>NC_092814.1:384475777-384777652 GCF_023375885.2 Dermacentor andersoni | reverse complement strand
ACTCTGGACTGACGTCATGAGCCGGACGGCCGGTGACCCCGCCGACGAAGAAGATGGCCGCCCGCGCTTCGAACTGGGCCAAGTCGCGTCAGCTGTGCGCTTCAGCGATAAATGCATTATTTTATATAAGTACTTTTCAATAGCACCTGATTCATTTTAAACTTCGAAAACGAGCAGTAGATACGCCATGTACATGCGAACAAGCGCAGAAGCCATGCAGAGCTGCTCTTTCTACTTTTGTCACTTGCAATGAAGCTAAGGAGCAGACGACGGGCAGCGTTCTAGAAGGCGCGGGGTTATTTTTCTGTCGCTATCTGGCATGTGCTGTAGCACATGAGAGCTCTACTAAACCAGTCATCAAAATACAAAAGTCTTTATTTATACCGAGACTTACGCGTTTCAGGAGCACGATTTTTCGAGCGGGACTATTTTAGTCGCGGAGGCAATCGGCTGTCGCGCTTCGGTCATCTGGGCGGGGCCTCCCCTTTTTTCTAAAGTTGTATCCGACTATATGTACTTAGGTTTAGGTGCACGTGAAAGAACGCCAGCTGGTCCAAATTTCTGGAGTACACCCCTACGGCGCGCCTCATAATCAGATCGTGGTGTTGGCATGTAAAATTCCATAATTTAATTTATTAATCAATATAAAACGTCACAGTTGCTTTAGCACACGCTAAATAGGATGCAAGCGAAAGCCTGCGGCCTCGCGAGACATTCATTACATTACTTGAAATTTTCATTCTGATGCGTTGTTTCCTCTTGTTTCCTCCGCCCAATGGTCGTGGCTGCGAGTGCCTCAATTAACTCTATAATAATTAGCTGTACTGTAATTAACTTCGCCTTAATTACCACCAATGGTGGTGGTTTCGACAATCAACCATCACGATGCCGATTGGAATTCAACTGGGAGGTATGACCGGTTCGCCCTTATCTCCAAGTGGGTTCGACTCCCACCAAAGGTCGTGGGTTCGAGTGCCTTAATTAACTCAATGTTGATAAACTGTACATTAATTATCTGTGCCGTAATTACCACCAGAAGTCTTGGGCTCGCCTCCCACCAAAAGTCGTGGGTTCGACCCCCTATATTAGTGCCGTTGACCTATATATATATATATTGTAGTGGGTAGTATGCATGTGGCACAGTGCGGACTGCCACCGCTGCGGCGCGAGACCCGAGCTCGGGCTGTTGATGCGAAGCGCTAGGACTCGTGATCTAGAGCTACCTGCGATCCCTCGAACGAGCTGCAATAAACCCCATTTCA
Source organism: Dermacentor andersoni (assembly GCF_023375885.2). Lineage (NCBI taxonomy): Eukaryota > Metazoa > Arthropoda > Arachnida > Ixodida > Ixodidae > Dermacentor > Dermacentor andersoni. The sequence goes on along the minus strand of NC_092814.1, from coordinate 384,776,390 downwards.
TTTGGTGGACGTGCGGGGTAACCTTGAAAACTGGAACTCCGAAGCCGGACGCTACCGACTGCTGCGACCATGCCTGACGAAACCACCCAGGAAGATGCACCACAGCCTCCAACGGTCATCGTTTCCGGTGCATTGCGCCACTGTGATCCTGCCATCTTTAGCGGCACCGATGATCATGACGTGGAGGACTGGTTGTCATCTTATGAACGGGTGAGCCAGCATAGCAAGTGGGACGACGTCACCAAGTTGCACAACGTGCTGTTTTACTTAACCGGCGTCGCGGAGCTGTGGTTCCGAAACCACGAACACGATTTCACAGCGTGGAGCAGATTCAAGACAAGTTTCACAGAAGTGTTCGGGCGCCCCGCTGTGCGCAAGCTTCGCGCAGAACAACGCTTACGGGGGCGCCGGCAACATCACGGTGAAACGTTCACAAGTTACATCGAAGATGTCATTGACCTGTGTAAGCGCGTGAATCCGTCAATGGCGGAACAGGACAAAATAAAACACATTATGAAAGGCAATGATGAGGACGCATTTCAAATGTTGTTAGCGAAGGATCCGTGTACCGTGGCCGAAGTTATCAATTTGTGCCAAAGTTTTGACGAGCTACGGAAACAACGCATCTTAGCTCGGCGCCTACCGCCTACGGAAGATTCGTTAGCAGCATTGGTTATTGGCGACAATCACACAACTTTGCTGACGCAAATAAAAGAATTTGTGCGAGAGGAGGTCGTGCGACAGCTCTCGATTTTGCCGACCACGGAGAAGCCTTCCCAATATTTGGCTCCAGCGATCCGACAGGTAATTCAAGAGCAAGTGACCGAAGCCCTTCCACCTCCGTGTCAGCCGGCTTCCGTGGCCGCGCCTCTGACGTATGCTGAAGCCGCTGCACGGGCGCCTCGCCGGGATTCTCTCCTCCGCCTTCAGCGCCTCTACAGCCGGTGTTCTCTCATCCGCCTTCGCCTCGCCAGCCGGTGGCTCCCGGAGCCCGCCAGCAGACCATACTTGGCCATGTCGTGTCCAAAGACGGCGTCCTTCCCGACCCTGACAAACTTCGTGCTGTCGCAGAATTTCCGCGGCCGACTACAGTGAAAGAGCTCCGAAGTTTTGTCGGTCTTTGCTCTTATTTTCGACGCTTCGTGCGCAATTTTGCCTGCATCATCGCTCCCCTGATGAAGCTCTTGGCTGGCCCTGGTGACCTTCGCGACTGGACTCCGGCGTGTGACCAAGCCTTCACCACTTTACGTCGTCGGCTTACCTCACCGCCTGTTCTACGCCACTACGACCCGAGTGCATCGACTGAAGGTCCTACCGACGCCAGCGGCGTTGGTCTTGGAGCCGTCCTTGCGCAACGGAAGCCTGGCTTTCCAGAATATGTGGTTGCATATGCGAGTCGTGCTCTCACGAAGGCAGAATCCAATTATTCTGTCACGGAAAAAGAATGTTTGGCTATAGCTTGGGCCTTAAACAAATTTCCCCTTACTTGTATGGCCGTCCGTTCGACGTTGTGACAGACCACCACGCGCTCTGCTGGCTTGCGTCACTGAAAGACCCGTCGGGGCGTCTTGGACGTTGGGCTCTTCGGCTCCAAGAATTTGACATTCGCGTCATTTATCGATCCGGGCGCCAACATTCTGATGCCGATGCGCTCTCCCGTTCACCCATGCGATCCGACGAAACGCCCCCTTCATCCATAGATGCCCGGTTGCTACGCTTGCTGTTAGTGACATGCCGTCTGAACAGAGAAAAGATCCGTGGATTGTATCTCTCATTGACATTCTTAGCAGTTCTTCAACGTCTACATGCCCTCGAGCCCTTCGTCGCCAAGCCACCCACTTCGTGCTACGGGACGCCATCGTGTACCGCCGAAACTGTCAGCCAGACGGTCGCAAATGGCTGCTAGTCATCCCTCGCCATTTGCGTTCCGACGTATGCACGTATTTCCTTGCAGACCCACAACAAGCTCATGCTGGCGTCCTGAAAACCTACGAGCGGCTCCGCCAGCGGTACTACTGGCGCGGCATGTATTCTTATGTCCGCAAATACATTCGGTCATGTGCAGCCTGTCAGCGACGCAAGACATCTTCTCATACGACAGGCCCTCTGCAACCTTTATCGTGTCCTGCACGTCCTTTTGATCGGGTTGGCATTGACCTTTATGGGCATCTTCCATGCAGTGCTAATGGAAATCCTTGGATAATTGTCGCAGTAGACCACCTCACAAGATATGCTGAAACTGCTGCACTTGCTTCGGCTGCTGCTCGCGAAGTCGCCGCATTCATCTTACGGCATTTCGTCTTACGGCACGGCCCACCGCGAGAACTGCTCAGTGACTGAGGCCGTGTCTTCTTGTCCGAAGTTATTAATGAGCTACTCGCCGCGTGCCGCACTATTCACCGCACCACTACGGCGTATCACCCACAGACTAACGGTCTAACGGAACGATTCGACCGCACTCATGGGGACATGCTCACCATGTATGTTGCGTCTGATCATTCCAATTGGAAAGATGTCCTCCCTTTTGTGACGTACGCATACAATACCGCCGTTCAGGCTACCACAGGCTTCTCACCATTTTTCCTTCTTTATGGACGTGAACCATCCACTACCCTCGACACCTTACTACCATATCACCCGGATGCCTCTGAATTCACCCCTCTTTCCGAAGTTGCTCGCCATGCTGAAGAGTGCCGCCAACTGGCTCGCTCGTTCACGTCGGATACCCAAGGAATCCACAAAGATCGCCACGACAACGATCAGCCCACACAGTCCTTCGCCGTGGACTCTCACGTCTGGCTTCGGCGGCCCTTCCAAGCTCCAGGCCTTAGCCCAAAGCTTGCTCCGAAATATCAAGGTCCGTACCGGATCGTCGCGTGTACTTCGCCTGTGAATTATGTGGTCGAACTGGTGACGCCATCTTCTGACAAACGCCGCCATGGCCGCGAGACCGTTCACGTCAGCCGCCTCAAGCCGTACCACGACCCCCTTATCGTATCATCACCTTAGGTCGCCAGGATGGCTCCTCTTCGCCGCGGGGGAAGTTGTAGTGGGTAATATGCATGTGGCACAGTGCGGACTGCCACCGCTGCGGCGCGAAACCCGAGCTCGGGCTGTTGATGCGAAGCGCTAGGAATCGTGATCTAGAGCTACGTGCGATCCCTCGAACGAGCTGCAATAAACCCCATTTCACTATATATATTTATATATATATATATACTGATTACGACTACAGCTACCCTCTCATTAATGCTGTAGAATTCGTCAATGTTGCCCGCGATATCCTTATGGATTAGGAATCCTACCCCCTATTGCTGCTTATCTGGCAGACCTCTATAGCAGAGGATATGGCTGTTATTCCGCAATGTGTAAGCCTGACCAGTTCTTCTAATCTCACTAAGGCCGACGATATCCCAAACAATGTCTGATAGTTCCTCAAGGAGTCCTGCTAAGCTAGCCTCACTCGACAGGGTTCGGCTGTTAAAGGTTGACAAGGTCAATTTCCATTGGCACCCAGAGATTCTTAGCAGCCTCTGCTGTGTTACAGTGCTGACCGCCGCCTTGGTCAGGTGCTCCGCAGCTGCTGGGGACTGAGGGCCATGGGTTTATCGAAGGAATCATTTGGGTGGTAGTGGCCGAATACTGCACCAGGGAGGCCAATTCCTGTTCTGGTGAGGGAGTGTCTTTGTTGAAGCTTAGTGAGCCTTCATAATTTGGTTGCACCTTGATTAGTATAGCTCCACTCGCTCTCGGCATCATTTGCCGGTGTCAGGCATCACTCCAAGCCTGCAGATGTAGTGTACTGGACGAGCTCAAATTCAGTCACACCATCGTCAGATTAAAAAAAAAGAAAGAAAAACTTACAGAAGAATTCCAACTTCCAACTATGGCAACTCAGCATTCCACATAGCTCAATCAGATAATCCCGTAGGCGGCGAGGCTACCTTATCGTCGATAAGTACAGCCCAGAGGGCCCTACATGCCTACAAACTTATTTTATTTATCCGTTAATCTCAATATTGAACGGTTCTGGCCTTGTAGTTCCGGAATCGCACGTGGCAGACGGCCGTGAACTCGGCTAGACAAACCCTATAGGCGTACGACCACCTTTCACAGTATGCGAATACTTGCTCGTGACCTACAGGAGTACAAACAGAAACCCGCGAAAACGAATTTAAGTGCAACTGTAGAAGAAATAACAGGACGCCAACTGCGACTTTTTTTTTTTACTTGATGAAAATCTGTACGTGAACTTTGCTACTGTTTTCGTTACGTTATTCTTTTTTCATATTGTTTGCGTGCCACTGCAAATATTCTCATTCTCTTCCTTTCTCTCTTCCTTTAGCGCTAGAATTCTTTTTTTTTCTGGGGGGGGAGGGGAGGGCTCTCCCTAGAAAGTCAGCGCGAGGAATGTCGGTAGAGTCACTTTAAGTCCGCTTAGTATATCTGAAATGCCTGAAACATGCTTGAATTATCCGCAGTACACAGGTTTTGATGATCGCGGCAGGTGGCACGGCATAGTATTTCGCAATGGTTCTGACATCGTGGTTTCGGAGTCTCCCGTACGCAAGTGTGCATGAACGCGGCTAGATACCCGGTATATTAAGGCGTAAACCTTTAGTGGCTCATGAGTGTCCGGGCGCAGTCCGTGGTGGACGCAGGAAAGCGGTGATCACCGGCGAGGGGAGCAAGGAGAGGAGGCGCCATGCCAGTAGCGCTGTGCGAGTGGGCGCGTGGGAGAGTGGGGACATGCGCGTGAGGGTGCGCACACATCGGCGACAAACCTTGCAGCCATATGGCTGTGATTGCATCCCATGCTCGCGTCCACAGTGGCGTCCATTCGCAGAAAAGTTCAGACAACAGCAACAGGGGCAGTCATAGATAGGCTTTCGCCTATCGCAGTTTGGCTCAGCAAAGTGTCCATAGATTTTTTTGGCGGAATTGAACAGCACTTAAAAGTAGTGTGAAAAAAAAAGGAAAATGAAAACACTTTCAGCGCTTACCGCGAATTCACTAGCCGCGTATAGATGGAGGTACACTAAACAGTTCACGGTCTCGGCTGCCTGTCTCATGCATCGGAGAAGTCTTTCCGAACGAGACGGCACGAGTCGTAATCAAACTTAATAAGAGGTATAGATTAAAGGTAGTACAAGCCTACGCTCCAACATCCAGTCACGACGATGAGGAAATATATCAGTTTTATGAAAATGTTGAATTGGCGATGAGAAAAGTGCAAACTAAGTAAACTGTAGTAATGGGCGACTTCAATGCAAAAGTGAGGGAAAGGTAGGCTGGTGAACAAGCAATTGGAAAGTACGGCGTCGATTCTTGGAACGCTAGAGGAGAGGTACTGGTAGAATTTGCAGAAAGGAATAAGCTTCGAATAATGAACACCTTTTTCAAGAAGCGTAGCAACAGAAAGTGGATCTGTAAAAGCCGTAATGGTGAAACAAGAAATGAAATTGACCTCATACTTTCTGCTCATCCCACCATAGTGCAGGATGTAGAGATAAAGTGCAGTGATGATAGGATAGTGAAGGCTAGGATTCACCTCAATTTGAAGAGAGAAAGAGTACAATTGGTCAAGAAGAAACAGGTCAACCTAGAGGCAGTAAGGGTAAAAGCAGACAAATTTAGGCTTGTACTTGCGAACAAATATGCAGCCTTAGAACAGCGAGATGATGATGACATAAAGCTAATGAATGAAACCGTAACTAGGCTGGCTTCAGAGGAAGCAACTGAAGTGGGAGGCAAGGCACCAAGGCCACCAGTAGGCAAGCTCTCCCAAGTAACAAAGGATCTGATAAAGAAACGACAAAGAATGAAAGTGTCCAGCTCAAGAGATAAGATAAAGTTCTCGGAACCGTAAAAACTGATGAACAAGGCGAAAATAAGTTATATTCGAAATTACAACGTGAAAAAGACAGAAGAAACTGTAAATGATAGACGCACCCTGAAATCAGTGAGAAGGAAGCTTGGCGTAGGACAAAACAAGATGTATGCACTGAAAGATAAGCTGGGTAATACCATCAGCAATCTCGAAGCAGGCACGTACGCAGGATATTTTTTCGGGGGGGGGGGGGGGGGGGCAAATAAGGTAACTCTTCCTATGCAAATGAGGGGGGGGGGGGACGGTAGCTTTACTAGCACTAATCTGAATAATGCCCCACCATTAACCATAAAGACGCGTAAATCCGCAAAAGAGAATTGAAATAAGGTGTAGCACACAGGTACGCCTGTGAGATACACCACTCCTTTACTTGGCAAACAATGAAGCACATCAAATGGACTCGCGCATGACAAAAGCGCAGGAAGAACGCTGTTAAGAACAAGTAAACAAGCGAAAGTAAAAAATAAAGATTTCTAGTAGTGTTTTCTGAATTAGCCCTGGGAGAATTACAGAGAAATAAACATGTTTCCGGAACAATCACAGTTATTTTGGATCCCTCGTTTATTGCTCTACCAAATAAATTGCCAAACCCGACCCGTGTTGCTATTTGAGAAGTTGCTTAACGATGCGTCGTCACCAGCCCCGTACAACCGCGTAGAGCGCAGGACACTGAGGTTCTAGACACACTGCGCCCACCGCGGAAGGTTATAAAAACACTCACATTAGCACAGCAGAGAACTGACTACGTCAGGTGGCTCCACTGATAACTGTGGAAGCTTGATTCAAAACACACGGAATTATTCTCCGCTTCCGGCGGCCTTTTCTATACTTCCTTTTTAAGTAAAGAGATGTTGATCCATAAATATTTTCACAAACAAGAGTTAAATTTGTTAATTTTCGCTTTTCTTTCTTGTTTGGCTGTTTCCTTGGCTCTATCCCTTAACAGGACGCTTAATTTCTCAACTCTTTGCGACACTTCTTTCCAGTTGCCTATTTTTCACGAAAACTGCTGTACAATTAGGGAAAGGCCAGACGAGGTAACGGGTGACAATCATATTTTTTATGGTTTTACCGGTTATTGCAAGGTCTGATGATGGACGCTGTTTGGCATTATCTTATTTTCCACCTTATATATCTAACCCATATCGCGGGTATATGCTTCCGAGGATCTGCCAGCGCCGCGGCGAGCCGTCGCTCGAAGAAATAATGAAGCAAAAGGAAAAGTTTACCGCACCTGGCGTTTTCTCCGGCCGCAACGCGTTCCTCGAGCATACAGACCAGCTTACTAGGAACCGAATCACTTTCCTAGTCCCTGGATCAGTCTAAACAAAAAAGGTTGAGCTAACAAAGCAACAGCGATGCGCGTGATCATTGAATAGATGGTGACAACTGAACTCATCTCGAGTTAATCGCGCAGGCACCGAATCGTTGAGAAAACTGGCCTTCATGCCCCAGGAGATGCCGATAACTACCGCCATCTAAAAGGAGTGAGAGCATTGACAAGCATTGCACTCTGTGAAGATGGAATGGCAGCGAGAGCTGACGACAGTCAAAGCTCTCAAACGAAAAGCAAAGTGCTTCACCCACGTATGCGGAGCGCTCAACGCCTGGTTCACGTCCGCCGCGGGTGGGCCCGGCATTGCACTACCGTCGGGCCGACCCGCGGCGTAGGTGAAGCAGGCATTGTGGGCCGATCGTGGCTACGTGGGCGATATGTGGGCCGATCCCTAAGATAGTGCAATACTGGGCCCACCCGCTGTGGAGGTGAAGCAGGCGTTGAGCGCTCCGCATACGAGGGTCCATTCAAAGGTAGTGCAATGCCGGGCCGACACGCGGTGGAGGTGAAGCAGGCGTTAAGCACTCCCCATACGTGGCCCGATCCCTAAGACAGTGCGATACTGGGCCACCCGCGGTGGAGGTGAAGCAGGCGTTGAGCGCTCCGCATACGTGGGCCGGTCCCTAAGATAGTGCAATACTAGGCCCACCCACGGCGAAGGTGAAGCAGGCGTTGAGCACTCCGCCTACGTGGGTCCATTGAAAGGTAGTGCAATACCGGGCCGACACGCGGTGGAGGTGAAGAAGCGTTAAGCACGCCCCATACGTGGCCCGATCCCTAAGACAGTGCGATACTGGGCCACCCGCGGTGGAGGTGAAGCAGGCCTTAAGCACTCCCCATACGTGGGCCGGTCCCTAAGATAGTGCAATACTAGGCCCACCCACGGCGAAGGTGAAGCAGGCGTTGAGCACTCCGCCTACGTGGGTCCATTGAAAGGTAGTGCAATGCCGGGCCGACACGCGGTGGAGGTGAAGCAGGCGTTAAGCACTCCCCATACGTGGCCCGATCCCTAAGACAGTGCGATACTGGGCCACCCGCGGTGGAGGTGAAGCAGGCCTTAAGCACTCCCCATACGTGGGCCGGTCCCTCAGATAGTGCAATACTAGGCCCACCCACGGCGAAGGTGAAGCAGGCGTTGAGCACTCCGCCTACGTGGGTCCATTGAAAGGTAGTGCAATACCGGGCCGACACGCGGTGGAGGTGAAGAAGCGTTAAGCACGCCCCATACGTGGGCCTACCCCGAAGATTTCGAAGGGTACGTTACAGGTTCCCGAGCCCACAGGGGTATGTGCGATTCAGCTTGGACCCTTTTTGCACTATCACCAGGATTGGCCCACATGATGATTTTTTTCGTTGATGTATGACGAAAAAACCATGTTAGTCATATACAGCTCTCGCTGTAAAAGGCATCAAAATGTTGACTGCCGAATAGATTGATTTGTCAGCGCTTTAGGAATGTGTGTGAAGAGTGGTGGTGTGGGCGGGGAGGGGGGGGGGTATGCCGCTTAATTTCGGGGGAGGGGGGGCCGCCCCCCCCCCCCCCCCTGGGTACATGCCTGTCTCGAAGGTATGGTAAAAGCAGCGGAAGAATTCTATACTGAGCTGTACAGTACGCAGAGGACTCAGGAGAACTCCATTCGAAACAATAATGAAAAGGATACAAAAACTCCTCCTATAACTAGCGATGACGTCAGAAAGGCCTTGCAAGACATGAAACGAGGAAGACTGACAGAAGATGGAATAACAGTCGATTTAATCAAAGATGGAGGAGACATAATGCTTGGAAAACTGGCGGCTCTCTATACGAAGTGTCTATTGACTGCAAGGGTCGCAGAAAACTGGAAGAATGCAAGCATTATAATAAGCCACAAAGAGGGAGACGTTAAAGAATTGAAAAATTACAGACCCATTAGCTAACTCCCAGTATTATATAAAAAATGTATGGGCACTTTGCTGCGCTAAACTGCAGTAGGCGAAAGCCTTTCTATGACTACCTCTGTTGCTGTTGTCTGAACTGCTCTGTTTGACTCGAATGCACTATGATGTTGATTACATCATTTGTTGGCTGATTCGACTGGTACTTTTTCTTTTGGGTGATTCGACTGGTACTTGTTCTGTGAATGCCGTTTCTGCTTTAATGTTGTCGCCGTGAAAGATGTCTTTTTGACGGTCGTGACCGGTGTTGATTTGATGCTTTTCATTATCAATGTCCATGATGGCTGTCTTATGATCGGTGAAGTGACACTAAATGTACTCTAAATCTCTTGTAGTGGCGTATGTTTCGAAGACTAAGTCCAGAGAGCCACCGTGTTGGCTTGTAGCCTTGTCTCTTGGCGTCACTAATTTTAGCGCTAGGGAGCCTCGCATTGCTTGAATGAAGTCGTGCTTAGTCCTGGCTTTTCGGTTGAAATCAATTAGTACAATTATTGGACGGTGTTTGACACTGACTGGGAGTATCCGATTCATGAAGTCGAGAGCTGTTTGCTGGGAAATGTTTGGAGCCAGATAGACCCATATTATATAGAGTCCAGTTGGGAGTTTGACGCCACAAACTTCAATGACGTCGAAATCGATATCATTAAAGCCGACCGGCGTTACTTCAACGTCTCAGTGAGCGTAGATGGATGGCTACTCCGGCTGCTTGATTCCTACTTGTTTGAGCTCCACTGATGTAATGGTATTCCCTTGCTGCTGTTGGTAGGGTTTGTTCCGAAGGCGTTGTTGTCGCTTGCCTTCTACCTCTTTAGCCTTCGTCCCAGGAGACCGGTTGAGTCGCTTCAGTCGCGTCCGTTCATTGGCTTTCAACCGTCTTGTGTTGGGAGATTTTGGAAGACGCTGTTCCTTTCCACTCGAATGTTGTCGCTGACCCTGCCGCGACTTGCGCTTTCGTTCGGCAGCGCGAGCGCGCTTGATTGCTGGAGAAACGAGAGCGCGCTTCGGAGACATTCGACTTACTCGGCTAGCAAGGAGCGCCTACTGGACGCATGCGCAGTACTCGTGCCACTCTGATGACGTCACGAGCGCCCCCGAGCGGAGTGTGACATGTTCTGCGAACGGACGCCGCCGTGGCCGCGAGCATGAGCCATTAAAGCCTTTCGCTTTAATATTTACCAAATAATCTCGAATAGAGTAAGGGCAACACTGGACTTTAGTCAAGCCAGGGAATAGGCTGGCTTCAGGAAGGGATACTCTGCAATGGATCACATCCATGTCATTAATCAGGTTATCGAGAAATCCGCAGAGCACAATAAGCCTCTCTATATGGCTTTCATAGATTACGAAAAGGCATTAGATTCAGTAGAGCTACCTTAATTCTACACAAGAAAAGCAGGGAAGATACCTATAAAGAAAATGGTCAGACAGGGAGACACAATCTCTCCGAGGCTATTCACTGCGTGCTTGGAAGAAGTATTCAAGCTATTAAACTGGGAAGGCTTAGGAGTAAGGATCGATGGCGAACATCTCAGCAACCTTGGGTTTGCCGACGACATTGCTCTATTGAGCAACAATGCAGACGAGTTACAACAAATGATTGAGGACCTTGACATAGAGAGTGTAAGAGTAGGGCTGAAGATTGATGTGCAGAAGACAAAGGTAATGATGAGTAGCCGGGCAAGGGAACAAGAGTTCAAGATCGCCAGGCAGCCACTAGAGTTTGTGAAGGAGTACGTTCACCTAGGTCATTTAATCACGACGCTGCAAGTTTGCTTCAGAGACTATCCTTTCCTACCCACTTCTCCGCCCTTAAACTGGCTCTCTCAACTACTACACGCAGAGACAAAGCAACAGCGCGCGCATTAGATCCCATAGATGAGATGAATATTTACAATTACTATTAGGATTATAATTATATTCGAGTGCTGATTGCCCTGCTATCGTTTGCTAACGAAGCTTTCCCTCAAGTCTAAATATTTTAAGGCAGTTTGTCGTGTGCGTATCATGGCTACGCACGCTTATATCGCATTCCGTTTCTCTACCACGGGTGCGCTTTAAAACCACGGCGCTGCAGTTTTGTCTTTTCTTTTCTTTCTTCTTCTCCGCCCTTAAACTGGCTCTCTTAACTATACTACACGCAGAGACAAAGCAACAGCGCACGCATGCGATTCCATAGATGAGATGAATATATATATATATATATATATATATATATATATATATATATATATATATATATATATAGAAAACTATCAGTCATAGCTCTCGTAGTATAGCCCTCTGGGCCGTTTCCTTTTTTTTTCGAAAGTAGTCCTATTAGGGTTATTATAATTACACGAAGGTATTTCGCCCTCATCAGCAGCAGTCCTTGGTATAGTTATTCTGGCGGCTAGCTTCCCACGCTATGCGTGCCGCCATCGCACCTGGTTAAGCTTTTCCTAGACGCTAGAGTTATGCTTTGTCCGCGCAACCTTGAGCGATCGGAAAGCGCGTTTCCCCCTCTTGGCCGGCGGAGAGGGGCGGCTTCGTTCCGGCCGCGAAGCTCTCCACATCTCTGTAAGGTGCCTTGCGGATGTCTCGTGCTGACGATGCCCTCTCGGTGAGCGCATATTTCCCCCCCTCATCTTTTAAGAGGTTCAATACATACAAGCATCTGTCTCGCAAACCAGATTTTTTTTTTCAAGGGAATTTTCCACGTCTCAGTAATTTCTCTCGTCGTATTCGAGTGCCGATTGCCGTGTTATAGTTTGTTAACGAAGCTTTCCCTCAAGTCTAAATATTTTAAGGCAGTTTGTCGTGTGCGTATCATGGCCACGCACGCTTATATCGCCTTCCGTTTCTCTACCACGGTTGCGCTTTAAAACCACGACGCTGCAAGTTTGCTTCAGAGACTATCCTTTCCTTCCCACTTCTCCGCCCTTAAACTGGCTCTCTCAACTACTACACGCAGAGACAAAGCAACAGCGCGCGCATTAGATCCCATAGATGAGATGAATATTTACAATTATTATTAGGATTATAATTATATTCGAGTGCTGATTGCCCTGCTATCGTTTGCTAACGAAGCTTTCCCTCAAGTCTAAATATTTTAAGGCAGTTTGTCCTGTGCGTATCATGGCTACGCACGCTTATATCGCATTCCATTTCTCTACCACGGGTGCGCTTTAAAACCACGGCGCTGCAGTTTTGTCTTTTCTTTTCTTTCTTCTTCTCCGCCCTTAAACTGGCTCTCTTAACTATACTACACGCAGAGACAAAGCAACAGCGCGCGCATGCGATTCCATAGATGAGATGAATATATATATATATATATATATATAGAAAACTATCAGTCATAGCTCTCGTAGTATAGCCCTCTGGGCCGTTTCCTTTTTTTTTTCGAAAGTAGTCCTATTAGGGTTATTATAATTACACGAAGGTGTTTCGCCCTCATCAGCAGCAGTCCTTGGTATAGTTATTCTGGCGGCTAGCTTCCCACGCTATGCGTGCCGCCATCGCACCTGGTTAAGCTTTTCCTAGACGCTAGAGTTATGCTTTGTCCGCGCAACCTTGAGCGATCGGAAAGCGCGTTTCCCCCTCTTGGCCGGCGGAGAGGGGAGGCTTCGTTCCGGCCGCGAAGCTCTCCACATCTCTGTAGGGTGCCTTGCGGATGTCTCGTGCTGACGATGCCCTCTCGGTGAGCGCATATTTCCCCCCTCATCTTTTAAGAGGTTCAATACATACAAGCATCTGTCTCGCAAACCAGATTTTTTTTTCAAGGGAATTTTCCACGTCTCAGTAATTTCTCTCGTCGTATTCGAGTGCCGATTGCCGTGTTATAGTTTGTTAACGAAGCTTTCCCTCAAGTCTAAATATTTTAAGGCAGTTTGTCGTGTGCGTATCATGGCCACGCACGCTTATATCGCCTTCCGTTTCTCTACCACGGTTGCGCTTTAAAACCACGACGCTGCAAGTTTGCTTCAGAGACTATCCTTTCCTTCCCACTTCTCCGCCCTTAAACTGGCTCTCTCAACTACTACACGCAGAGACAAAGCAACAGCGCGCGCATTAGATCCCATAGATGAGATGAATATTTACAATTATTATTAGGATTATAATTATATTCGAGTGCTGATTGCCCTGCTATCGTTTGCTAACGAAGCTTTCCCTCAAGTCTAAATATTTTAAGGCAGTTTGTCGTGTGCGTATCATGGCTACGCACGCTTATATCGCATTCCGTTTCTCTACCACGGGTGCGCTTTAAAACCACGGCGCTGCAGTTTTGTCTTTTCTTTTCTTTCTTCTTCTCCGCCCTTAAACTGGCTCTCTTAACTATACTACACGCAGAGACAAAGCAACAGCGCACGCATGCGATTCCATAGATGAGATGAATATATATATATATATATATATATATATATATATATATATATATATATAGAAAACTATCAGTCATAGCTCTCGTAGTATAGCCCTCTGGGCCGTTTCCTTTTTTTTTCGAAAGTAGTCCTATTAGGGTTATTATAATTACACGAAGGTATTTCGCCCTCATCAGCAGCAGTCCTTGGTATAGTTATTCTGGCGGCTAGCTTCCCACGCTATGCGTGCCGCCATCGCACCTGGTTAAGCTTTTCCTAGACGCTAGAGTTATGCTTTGTCCGCGCAACCTTGAGCGATCGGAAAGCGCGTTTCCCCCTCTTGGCCGGCGGAGAGGGGAGGCTTCGTTCCGGCCGCGAAGCTCTCCACATCTCTGTAAGGTGCCTTGCGGATGTCTCGTGCTGACGATGCCCTCTCGGTGAGCGCATATTTCCCCCCCTCATCTTTTAAGAGGTTCAATACATACAAGCATCTGTCTCGCAAACCAGATTTTTTTTTTCAAGGGAATTTTCCACGTCTCAGTAATTTCTCTCGTCGTATTCGAGTGCCGATTGCCGTGTTATAGTTTGTTAACGAAGCTTTCCCTCAAGTCTAAATATTTTAAGGCAGTTTTCCTAGCCTCTAAAGCCGCTCGAGTTCGCTCTTCTCCTCGAGCGGCCATTTTTCCTATAAATTATGCCTTCCAACTACTTCCAACCGACTATCGCGGACAACGTGAGTCTCTTTCCACGCAAGTGTGAGGCTCGGAGCAGGAGCTGTGGCGCTTGAAAGTAGCCTGGGGCCTGACGAGCCAACCGACTGAGCTATCTTTCCGGGCAACATCGAAGGGTCACCAGCTCAAATCACCTGTTATGTTCCTTTTTTTTTCGCCCCTTTTTCTTTCTTTTTTTTCTTTCTTTTAATGTATTTTCCTTTATTTTATCACTGTACGGGAACCCTCCTAAAAAAAAACAAAAAAAAGAAAAAAAAAGAAAGACATATATCTTCAAGTATGTATGGCCTCACACTCACATGTGCAGGTCATAAATACCAGGTTCTCTAGCCGAGCGCCATCCATGCGGTATAACCGAGCTCAGATTGGTCCACCTTGACTGACCAAATAGGGCACCACTGTAGGTTAAATGAGGCGTACAACTCCTGCGGGACCCGCCGTGGTTGCTCAGTGGTTATGGTGTTAGACTGCTGAGCACGAGGTCGCGGGATCGGACCCCGACCACGGCGGCCGCATTTCGATGGGGGCGAAATGCGAAAACACCCGTGTACTTAGAATTAGGTGCACGTTAAAGAACCCCAGGTGGTCGAAATTTTCGGAGTCCTCCACTACGGCGTGCATAATCAGAAAGTGGTTTTGTCACGTACAACCCCATAAATTAATTTCTAATTTAACTCCTACGGGGACGGTAGAGTATCCGTCTCCAGTGCAAGAGGACCGTGATTCAAATCCCGGTGCCGCGCTATTCTCCACCGGAAAATACAAAAAAAAAACCGTGTGTTGAGAAAATTGCACAAACAGGCCTGGAGTTCGGCCTGATCCCGGTGACCAGAACCGGTAACGCACTCTCTCACCAGAGCAGGATTGGCCACCCTGGTGCAGTACTTGGCCACAACCTCCTATATGAATACAACAATCGAACCCCGGCCCTCAGTCCCCAGCAGCCGCGAAGCAACTGACCACGGCGGCGGTCAGATCTGTGACGCTGCAGAGGGTGCTAAGAATACCTGGCTCCGGACAGGCCGCCGTTGGAATCTGAACCTGGCAACGTTTAACGTTAGAACGCTATCTAGTGAGGCGAGTCTAGCAGTGTTATTGGAGGAATTAGAGGGTAGTAAATGGGATATAATAGGGCTCAGTGAGGTTAGGAGGACAAAAGAAGCATATACAGTGCTAAAAAGCGGGCATGTACTGTATTACCGGGGCTTAGCGGAGAGACGAGAACTAGGAGTCGGATTCCTGATTAATAAGGAAATAGCTGGTAACATACAGGAATTCTATAGCATTAAGGAGAGGGATGCATGTCTTGTTGTGAAACTTAATAAGAGGTACAAAATGAAGGTTGTACAGGTCTACGCTCCTACATCTAGTCATGATGACCAGGAAGTCGAAAGCTTTTATGAAGACGTAGAATCGGCGATGAGTAAAGTCAAAACAAAATACACTATACTGATGGGCGACTTCAATGCCAGGGTAGGCAAGAAGCAGGCTGGAGACAAGTCAGTGGGGGAATATGGCATAGGCTCTAGGAATAGCAGAGGAGAATTATTAGTAGAGTTTGCAGAACAGAATAATATGCGGATAATGAATACCTTTTTCCGCAAGCGGGTTAGCCGAAAGTGGACGTGGAGGAGCCCGAATGGTGAGACTAGAAATTAAATCGACTTCATACTCTGCGCTAACCCTGGCATCATTCAAGATGTAGACGTGCTCGGCAAGGTACGCTGCAGTGACCACAGGATGGTAAGAACTCGAATTAGCCTAGACTTGAGGAGGGAACGAAAGAAACTGGTACACAAGAAGCCAATCAATGAGTTAGCGGTAAGAGGGAAACTAGAGGAATTCCGGATCAAACTACAGAACAGGTATTCGGCTTTAACTCAGGAAGAGGACCTTAGCGTCGAAGCAATGAACGACAACCTCATGGGCATCATTAAAGAGTGCGCAATAGAAGTCGGTGGTAACGCCGTTAGACAGGAAACCAGTAAGCTATCGCAGGAGACGAAAGATCTGATCAAGAAACGCCAATGTATGAAAGCCTCTAATCCTACAGCTAGAATAGAACTGGCAGAACTTTCTAAGTTAATCAACAAGCGTAAGACAGCGGACATCAAGAACTATAATATGGATAGAATTGAACAGGCTCTCAGGAACGGAGGAAGCCTAAAAACAGTGAAGAAGAAACTAGGAATAGGCAAGAATCAGATGTGTGCGTTAAGAGACAAAGCCGGCAATATCGTTACTAATATGGATGAGATAGTTCAAGTGGCTGAGGAGTTCTATAGAGATTTAGACAGTACCAGTGGCACCCACGACGATAGTGGAAGAGAGAATAGCCTAGAGGAATTCGAAATCCCACAGGTAACGCCAGAAGAAGTAAAGAAAGCCTTAGGAGCTATGCAAAGGGGGAAGGCAGCTGGGGAGGATCAGGTAACAGCAGATTTGTTGAAGGATGGTGGTCAGATTGTTCTAGAGAAACTGGCCACCCTGTATACGCAATGCCTCATAACCTCGAGCGTACCGGAATCTTGGAAGAACGCTAACATAATCCTAATCCATAAGAAAGGGGACGCCAAAGACTTGAAAAATTATAGACCGATCAGCTTACTATCCGTTGCCTACAAAGTATTTACTAAGGTAATCGCAAATAGAATCAGGAACACCTTAGACTTCTGTCAACCAAAGGACCAGGCAGGATTCCGTAAAGGCTACTCAACAATAGACCATATTCACACTATCAATGAAGTGATAGAGAAATGTGCAGAATATAACCAACCCTTATATATAGCTTTCATTGATTACGAGAAAGCGTTTGATTCAGTCGAAACCTCAGCAGTCATGGAGGCATTACGGAATCAGGGTGTAGATGAGCCATATGTAAAAATACTGGAAGATATCTATAGCGGCTCCACAGCCACCGTAGTCCTCCACAAAGAAAGCAACAAAATCCCTATAAAGAAAGGCGTCAGACAGGGAGATACGATATCTCCAATGCTATTCACAGCATGTTTACAGGAGGTATTCAGAGGCCTGGAGTGGGAAGAATTGGGGATAAGAGTTAATGGAGAATACCTTAGTAACTTGCGATTCGCTGATGATATTGCCTTGCTTAGTAACTTAGGGGACCAACTGCAATGCATGCTCACTGACCTGGAGAGGCAAAGCAGAAGAGTGGGTCTAAAAATTAATCTGCAGAAAACTGAAGTAATGTTTAACAGTCTCGGAGGAGAACAGCAGTTTACGATAGGTAACGAGGCACTGGAAGTGGTAAGGGAATACATCTACTTAGGACAGGTAGTGACCACGGATCCGGATCATGAGACTGAAATAACCAGAAGAATAAGAATGGGTTGGGGTGCGTTTGGCAGGCATTCTCAAATCATGAACAGTAGGTTGCCACTATCCCTCAAAAGGAAAGTGTACAACAGCTGTGTGTTACCAGTACTCACATATGGGGCAGAAACCTGGAGGCTTACGAAAAGGGTTCTGCTGAAATTGAGGACGACGCAACGAGCTATGGAAAGAAGAATGATGGGTGTAACGCTAAGGGATAAGAAAAGAGCAGATTGGGTGAGGCAACAAACGCGGGTAAACGACATCTTAGTTGAAATCAAGAAAAAGAAATGGGCATGGGCCGGACATGTAATGAGGAGGGAAGATAACCGATGGTCACTAAGAGCTACGGACTGGATTCCAAGGGAAGGGAAGCGTAGCAGGGGGCGGCAGAAAGTTAGGTGGGCAGATGACATTAGGACGTTTGCAGGGACAACATGGCCACAATTAGTACATGACCGGGGTAGTTGGAGAAGTATGGGAGAGGCCTTTGCCCTGCAGTGGGCGTAACTAGGCTGATGATGATGATGATGAACCCTTATCATGAGAAGGAATTTCATAGAAGCATAAAAATGGGTTGGATCGCATACGGCAGACATTGTCAGCTCCTCACTGTAAGCTTACCATTATCATTGAAAAGGGAGGTGCACAATCAGTGCATTTTACCAGTGCTGACATGTGGGGCAGAGACTTGGAGACTGACAAAGAAGCTTGAGAACAAGTTAAGGACCGCGCAAAGAACGCTGGGATGAAGATTGCTAGGCATAAGGTTAAGAGACATAAAGAGAGCGTTTTGGATCAGTAAACGGGTATGCACGATATTCTAATTGACATCAAGAGAAAAAAATGGAGCTGGGCAGGTCATGTAATGCACAGGTTAGATAACCGTTCGACCATTAAGCTTACAGAATGGGTACCAAGAGAAGGGAAACGCAGTCGAGGACGTCAGAAGACTAGGTGGAGCGATGGAATTAGGAAGTTCGCGGGCGCTAGCAGGAATCGGTTGGCGCAGGACAGGGGTATTTGGAGATCGCAGGGAGAGGCCTTCGTCCTGCAGTGGACGTTCAACAGGCTGATGTGTGTGTGTGTGTGTGTGCGTGTGTGTGTGTGTACACATAATGATATGTGGTTTTTTTTGGCGCAAGGGTCAGTTATGGCCAAAGAATGCCATGACAAATGGTAATTTAAAGGATTTATTGTGAATGGCGTGGACAGTGAATTCATTATGGTAGGTGTGACATGGCTGTATAAGGGCCTAAAAATTTTCGCTGTAAATGGCGTAAATATATAGCTACTAAAATAATGACACTGATTAGTTATGAACATGGACGATGGCAATTGTGCTTTGATAAAAAAAAAACACACGAAAACGAAACAGCAGTTACACTAGAGCATCAAGACGGCCCTCGAAGACAAGGACTGGTAATCACGTGCTAAAATTTCCTGGCCAAATTATTTTCAGAGTGTCGGTTTCGGCTAAGAAATCTAAGACTATTTGCAGTTTAAAAAGCGGTTCATCACTAAGAAAAAATGCAGGGTGAGGAGGTATATTTTCCCGATATGAAGAAGGGAAATACTTTTTCCTCTCTGTCTCTATTGCAGGGCACTGGATAAGAACATGGAGGACTGTCAAGATATCGCCGCACCTACTACAAGTAGGAGAATCCTCCCCAGTCAAGAGGTAGGAGTGGGTACTTTATGTATGTTCTATTCTTAATCGGCAATGAAGTACTTCCTTGTACCGTGCTGTTTTGTCACTTATCCTATTCCGCAGTTTTGGTTTTATAATGTGTAACTTATTGAATGTTTGTGTATCCCACTGTGTTTGCCAATGATTCCTCAATTTACGGCGCAGAAAGGGCTTTACGTCTGTGGCAAGAATGGGGATATTTACAACTGTGTCGCTAAAACTCAATGACGTAGCGTTTTCGTCAGCAGCTACGTTGCCTTTTATACCTTCATGGTCAGGTACCCAGCATAACCGCTTCAGTCACGGCGTACACGTTTGTGGATGCGACATACTTTTGCCATTACTGTGCCGTGTTTGCAAGGAATAGACAAGGAACGTCAAACATTGAGTAAATTGACCATTCTGCTTTCCTAAAGTACACCCACTTCACTTCTGAGAGACATTTATCGCTTTAGACGACTGCTTTAGTGAAGCTACTACCATGTTTGACGGACGTTTGAAGTGGGGCGTTTCGGTAGTAATTTCGAAATATGTTTTTCCCTTGTTCCAATGCTTGTGCAAAATAATTAACCTGTGCATGTAACTCGAGCGGGTGATTCAATATTTTTAATGAAGAGACGTAGCATTACTGGCTGCACAATACATGAATATTTAATTACCATGTAATTATCGTAGCTCTCTATAAAATGCACAATCATGCTCGTTCCGCCTTGACTTGCTTCCCATGGAGCCTGCAGCACCTTGGCATAAAATTATGTAAATTTTACATATTTATCGACAGTCGAACATAATTCGTGACTGAAGGGGATAAAATAATCGCTTGGTTGCACATATATGCGGAGCACAGCAAGCCACACAGCTCATTCAAAACGGGATTCTTAGGCTTTCGTAAGCTAATTAGGGCTCTCACGAGACTTAATGAGTCTGTAAAGACAACAGCCTTAGCGACATTTCTGCGCCTTATGTGTTTAATAGCCGAAAGTATAGCGTATGCTTCTGCCGTAAAGATACTGGTGTGTAGGTTTAGTGTCCCAGATGTTGAAAATGGGGGTCCGAGAGCTGCGTAAGCAACACCAGCAGGAGTCTTCGAAGCATCTGTGTAATATTCGTCACAGGAATACTTCTCTTTAAGTTCAAGAAAATGTGATTGTATGTGAGCCTCAGGTGCTTGTTTAGATAATTCTAAGAAAGAGATGTCACATTGGATAGTTTGCCACTCACAAGACGGTGGAAGCCGAGTGGGGGCCATTAAGACATTCTCTAAAAGAGGGACCCCTGTTTTTTCTGAGAGTGCTTCCAACCGCAGGGACAGAGGAGGCCGGACAGCTGGGCGGTTACGGAACAGCCTGGCCGTGGAGGAGTCGTGAATAATTGAATGACAAGGATGATCCACAGCTGATGTTACCTTCAAGGCATACGAAAGGCTTAAATATGTCCTTTGGTAGGGTAGGGACCATCCATTAGATTCGACGTAAAGGCTTTGCACAGGACTAGTTCTAAAGGCGCCTGTTACAAGGCGGATGCCGAAATGGTGGACCGGATCTAGCATTTTTAGAGTACTAGGTCCAGCAGAATTATAGACTGTGGCCCCGTAGTCAAGGCGTGTTGATATTAGACTTTTGTACAACTTTATTAGGCATCTCTTGTCGCTTCCTCAAGCTGTGCGTGACAACAGCTTCAGCAGATTCATTGTCTTGAGGCACTTTGCCTTAAGATACTTCAGGTGTGGCACAAAAGTTAGCTTGCTGTCTAGAAGGATCCCTAAGAATTTGTGTTCACAGCTCACAGATAACCGTTCTCCATTGAGATTGATTACGGGGTCCACCAGTATACCTCTCTTGTTAGAGAACAGGACGCACGTACTTTTTTGCGGGTTTAGCTTAAAACCATTTTCGTCCGCCCACTTAGACAATTTATTTATGCAAAGCTGTACTTGTCGCTCGCAGATACTTAGAATACATCATTTAAAACCTATCTGGATGTCATTCACATATACAGAATAAAACATACTACGTGGTATGGCAGTCTGGATCGAGTTCATTTTGACAATAAAAAGAGTGCAGCTCAGCACACCTCCTTGTGGAACACCAGCCTCTTGCATAAATGGACGAGACAGAACGTTACCAACTCTAACACGGAACGTGCGGTTAGAGGTAACTCGGAATCACGTGCAGCAAGTTGCCTCGAACTGCCATTTCAGACAGATCACGGAGGATTCCAAAGCGCCAGGTTGTGTCGTCTGGCTTCTCCATATCTAAAAATACTGACAGGAAAAACTGTTTGTGTACAAAGCCATCACGGATATTTGTCTCGATGCGGACAAGGTGATCTGTTGTGGATCTACCCTCCCCAAAACCGCACTGTAAGGGATCGAGTATCTTGTTGCTTTCAAGAAAATGAATGAGGCGACGGTTAATCATTTTTTCAAATAATTTGCCTAGACAACTTCTCAGAGTTATAGGCCTATAACTGTTGGGTGAGGAAGGGTCCTTGCCCTCTTTGAGAATAGGGATTACCATTGCTTCTTGCCAGACAGAAGGAATGTAGCCGGCGGAGAACATAGAGTTGAAGAGTGACAGTAGTGTTTTTGAGTTTCGGGGTGTGTCTGATCATCTCATACACTATTCTGTCACTTCCTGGAGCGGACTTGTTGCAGCAGTTCAGTGAGGCCTGGAACTCAGCCATTTTAAATGGACGATTGTATACTTCGTTGGATGTGCTTTTCCGACCCAAATTCATCTGTTCTGCTAGTCGCTGGTATTTTAGGAATGTATCTGTGTAATAAGATGTACTGGAAATGTGCTCGAAATGTGCTCCTAGACAATCTGCCTGATCCTCAAGAGTGTCTCCTTGTGTATTTATTAAGGGAAGGGATGAGTTTCGCGGCCTTTTATTTTGTTCACCCTGTTCCAGGCTTTTAGTTCGTCTGTATAT
Organism: Dermacentor andersoni; assembly: GCF_023375885.2. Taxonomy (NCBI): domain Eukaryota; kingdom Metazoa; phylum Arthropoda; class Arachnida; order Ixodida; family Ixodidae; genus Dermacentor; species Dermacentor andersoni. The sequence goes on along the minus strand of NC_092814.1, from coordinate 384,754,204 downwards.
GAATTGATGCTGCTTATGTAATTTTTCCAACTTTCCCGTTTAGCGCGGTGGCGCGTTCTTCTACCTTTGGACTTGACCTCCTTGAAATTAATTAGATTCTCTGTGGTTGGGGAGTTACGGAGGAGATTCCAAGCCTTGTTTTGCTTTTTCCTGGCTTCCTTACACTCCTCATTTCACCATGGAATACGTCGTTTTGAGGGCGACCCTTTTGTTTGGTGGATACATACTGATGCAGCATCAATAATGAACGCTGTTATGTATGCTACTGCGTCGTCTAGGCTAAGATCACAGATGTCATTCCAGGGCAGCTGTGTTCATGAAACTTCGTCCAGTCGGCTGAATCAACTTTCCATCGAGGAACATGTGCAGGACACTCACTTTGTTTTTTAAGGTTTAGAACGATGGGGAAGGGATCACTGCTATAGGGGTTATTAATGACATCCTACTCCAGATATGGCACAATTGTACTAGACGCTATGCTAGGTCTATCGAAGAAAATGTTTTATGTGTAGAGCTGTAAAATGTTGGCTTTTTCTTGTTAAGCAAGCAGGAACTCGAAGCGAATAGGAAGTTTTCTATAAGCCATCCTCTCGCATCACAGCGAGAGTCGCCCCACAGTGTGCTATGCGCGTTTAGATCACCGACGACTATGTAAGGGTGATGGAGCTCATCAATAAAGCTTTCAAATGTTGTGCTAGAGAGTTGATAACTTGGGGGGATGTATACAGACGTGAGGGTAACTAGTTTATTGAAAAGAACTGCTTCGATAGCAACTGCCTCAAGAGGAGTTTGTAGTTGCAGTTGCCGACAAGCAACGCCTCTGTCGACTATTATTGCTACCCCGCCGGACGATGCAACAGCATCATCTCGGTCTTTCCGGAAAATAGCGTATTGCCTGAGAAAGTTCGTTGGTGTAGATTTAAGATGTGTCTCCTGAACACATAGCACCTTTGGATTGTATTTATGTAAGGGTTCTTTGATATCATCGAGGTTGTGAACAAACCTCTCACGTTCCAGTGTAATATTTGTGTATCCAAATTGTTTGTGTTTATGTGCTGTGAGTCAAGAGGAGCCAGTTGGCTTATGCAGCCTTTCCAGGCCCCATGATCTCGATTTTCTCTTTCTTAAAGCGGTCACCAGATGTGCGCCGCTCCCGAGGCGCTGTATGCGCCGCCACGTTTGTGGTTGTGTCCATCGACTCCTGCGAGCCGCTAGACTTCCGCTCACTAGAGCGGGGTGTTTTCAGGGTAGGCCTTGCCTCGAAAAGCAGAGCCTTGGAGGCCACCAACCCAGAGGTCGATGGGCCCTCCTTTAGAGACGGAGCAGCAGCGCTCGCTACTGTCGCCAGGGGGGGTGGGGGCAATGCCACACTTTTTGTTGACCGGGCTGATGCCCCAGTCTGCTGCGGTGCTTCCCCCCTACGCGCTGCACCACCATACCCTGCGGTATGGAGGAAATAAATACGCTTTAGCGCTTCTTGAAAAGAAATGTACTCCTTGATCTTTAATGTTATGATTTCCTTTTCCTTCTTCCAAGAAGGACATGACCGAGAGTATGCACGGTGGTCACCCTCGCAGTTTGCGCAGCGGTGTGCCTTAGTACAATTATCGGCCGGGTGTTCGTTTGAAGCGCACTTTGCACATGTGGTACGGCCCCGGCAGCTCTGAGAGCCGTGACCAAATCGCTAGCACTTAAAGAAGCAGCGCGGGTTCGAAATGCAAGGTCTTAGTTTGATTTTCATACAGCCTGTTTCAATATATTCTGGTAAAGTGCTTGTTCAGAATGTCAAAATTAGGTGTTAGTGGGGATCTCTGTGTCATCCCACCTGATCTTTATTCTTTGGACATTTGTCACGTGCTGTTCCTTTCAGCCTTCAAGCAGCTCGGTTTCACTCCAATCGAGGAGATCTCGTTAAGATACGACTCCGCGTGTACTGTTCAAAGAACGATGCGGGTTTATGGAGATGGGGGTATTATTAATTTCAACAAGTCCAGATAGTTTCTCGAACTCTTTCTTGTCACTAACTTCGAGCAACAGATCACCGCTAGCCATTTTTGTGACCTTGTAGCTGGGACCTAGTTTTTCAGTAAGAGACTTTGCGACAACAAATGGCGATAGAGTTCTTGCTGTTTTATCAGGGTTTCCACAACTTAAAACATGGTACTTTGGGTAAATTTCTTTGGTCTGGCCGAAAAGTTTCAGGGAGTCATCGGTGCGCCCTCTCTTGGAAAGAGGGCGATCAGAGGGTCGGGGGAATGATGAAAAAACCATCAAAATAAATATCACTTTGGTAGCTATGCCAGCCGCCCACCACCTAGCCAACAAAGGGACGCTATATACGAAGCCCAAACGCAACGAAGACGCCAGCTGTACATAGTCACTATAACCTAATATACGATACCCAAGGTTGGATAACTACACCAGGTTAACCCTCGCCACCTGGAAGTCTGGAAGTAAGAAGAAGCGAAGAGAGGACAGGAAACATTGAAAATGAGAGAGAAAGACGAAGATTGAAGAGAAGGACAGGAAAAGGTGACTGCGGATTTCCTCCAGATGGGTCAGCCTGGAGGTGCCGTCTCTGTGAAGCCGCGGCCGAAGAGGTGTGTTGCCTCCGCCGGGGGGCCTTAAAGGTCCAAACACCCAGCAACGGCTCAACTCCCAGGATCCCCTTTTCCCCAGACACGGCTAAGCCGCGCACGGCTACACGCGGGAGGCTCCAACCCTCGTGTGCTCGGGTACGTGGTGTCGCAACACACCAAACGCCTGCGGGTACATATATATATATAGTTGAAGAAACGGAGCACACTTACGAAAATTGCATCTTTAATGGTTTAACGTTTCGGCCGAAACGTTAAACCATTAAAGATGCAATTTTCGTAAGTGTGCTCCGTTTCTTCAACTACCTATGCACCGGACCTACGGAACTTTTCCTTGTATTATATATATATATATATATATATATATATATACTTGATCGGTCTCGGTATTATAAAGTGGTGGAGGTACGTCAAGATCCCGACGTCCTCTCGCGTTCCCGTCCTCCCTGGAGCTCCGTTCCGGTCGCCGCCTGTACCCAGCACCTCCACCACTTTATAATACCGAGACCGATCAAGTTGTCCAGCGCTGTTTATTCCAAAAAAGGCAACGCCCGCAGCTCACGCGCCAAGAAGTCGAAGAAGAGGGATGATGATGATGGCTATGTACAAATGAAAACGACGAAGTACGTTAATAGTGCTTACAATATATATATTATTACGATATTATTGGGAGATACTCAAGAGACGAGCCGCCGCGAGAACGACGACGAAGTGGGTCTGTGCCCTTGGCGCGAGCGACTGTCGGCCTGGCGCTCTGGTTCCAGTCCAATGTAAATAGCCTGCAAATAGCCTCTTCCGTCTGTGTCTTTCTACACGTAACATTCTGGTGGGGGTGCGCGATACCCGTCCTCACCACGGAACTCCGGAGTGGTCGGTACACCGAGCTTGTCACCATGTCTCACGGTAACGATACCGCCTCTGGACCGGCTTCGGCTTGTAAGACTGCTCCAATCGTCACGGTTGCCCAACATCGCGACCCTGGTGTGTTCTCTGGCCTGGAGGGACAAGGCGTTGACGAATGGATCAAGCTATATGAACATGCCAGCGCTAATAACAGGTGGGGCATAACCATTATGCTCGCCAATGTCATCTTTTATCTCGGCGACACCCCACGCGTGGGGTACACGACGCATCACGACGAGATAACCACTTGGGACAGTTTCAAAGAAAAGCTACGGGAACTGTTCGGCGACACCATTGGCCGCAAGGTTGCCGCGAGAAAGGCTCTTGCGTCTCGTGTTCAGACATCTACAGAGCCGTACGTTTCATACATGCTCGACGTCTTGGCTCTATACCGCAAAGCTGACGATGCTACGTCTGAAGCAGATAAAGTGTCACATGTTCTAAAAGGCATCGTCGACGACGCTTTCAATTTGCTTGTTTTCGGCAACGTCTTGACAATCGACGCCATCATTAAAGAATGCCGTCGCCTTGAACAAGCTAAGAGCCGCCGTATCACACACCACATCACGCTGCTACCCAACACTGCTTCTACGTCGACATGTGAGGTTCGACCGCGTGAGGCCACCACCTGCGTCGACGCCACCGGTATTGTTCGCCGCGAGCTCAAGGCCGCCTGTTCGCCAGCTTTCTCCGCGACGCCTCCCGATCCGCCATGAGCAACCACGATTGCGATGATTCAGGCCGTAGTCAGACAGGAATTTGAGAATATGGGTCTGAACTCAGTGTGCTCAACGTCTCAACCCAGCGTTCCCCAGTTCTCTACCGGCCCTCCTCGTTCCCGACAGTCCTTTTCTGCCACATCTCGCCTCAACCCGACCGAATGGCGTACACCTGATGACAGGCCGATCTGCTTCCACTGCTGTCGCATCGGCCACGTCACTCGTCACTGCCGCAACCGATGGCCACCACCTCCTCGGACATACGCCGCCACTTATTCCCGCACCTTTGGACCTTCTGTTCCCTATGCCACCGGCCATAAACCCACTGCCGCTGATGCCCCTGCTCCGAACCTTCGCTACAGCCGCTCGCCCTCACCTCGACGCCATCAGTCTCGTTCGCCCCAACCCCGCCGCTTCTCTTCACCGCCTATCGCCTCCCGGACCCAGCCGGAAAACTAGGCACTGCAGCTTCTGGAGGTTAAGCTGCGCTGTCGACCCTGCCCTCAAATCTTCTGCTCACGTTACCTACGAACCAAAACCTTCTTGACGTTGACGGCTATTCTGTCACTGCACTCATCGATACAGGCACACATCTTTCTATTATGAGTGCTGCTTTCCGACGACGACTCAAAAAGCTCCTCACCCCAGCGTCGGCACGCGTCGTCCGCGTTGCGGATAGTGATACTGAGCCTATCGTCGGCATGTGTACGGAATGTGTCAGCATCGCCGGCCGCCACACTCCTGTCGTCTTCATCGGGATTGCTCTTTGTCCCCACGACCTAATTGTCGGCCTCGACTTTCTCTCCGCGCATCCTGCCTTTATTGACTGCTCTGCCAGTACCCTTCGCCTTGAGTTGCCGATTCTCGCAGAACCTTCTGACGCACCCCAGTGCCGCTTGCGCCCCACCGGCTTTCTCCGCCTGCCGCCAATGTCAATAGCCTTTATTGAACTGTTGTCTTCCCCACCAGTTCCTGATAGCGAGTACCTCGTCACTCCTCTGCCCGAGATTCCACTACATTATGACGTTGCCGTGCCTCACAATATGCTTACTATTACTGCGAACCGCACTCGCATACCTATCTTTAACTTTGGATTGGCAAAGCAAATTCTGCGCAAGGTATTTGCCTTGCCAACGTTGATTGTCTAGGCGACCACCATGTGGCAGCGTTATCAACCGATGGTTCTTGCGAGCTTCGCAGGCCCCTCGCGCCAACCTCGGGCGCCGATACCAACATAAAGAAAATGGTTGCGACGGACCTGTCCTCTGTGCAGGCTGAAGACCTTTGCCAAGTATTATCGTCCTACCGAGATATTTTCGACTTCGACGGTCGCCCTTTAGGCCGGACGTTCGCAGTCAAGCATCGGATTCTTACTGGCGATGGTACGCCTATTCACCGACGACCGTATCGAGTTTCTGCGTCGGAACGCCGAGTAATTCAAAGTGAAGTGAACAAAATGCGAGATAAAAACATCATTGAGCCTTCTTCGAGTCCCTGGGCGTCACCTGTGGTGTTGGTTAAGAAGAAGGACGGCACATGGCGCTTCTGTGTCGACTACCGTCATCTGAACAACTTTACTAAGAAGGATGTTTACCCGCTCCCACGTATAGACGATGCTTTCCATAGTTCCAGCGATTTCTCTTCTATTGATCTTCGTTCTGGATACTGGCACATTGCTGTTGACGATATGGACAGAGAAAAAACCGCGTTCATCACACCTGATGGCCTATACCAATTTAAAGTAACGCCCTTTGGATTATGCAACGCCCCTGCCACCTTTGAGCGTATGGACTCCTTGCTCCAAGGTTCCTAATGGTCCACATGCCTCTGCTACCTTGACGACGTCATCGTCTTCTCGCCAACGTTCGACACTCACCTTGAGCGTCTAACAACTATACTTGATGTATTTCGAAAGGCGAAGCTGCAGCTTAACTCGTCCAAATGTCGTTTTGGCCACCGTCAAATTACTATTCTGGGCCATCTCGTTGACGCTTCCGGAGTACAGCCTGATCCCGACAAAACTCGCGCTGTCCGAGACTTCCCGGTTCCGAAGACAGCTGCACACGTCCGAAGTTTTGTAGGACTATGCTCGTACTTTCGTCGTCTTGTTCCAGATTTTGCGACAATTGCCAGACCCCTCCCTAATCTTTTGAAGAAAGGCGTACAATTCTCGTGGGGCACTTCAGAAGCCGCCGGCTTCTCTCGTCTCATCACTCTTCTAACCTCACCACCCATTCTCGCCCACTGCGACCCTGATGCCCCTACAACATTGCGTACAGTTGCCAGCGGTCATGGCGTAGGTGGCGCCCCCAGCGACAGCGTGGCCAGGATCGCGTTATTGCTTATGCGAGCCGCCTCCTTGCACCAACGGAGCGCAACTATTCCATTACGGAACGAGAATGCCTTGCTGTAGTCTGGGCGGTTGCGAAGTTCCGTCCTTACCTTTACGGTCGCCCTTTTTCCGTAGTCACTGACCATCATGCTCTCTGCTGGCTCTCATCGCTAAAAGATCCTACAGGCCGGCTTGGTCGATGGGCTTTGAGGCTACACGAATTTTCATATTCCGTGGTCTACAAGTCTGGCCGCCTGCACCAAGACGCTGACAGCTTGTCGCGTTACCCTGTTGACGACCCTGACTCCTCCAATATTACCAGTGCTGCTTGCGTATTCTCTGTATCACAGCTGCTTCATTTCGCCGACGAGCAACGTCGTCACGCCTACATCAGAGCACTCGTCGACCGTTTTGAACACTCTCCGGCCGATGCCACTCTACGCCTCTTCATCCTCCGCGACGGTACTCTGTACCGTCGTAACCTTCATCCGGACGGCTTTGAGTTCCTACGTGTCATACCTAAACACCTCCGCTCAACCGTACTAGAAGAGCTTCACGACGCACCAATGGCAGGACACCTCGGCGTATCTCGAACCTATGACCGTGTACGTCGCCGTTTTTTCTGGCCGGGCATTGCCCGTTCCGTACGACGTTACGTCGTCGCTTGTGAACTTCGCCAACGACGCAATAAACTTTCCCAGCTCCCCTCTGGTTACCTGCAGCGGCTCGACATCCCTGCTGAGCCCTTCCATTGTGTTGGCTTAGACCTTCTCAGCCAATTTCAGGAATCTACATCAGGAAACAAGTAGGTTGCAGTCGTGGCTGACTACGTGTCCCGCTACGCCGTAACCCGCGCTCTTCCGACCAGTTGCGCAACTGATGTTGCGGACTTCCTTCTACATGATATCATTTTGATGCATAGTGCTCCGCCTCAATTGCTAACAGACCGTGGCCGTATGTTTTTGGCCAAAGTCCATTGCCGACATCACGCGGGCCTGCTCCATACAAAATAAGTTTACCACCTCCTACCACCCTCAAACAAACGGCCTCACTGAGCGTTTGACCGCACCCTTACCGACATGCTATTGAAATATGTTTCAGACGACCGCCGTGACAGGAACCTGGCTCTACCTTACATTACCTTTGCGTACAACTCTTCCCGTCTCGAAACTTCTGGCTTTTCCCCGTTTTACATCTTGTGTGGCCGAGAACCGACGCTACTACTAGACACTGTGCTTCCATCCACCACAGCTTCAACCAGCGCTTATGCCCGTGATGCAATCGCCCGTGCTGACCATGCTCGTCAACTTGCGAGCGTTCGTCTATAAGTCTCTCAAGACAAACAGAAAAGACGCTATGACCTCCGTCACCGTGATGCCCATCTGCGCCCGGCACCCTCGTGTTGCTTTGGTCACCATCGCGTAAAGTTGGCCTTTGTGAGAAACTGCTTTCCTGTTATACCGGCCCATATCGCGTGCTCCGCCAAGTGACCGATGTCACCTATGAAATTGTTCTAGCCACGCCCACTACGTCCTCCGCTGTGACAACGAGTGACATTGTCCACGTCGCCCCACTCAAGCCCTACAACTCTCCACGCGCCTTGGATATTTAACAGTGCCGTGACGGCGCTTTTGCCGCCGGGGGGTAGTATTACGATATTATCGGAAGATACTCAAGAGCCGAGCTGCCGCGAGAACGACGACGAAGTGGGTCTGTTCCCTTGGCGCGATTGAATGTCGGCCTGGCGCTCTGGCTCCAGTCCAGTGTAAATAGCCTTTTCCGTCTGTGTCTTTCTACACGTAACAATATATATATATATATATATATATATATATATATACACTGTAAAGGCGTTTCTTAGTCAGCGTCGCTTGGGACCGACCGTTAGTGCAGGGCACGGACTCTTAGCCCGAGCGGCATTCACGAGCAAAAGCGCTGAAGAGGACGACCCACCAGAAAGCGCTGGAGAAGACGACCCACTATATCGTTCCAATCCTCTCTACAATAATCCCCGGGAACGAAAAGGGAGCCACCCGGCGACCTAACAGCTGGTCACAGTGAGTGGGTCATAGTAGGTCTTGAGGCGGTCGACGTTGACAACGTCTCGTCCACGACGGCGCATGTCCGAAGAGGGTTCAACGGGCTCGATCATGTAGTTGACCGGAGATGTGCGCTCGACGACGCGGTAGGGGCCTTCATACTAAAGCAGTAGTTTCGACGAAAGCCCAGGTGCAGTGGAATGGACCGAGAGCCACACAAGCGCTCCGGGAAGGATCGTGGGCGCAGAAATGGTTTCACCGCAAATGCTCTTCTTGCGCTCTTGGTCATTTGAAGTAAAGGCTCGCGCGCGATCGCGACACTCTTCAGCATGTCTAGATGTGGCAAAAATAGGCGCACACACAGATGTATCGGGCTGGTACGGAATGATTGTGTCGATCGTGTGCGACGGGTGCCAGCCGTACAATAAGAAAAAGGATGAAAAGCCAGTGGTGTTCTGAGTGGAGGTATTGTAGGCGTAGCTTGCGAAGGGCAGAATCGGAGACTACGTACATTGCGAGCATGTCGCCAAGCGTACGGTTAAAGCGTTCTGTGAGGCCAGTGGTCTGCGGAAGGTAAGCAGTAGTTGTGCGATGCACAACGTGGCACTCTTTGAGGATGGCTTCGAAGACTTCCGAAAAGAAGACACGTCCATGAAAGCGGAGCAACTCCTGTGGTAGACCATGACGCAGAATGAATCGGCGAAGCAGGAAAAAGCTAACATCGCGCGCTGTAGTCGCTGGGAGGTCGGCAGTTTCGGCGTATCGCGTGAGGTGGTCAACCGCCACAATGGCCTAGTGGTTACCAGCAGATGTCAGGGGAAGTGGCCCATACAAATCGATGCCGACGCGCCCGAGCGGCCGGCTAGGGCAATGTAATGTTTGCAGACTGGCTGGCGAGAGGCGCGGTGAAGATCTTAGGCGCTGACAAACGGGGCACGAGCGAACAAACTTCTAAACTTAGCTGTACATCCCGCGCCATGCACTAGTACCGCTGTCGAATGCGTTGGTACGTTTTGAATACTCCCGAGTGTGCACACTGTGGGCCCGAGTGGAATGACGCGCATATTTCAGAACGCAGACTGCAGGGTACTACTAGCAACCACTGGCGGCCATCGGCGGTGTAACTGCGTCGGTGGAGTAGGTCATCGCGAATGGCGAAGAGGTGGGCTTGACGACATAACGCGCGAGTGGTTGGTTGTGCCGATAGATCAGAGAGTAAGTCTATCAGTGAGGTGATCCAGGTGTCCTTACGCTGTTCGGAAGCGATGGTGAAAAAGTCGAGGGAAGAAACGGCAAGCTGGAAAACGGAGCAGCGGGCATTCTCGTCGGGCAAGGGTGAGCGCGATAGGGCGTCAACGTCCGAGTGCTGGCGGCCGCTACGGTAGAGCACGCGAATGTCGTAGTCCTGCAGACGAAATGCCCAACGGGCGAGGCGGCCTGAGGGGTCGTTTAGTGACAACAGCCAAAAAACTGCGTGGTGGTCCGTGACGGCGACAATAGGCGGCCATACAAATATGGCCGGAACTTATTAAGAACCCAGGTGATCGTCAAACCTTCTTTTTCCGTACGGTGTAGTTACTCTCTTCTTTCGTAAGCGTACGACTTGCATAAGCCACAACGTATTCAGAAAGCCCGTGTTTGCGCCGCACAACGACGGCGCCGACGCCAACACCACTGGCGTCACTGTGCACCTCTGTAGGGGCCGTCTGGTCGTAGTGACGCAAAGTTGGTGGTGGCGTCAGCAAACGGCGCAGGATTGCGAACGCATCGTCGCATTTTGACAATGACGACTACGAAGTGAGAGGCCCGCTGCTTCCAAGGAGCTTCGTCAGGGGCGATATGGTGGCGAAGTTTCAGAAGAAGCGTCTAAAGTAGGAACGCAGACCTAAAAATTGCGCAGTTCTTTCACGGATGTAGGTTTAGGTAATTCGGCAATGGCCCGTAGTTTGGCTGGATTGGGGAGAATTCTATCCTTGGAGACGACGTAACCTAGAATTGCCGGCTGCCGAGCAGCAAATCAGCAGTTCTTGAGGTTTAGTTGTAGCCCTGCGTTTGTTAAACACGTTAAAACAAAGCGGAGCCGTTGAAAGTGCGTGGTGAAGTCAGGAGCAAAAACAACAACGTCGTCAAGATAGCCCAAGTAACTGTGCAGCTTCAATCCGCGCAGAACTGTGTCCTTCATGTGCTCAAAGGTTGCGGGCGCATTGCAAAGTCCAAAAGGCATTACGTTAAATTCGTACACTCTTGGGCAAAGTTACACCCTTTGAGGTGTATCTCTGCCACACAACGATAATCGTCATCTGCCTTGCTTGCGTTTCCTTTCTTGGAAACGCCGCGACCGCTACTTTACTGTCAGGAATGCTATGTCATGCTGATAACGCGCATGCCGGTCGTAACCGTAAAGTACCGGGCTCGCCGCGTTAAAGAAAGGAAATGCGGACAAGACAGGTGACGATTATCGTTGTGTGGCAAAAGGGTGTAATTTTGCTTAAGAGTGTATAAGCCGTCGCGTGTGACGAAAGCTGTCTTCGGCCGATCGGCGTATGCCATGGGTACTTGCCAATAACCTGAGCACAAATCTAGAGATAAAAGAATTCTGCGCCTCGTAGATTGTCAATCGCGTCGTCTATGCGCGGGAGAGGGTAGACGTCCTCGCGAGGTGGTCTTGTTCAGGCCGCGGTAGTCCACACAAAACTGCACAGAACCATCTTTCTTCGTAACTAGGAAGACAGGGGATGCCCATAGACTGTTGGAAGGTCCTATCACCTCGCGGCAAATCATGTCATTGACTTGTTCGTTGATTAAGCGACGTTCTGCAGGAGATACACAATATGAAAGTTGCCGCAATGGCGATTGCGGGCCATTATCCCTGCGATGTGTAACACTTGGCGTCCGGCCCAGGGAATTAAGATTGCCCTACATCGAAAGAACAAAATTCTTCTAGAAGGCCCAAAAGCTGAGACCGCTGGACCGGTGCAAGGGCATCGGCAGTAGAAGAACCGAACACATCACTGGGCGATAGGTCACACGTAGAAACAGCATTGAGCGAGCGCACTGTAACTATAGCACAGTAATTGTCATTGGGCAAGTCCATAACTTGCACGTCTTCGATCGCTTCTACATTGCCAAGACATTCCCCGCGGAGCAGCAAACACAGGATATGGAAATGGGTTGCAAGAGAAGATGGTGCTGTAGCCCAGTGTGATGTCCATTGTCGCAAGAGGCAATAGCAGACCTTTCCGAGTGAGAAAGCGGTCAGATGGAGACAGTAGTGCAGCAGCGACTGAGTCCAGAAAGGGACGCCGTGACTTTCCGAGGCAAGCGGCAAAGCTTAGCGCTCGTAACACATACGGCGGCTCCAGGGTTGACGGTGTAGGCGGAAGCAACCTCCATCACTTGTAAAGGCGTTTATTAGGCACCGGCATTTGGAACCGACCGTTAGAGCAGGGCACGGACTCTCAGCCTTCACGAGTAAAAGCGCCGAAGAGGACCCACTATATCATTGCAGTCCATCTCTACAGTGTATATATATATATATATATATATATATATATATGTGTGTGTGTGTGTGTGTGTGTGTGTGTGTGTGTGTGTGTGTGTGTGTGTGTGTGTGTGTGTGTGCGTGTGTGTGTGTGCGTAACTGCATAATACAGGCAAATTATTGGGGCTCGCGTAGATCCAATACAGTTGAAGCTCGATTTAACGAAGTGATGACCACGTTTGAAATATTTCGTTAAATCGGGAAGTTCGTAAAATCAAGAAAAATTGCGGTCCTTTGAAATCTAAAATTGTAACGTAGTGACACGCAATGCTGAAGCCGATCTCCACCATCTGCAGTGGATTTGCCCTGCGTTGAAACCGGCGAAGCTCCGGCTCCTCGCAGCAGTGGCACTTTCGACGCATGATCCTTGCGATTACACTGCTTGGACGAAGGGACAACATAATCGATCCCCCTTGGACTTCATTATATCCGCAAATCTTTCATTAATTTAATCATGTTTATTCGCCCGCATCCCATACCCCTATATGCCCTTATGCATTAAGAGGAAGCTTTAGCTCGGGCCCAACTCCGACGTCGGCTTTTCAAGTACATGTAAAATACAAGAACGTTTTTCTGAGACATTCTCTAGACCAATTTTAATGAAATTGTTGCATTTGAGAGAGGAAGTTCAATTTTAGTGGCTGTTGGAAGCTGAATTTCGATTTAGTGCCTGAATGTTGTTACTATAATTCATAAATATTCTAAAGTTCGAAAAACATAGAAGCTTGAAGTTTACAAATAAATAGATCTGCATCAAGAACAGATATCGCGGTTCTGTAAACGGTATCCATTATGTCATTGAAAGCGGACAAATTCGATGTGTAATTGTATATCTTTAAAGAATTTGTTACGTTGTGTACGAGGGTTCTGCAAAAGCTGTATTTGCATATTGCTATATTTTTTGGGATGAACGTGTAACATATCAATTTTGTCCGCTTTAGATGTGCCATTAGATGCAATTCACAGAATTGTGGTATCACTCTTCAATGTTGAGTTACAGGGTTGTAAACATAATAGTTTCGTTTTCTGAAAAGTTGAGATTGTTGTCAAATTTTTAATAAAGAAATGATAACCTAAATCCAAAATTCGAAACCATAAGTCACTAGGCTTGAAATTGGTCTTTTAAATGCAACAAATCTTGTCAAATGCGGTGCAGTGGTTGCCGAGAAAAACGCATTCTCCTTTTACATGTATTTAGATAGGCGCACCCGAGCTAAAGCTTCCTCTTAACCCTCGCATTAAAAAAAAATGAGCTTTGCTTTTTCAAAAATCTTAGGGCTTTGTTCAGATTTTCAAACCATTGAAACTCAACCTCCTCATTATTTTTCTTTGTACATTACATTAACAATAGTCAGCCTTGTCAACAAATGCTAAGGATGCACCGACTGTTACCTTATGGGGCCTGCATACAACTTGTCAAGTAAGCACCTTCAGCTGGCCGTGCGTCTGAAATATTGTGGAGAATGGGTCGTGGCAACAATATTGCTTACCTAAAATAGCGCAGCTGCAATCCACTAATTCGACGACAAACACAGCAGCGAAACGAAGCAAGCTTTGGCATGCGCCAGTTCTCTTCGTTCTTCTTCCCTTGCAGGTCTGCCAATTGTCCACTGCATGTAGCTATAACCGAGGGGTACGCTTAAATTGTGTAACAGTTTGAAGTTTGAACAAATTGCTGGATGATTTAGTCCCCATGCAATGAATCACGTTAACACCTACATAATGCAGCCACGAGCAAAACGTTGGAGGCCGTTAGCGACCAAAAAAATAAAAATACGCAGATCCAAAGCACATGATGTAAGCTATGCGGTGCGAAGCATTAGTGAATGGGGTAATAAAATGTTAAACAAGTAACGGTGACGTCTATGGTGTTGGCTATGGTGTTGGGCTGCTAAGCACTAGGTCGCTAGATCGAATCCCGGAGACGGCGGCCGCATTTCGATGGAGGCGAAATGCGGAAGTATCCGTGTACTTAGGTTTAGGTTCGCGTTAAAGAACGCCAGGTGGTCCAAATAATTCCGGAGTCGCCTACTACGGCGTGCCTCATAATGAAATCGTGATTTTCGCACTAAAGGCCCATAATTTAGTTTTTTCAATGTGTCTGATTTGTTTTCTTTCTTCGTATGGGGGGGGGGGGGGCAACTTGTAATTTCATTCAGTATTAATATTTTATGCACCCCAATGCTGAAAGCTATAATCTCATGCGACTTTTATATTTATGCCCTAAACTGTTCACAGGATATTGGCCCTATAACGTAAAATTATTCCAATCTGTTTTATTCCCATCTCCTGACGCCAAATTTACGTAAGCACCGACGCAATCATCAGGCGGTGACCCGCAGCGTTATTTGTATAGTCCAATCAATCGCTCTCGTCATGTATGGGAAGTCGCTTTTGTTTTCAAAGCGGCTAGCGTTGCCTACCTTGACAGGTTTTCCTTATCTAATTGCCTGACAAGAGGCGAGGAGCACGCAGAAGGGGAGAGGGTTTCGGTGGGGCCGAGCTAGCGCAGTGAAAGAAGATAACCGGATGAGAAGCGTGGTGTCGGCTTCTGCGATTGGCCCGCTTCCCCTGGACTAACTTGCGGTGGCCGGTCGAAAATCGCAGCGGTGCGCAATGAATGCTTAAAAAAGACGCTAAAACTGATCCTTAGCGAAGAGTGGGCAGAGAATTTTCATATATGTGCCAAAAGGCCTCGACATTGTTATACTGCCATGCAATTTTTTTTTATTGTACTGAAATGAATCAATACTCCCGGCAGCTCCGAGTAGCCAGTGTCAGAGCGAGTCACGTGCTATATCGGAGCGGGGAAGTCTCCCACGATTCTGTTTTCTTCGGCATATTAATGCATCTTTAGTGCGTACACGTCGCTTTAACGGAGTGAGTTATCGCGGTTTTCTGACATCGCATGACCTACAGGGGAAGTGGGCGCTGCCCGAAAACTTTTGACCAATCTAGGAGGTCTATTGCCGAAGAAGGCGTAGATATGGAAATAATTAGTTTTACTTTGTTTAGTCTAATCGTGCATAATCAGTGCGTCCATGTCATATCCGATGGAAAGTTTTCATGGTTCTTGTGACGTGGCGTGACAGAGAGGTGAAGTAGGCGTGGCCCAAAAAGATTGCCTGGTTATGGAGTGCTGATTGGAGAAATTGAATAGAAATAGTTTGGAACAGCATTGCGTTATAGCGCCCTATGTCAACGCACGCAATCTCGTCCTAACGGGCGATATCGGAGCGGCTAACAGTCGTTCAGTTCGATTAATAAATGTTGATTATATCCCTCTATCCGGTTTATTTCTGGATCTTTTGCACTTCGTATCTCATTCGTATCGCGTTTCACGAGCAGTTACGTAGACATTGTCTTCTGTATCTTCGACTCGTGGTTGACACTTCGTTTTGGCTAAGACACCAGGTGGGCCGACCCCGTCATGATAAAGTGGTCATGACCCCATCATAGCCACTCTGCACCCCAATTCAGGGTGCAAAGTGGTCAATTTTAGACCATGTAGGCGGTAATTGCGCCTGTACCGTTCATTACTACATTACGACCAGCTCTCACTTGTCTCGTTGAGACCTACAGTTTGATACTTTTTTTGCGACTCGCTATGACGTTCTGAATACACCAAAGGGCCATTGTTTTCTTCTGGAAGCACTACAAGAAACCCCCGCCCAGATACACCTAACCAGTGTGAAGTCAGCAAAGAACACCTTGTCTTCAAACGCACAGCGATGAAGACGCTGGTATGGATTCCTGAATCATATCGAGGATGAAGCGATCATTACCCTCGGTTGAAACGCACAACAGCTTTTATTGTCGGTGCTCGACATGAGCGGTTAATTCGAAATGACTAAAACATGAAGCTGGCGCGTTTCAGATACACTTGACCATATGTTAAAACGATGTCAATCTGCACTGGAAGCAGCATTGCTCTTCTAATTGTAGTAGCGACGTCATTGCATGATTACCGAGATCTGTAGCGCAGGGTCATACTGCATCGGCATCAGAGGCGGGGACAATGATTGAAGTGCGCTCCGTATTAAAGACGATGATGACTTTAAAGTTCATGGCACACGCACTAACAGCGGTTGGCCAAGAGTCACGCAGGTGTTACATATGAACTAAGCTAATTAATTTAGAAATGCGTAATCTTTATAAATAAATTAAAGCGAGCAACACACAAGACATTCCAGTAAACAGTAATTCTAATAGTACGCAGAAAATGAAAGAAAATATGCATACATATTTATAATAAGGCAATGAGTGAAAAATAAAATAATAAATGCAATTAACAACGAAATCGGTTACATTCAACAATGAACTTTTCTATGGCGATGCATACATCCTTGTGTGAGTGTCCAAGCACAGAAGCTCCGAAAGACAGCAGCACCGGAGAGTTCAATGGCGGGCTGAGATGTAGCATTGTAGTTTCCAGTGTTCTTTTTCTCAGGGAGAAGAAACGCGGGTAGTTCAGTAAGTAATGTTCAACTGTTCCTAATCTGTTGCAGAAATGGAACAAAGGGGAAATTAGCAGACCAGATCGCTGAGCCTATAAATTTATGGTTGGGAGGCGACGTCGCAGTCTCACTAATGTCACTTGTGTCTTTTGTTTTGCAAGCTTTCATGCTCCAAGGGAATTGTAATTGATGCACTTCCACGGAGCGCGTTAGATTTCGTTTTGACTTCAAAAAGAGTGTGTAGCAAGTAGGTGACGCCCCCTCGGACATAATCTTGGTTCACCCGCCAAGCTCGGCGGCCTGCTATAGCTCGGCAGGCAACAGTGGTCACCCGAGCCACAATAAACACCGACGAGCACGGCAGCTCGCCGGTCAGTAATCTTTCAGCACCACCACGCTGAGAAGCCCTCCCTTGTTCACGACCCGGGGTGGATTGTGACACTGGCGACGAGGATGGGATCCTCGTGACTCTGGCGAAGAAGCTGGCGACGAGTACCTACGGAGCGTCCCACGCCGCCGCGAGCGGCGAAACACCGCCCCCCGTTGCTGTCGCCATGCCGCTGTACGGAAGGCTCGAGCCGTTCGAGGGAGATGGGTCCGCCTGGCAAATTTACGAGGAGCAAGTCCACGTGTTCTTCCGGGCAAACGACACACCCGAGGCCAAACAGCGGGACATTTTCCTGGCCAGCTGCGGGACCCGCGTCTTCAGCCTCTTGCTCGACCTTCTGAAGCCAGCCACGCCGCACGTTAAGACGCTGGGTGAGCTGCTTGCCATACTGCGCTCGCATTTTAACCCAGCACCGTCCACACTCATGGAGCGTTTCCGCTTCAACAACCGGAGCCGCCGGGAAGGAGAGACCCTCGGGCAATTCGTTGCTGCGCTACGAGGGTTAGCGAGTGCCTGCGCCTTCGGGGACCAACTGGACTCGCTGCTCCGGGACCGTTTCGTCTGCGGAATCAACAACCCCGCCATGCAGACGCGACTCCTGGAGCTTCCCGACCCGTCGCTGGACGACGCCGTGAAGGCAGCGCTGGCAATGGAAGCTGCCGCCAAGGACGCCGGCGAGATTTCCCGTGCGACTGGCTCAGCGTCGGCGGAAGCGGCGGTCAACAAATTCGCGACAAAGGGCAGTACCTGCGGTCGCTGTGGTGGTGCCCACTCCCCTTCACAGTGCCAGTTCTCTCAAGCACAATGCTTTACGTGCGGGAAAACTGGGCACCTGGCACGTGTATGCCGAAGTGGGAGGACGAACAGCAAGCAGCAGCCGGATACAAGCCCAGGTACAACACAAGTCCGCGGCCAGGGTAGCCGTCGCAAGGGTACGCGGCGGAGGCATGCGGCAGCAAGCTCAAGCTCTTCCGCGGCCAGGCTCCACGTCGTGGCCGAGGACCCGCCGATTTTCGACATGTGGCACACAGGCTTTGTACCGTCGTCTGTGCCGCCATACATGCTGACCGTCGAAATATGCGGGCGCCCCATTTCCATGGAGCTGGACACGGGGGCCAGCGTGTCTGTCATGGCCGGGAAGCTCTTCAAGCGGACTTTCCCCGGCGTGTCCGTCGAGGCTTCGGGCGTGATGCTGCGCAGCTCCTCCGGGCAACTCTCCCAGGTCCAGGGTCAGGCACAGGTCAGCGTTCGTTTTGGCGACAGGGAAGCAACCCTTCCCCTTTACTTAACGAAGGGGTCGTCGCCGACGCTGCTGGGCCGAAACTGGATTCATGTACTGGGCATTCGTCTGCCAGAGTACCCGGAAGCCAGCTTGCATGTGATGCAGAGCTGCCAAATCTGCCAGGAGCATCAGCGAGCCTCGCGTAATGTGGAAAGCACCCCCTGGCCGTTCCCACAGAGACCCTGGTCCCGCCTACAGGTGGATTTTTGGGGCTGTGGCGGTGGTGGCGGAGCAGCCTCCCTGCGCTTGGAGGACCTGCAGAGCCAGCTCGAGGAACAGCGGGAGCTGGCATCGGCACGGCTGCTGGAGCTGGAGCAGCTTCAGCTTGACCACAAGGAGGCCCTGAAGACGGTGGAGAGGCTGCGGATAGAGCTGCGGTCGCTGCCCGAGAGCCTGGTGGTGAGCACGGCAGAGTGCAAGTGCCTGCAGAGCCAGTTCTCCGTGCTGTACAATGAGAGCCGCAACAGGCAGCTCAAGAGCGAGGTCTCCCGCAGTAAGCGCAAGCTGCGCAAGGCTCAATCAGAGAAGCTGAAGCAGAAGCTGGCTGCTGACCAAGGATGCCATCCCGGGCCTTTGCCAGAGTCGGGAGCTCCAGTTTTCGCCAGGAACTTCCGTCCTGGCTCACCCTGGTCTGCCGGACAGGTGGTGTCTCCTGCCAGCGCCTCATCGCTGCTCGTCCGCATGCCAGATGGGGCCATGTGGCATAGACACGCCCACCATGTCAGACCTCGCCTCGGGACCTGGCCAGCACCCTCGACTGCCACTGAGTTCCAGCCCGCAGGAGGACTGGCGGCAGCACCAGTCGCTTCTAGCGGATTACCACCTACCTCGGAGGCGGCAACCGTAGCCAGTGGTGCGGCACCCGTTGGACCGGTGTCTAGCTCGGCACCACTCGCAAGGCCGACCACTACGGACCCCCCGGATGGAGCAAGGCTGGCTCAGGCAGCACCCGGTGTTGCCACACCCGACCCGTCAACACCGGTGCCCAGGCGGAGTACTCGACGGCGGAGGCCACCAGACCGTTACTCGCCTGGGTAGCAGGCACTGTCGACCCAGCTAGGGTGGAGGCAGAGCCTCATAGTGTGAACTTGGACGTTTGTTTCACGAGTTTAACTTGAACTTGGACGTTGTTGAACTTGGACATTTGTTTGAACTTGTACGTTTGTTTTTTATTTTAACAAACTGGGGGTGAGGGGTTGTAGCAAGTAGGTGACGCCCCCTCGGACATAATCTTGGTTCACCCGCCAAGCTCGGCGGCCTGCTATAGCTCGGCAGGCAACAGTGGTCACCCGAGCCACAATAAACACCGACGAGCACGGCAGCTCGCCGGTCAGTAATCTTTCAGCACCACCACGCTGAGAAGCCCTCCCTTGTTCACGACCCGGGGTGGATTGTGACAGAGTGTATCTTCTAAACATGACAGACATGATGAAACAACTTGTGGAAGAAAAGGTAAACACCGTGCCTGCAATAGAAGCTTTGGCCAAGCTGTCTGCCGCTTCATTTAAAAGTATACCTGTGTGTCCAGGTACTCATACTAATAGTAAACTCCGTAAATCACTTTGAGCCAGTTAGCCCAAAGTTCGTAATATATGCGACTCGCCGGGAGCATTAAAGGGAAGCTGAAGAGTCTGTCGAATTCAATAAGACACTCATATGCGGATGCGGGAACCTTATAAACCATGAAGGTAAAATTTTGGGGGGAATTTTCACTTAGTAGCGACGCAATTGTCGGTTAAAATTGCGCTGTAGCTCCGCCCCGCGTCGAGCGCCGCGCGCTGCTGCTGACGCTGACGATGCGAGCGGAGACCGGAAACGGCGGCGTAGTGACGTCAACACTGGTGTTCCGCTCCTTCGCAGCCTCCGTGACCGTGCCTGACCGGGCTTATTTCTGCGTGCGTGCCGTCCTAATCTGCTTCGCTCGACCCTACATTCCTTTATTTGTGTGTACATAGGAGTGGTAGTTGACGTGCGCAGCATCAATTGAACTTGTAGGCCAATCATGCCGGCGTTCTGTGCAGCCTACGCTTGCACGAACACCAGCGGCCGCGACGATGTTCCGATGTTCCATTAGTTCCTGCAAGACAAGAAGCTTTCAGCTAAGTGGGAGGCTGCTGTGAAGCGAAACAACTTCAAGCGCTCAAGAACAAGTGTTGTGCTCTAACCACTTCCGTGACGATTACTACCGGAGTTTATCAATAATGCGTGCTTTGGGTTCTCCTAAAAAAAAAAAAAACAGTTAGCACGCTGAACGGAAGGTGCATGTTTATCGCCCACCCTTGACGCAGGTTTCATCGCCAAGCGCCGCGAATTTTCTATTCGCACGTGTGTTGTGAAACAGCCTGCATGCAGCTACCATAACGCAGTGCAAGCGTAAAGTTTGCATTTGTTGGAAAGCCTGCTCACGCCAAGACGCTGCACTCCCCCTTCTCTCGCACACATAAGAAACCGACCATCTCACGTAGCCGACGGAATTCGCCGGTTACGAGTAGCGTGCGGATGGCGCGCTGATGAAGGTCCTATACTACACGTGCTACAACAGCCGGTAAACTTTCCCCGCGTTTAAACCGTCTGTGTAGATTGCCGACAGCTTTGGGGCAGCGCACAAATGCTAAAGATCGCATCACCGCTTACGTTCTACGAGGAGGCATGCAGGAACATAACACTACAGTTGTTTGCCCGGAAACGTACTCACTGGAACGCTGAATACAGCTTAGCAAAATACATACTCGCCAAAGAACATTTCCAACACAAGGAGATGCTAACACTTCGCCTTCGTTCGCGTGGAAAGCAGTGCTTGCACCAGCATTTTTTGCTTCTTGGAGAGGCCGGCTCTTCGCAATCGGCTCGTACATGTAGTATGTACAAGCATGTACGTACGTGTAGTATGTACAAGTATAAACCCCTTACAAGTGATCTTGCACGTGACAGCGACAGCGCTACAAGCGAGGCGATGGCTGTCGCGTTCACTCGTCGTCTGCAAGCCGAACTCCACGCGAGCGACGTCTTTGAGCGACGACTTCCCGGTATGAGGGCAGCAATATACGCGCCGAAACTAGCGTGACGCATGCTTTATCAATTTAAGTTGGTGTATTTTACTGAAGAAGGAGCATAAAATATTTCTGTAGGTCTTGCACTAGGTTCTTATTCTTGCACGTGTAAAATTCAATAGTTTGCTCGTTCCGTGCGACAAACAGCAGTACTTGAGTTATGTACATCCAGTTTCGGCTTCGCACAATTGGCTAGTCGCTCATAGCATTTCCGGGCGACGAGCGACGAGTTCTAGATTTCTAGAAACGAGCGATCGAGCGACAACACCGAGCGATTTGTTCAAGCGACGGCCCGTTTTGTCGCTCGAAGCCGTCGCCCGTCACCGTCGTGCGCAAAATCGCTCTCGTAGAGTTTGGACTTAACGCCGAACTCCGCAGGGAAACACAAGCTCTCGAAAATTTCCATGATCGTCTCAGCAAAACACCACCAAACTACTTTGCACCGTGCTTCGTGTGTAGCGGCAGCAGTCGGTCCGGACGAACGCCATTGTTGACGTCACCAGGCGCCCGACCAATCACAGGTGGAAACGAGGCGCGCGAGCTGGGCGTGTCTGCTGCTGCACTTTTCATCGAAATAAAATATGTTTGCGCTTTCTTTCACTCAATTTCGATGCGATATTCGAATTCAGAGGGTTGAAAACCACGGCGTAGTGCTCTTCACTCATTTTTTCTGGAAAACCTTTCAGCTTCCCTTTAAGAGAGGTGTACAGTGATAAACAGTATGTGATTATTGCCGCCGTTGTCGTGCAAGGCTGTAGCTTACGCAATGCTAGGACAACAGCTAGGAATTCCGCCCGGAATATTGGAGTCAAGTCTGGGAGCCGAACAGAAAAACACCAGTTCACTGACGAAAAAATTCCAACTCCGGCCTTGTCCTCACACTGCGAAGCATCTGTTGGTATAATTACGTTTGTGTCGATTTAAAAACATATGTTACGGCGCTAAGCAGACTAGGACGAAATGAGACACAAGCGACACAAACGGGCGCCAACTTCCAACTGTTTATTTACCAGAACCCACGCAAATTTATACAAGAAACCAAAGTGAAAAGTATTCACACTAGAGATAGGCAGGCGTGATAGGAATTAACACTGCTCGTAGGCCAGTGATCTGCACTGAATTATCATGGCAGGTACATATGAGCACTCCTGCATTACAGGCGTAATCCGAGCATCCAAGCAAATGTGGCAGCTGCGCGTTCTAATCTTAGCGGCGATTACAGGGTATCATTTATGAATGACATTTCTTTGCCACTTAATGCTAGTGACGGCGTGTTACACGCACATATTTCCTGCTCTTTTTATGAAGAACGCCTCGGTTATCTCCCTTTCGGTGCGGTTTCTTGCTTTCCTTAGAAAGGTCGTTTTGTCGTGTGACAATGAACACATTTTTCATACTGGTATTCCTAAAAAATATCAAGAGCAATACCCCTCGCGTGAGTAGGAAGATTATGTGCGAGTAAAAGACGACGACGAAGTGTACTTCTCAGTTCGAGGCTGCGCGAGAGATGCCAAGGGTTTAGCCCTAAATGAATATGCAGATGCATTCGCAGTAGCATCCCACGATGGTCCGGTAATTCCCATTTTACCGATGTTGCCTTTTGTCACTGTCAGGCGATTTAGAAAACTTGTTGCTACCAAATAACTTCCCTAAAGCAACGTTGCCAGCATCTGATTTCCCGCATCTGAATTTTCCTTGGAACGGCAAATGGTGTTCCGCTACAAAGCTTCAAATAACCATTACGAGACTACACTGCCGAATCCCCCCACTGAATTTTTACCGTCACTGGTCTGGTCTGGCTATATCACCTTTGTGTCATTTATGAAATGAGAGTGACTCTCTGCAAGATTTCTTCCTAGCACGTAGCACGTAGCCGGTTCATTATTCAAAGGAAAACATTTTGATAAAAAGCCTTCCGAAACCTTGTCCTTCCGGCAATGATTTCCGTACTGAGTTATAGCCACACGAACATTTGTGAAGCCCTCTGTAATTTTGTGCACGCGACAAAAAGAGTTGCATGCTAAAATTGTGTTTCCTTCTATGCTCACAAAATTTTACTGCAATATTAAATATTTTACCGTTCATATATATAACAGTTGAGACTTTATTTCACAATTACAGGTTACTTATTTCATTTCACCGTATTTGCAGAAGAAAATGATAATGATAACAGCCTTTTCTCCACCCGATTCATCACCGATCCCTCAGAGTGGGTTGCGTCACTTCGCTAAGAAGAACAAGAACAAAGACGCTGCTCCTGAGCAAGCATGCAAGTCGGCCATTGTGGCTCTTTCAGCCACTCTGCCGTCCTTCGCACGTTCTCGGATGACTAGGCAGAGCGACCCGAGCATGCCGGAATGGTGGGGGAGAGGGGCGGGGGCACTTCGCAAATTCCGCGACCTGGCTTGAACACGTACGTGAGCTCGAGTTTAAAAGCCAAACGCCATATCCACTATGTAGCCACTAATTAGGCTACCGCGCCGCCTTTCCTTTTTATTTGTTGTTATTAAGCATGGACTGGACAAAAAATTTCACACGGCTTACGGGCCAAAGATCAGCATATACAGTATAATGGCTACCGACAACTGTTCTCGGCGCCCGAGGTCCGACGGCAATAAGAGAACCCGTACCAATTACTCCGCATTCTGTTATGCGATGAAGACGGAAACATGAATGGAATGTTGCCCTGCAGCTTTTTTTTTTTTCTTTTCTTATAATACTTTCCGTAAATCTGAGTACAGGGCTCTGGATGGGGAAGATATGTTTTATTTGTTTGACTCGGCAAGCAGAAAGTTTACATGTGTTTTTCCGTCTGCGTTTCACAAGACCTACCGATGGAAAACTATATGCGTAAGGACACACACGAAAGATGCATGCCGCTTGAAGATCAAGAAAATATTTGTTTTTCAAAGGGAACCGTACAATAACATAGTAAAGCCGACACTGCGGCCGCAATGCACGCGCAATCACTGAGTGGCATTAAAGATAAATAAAACGAAATAAGAAAGAGAAAAGAACGCATCTATTCCTAAGGCAAAATTACATGCCATATCCAATTATAAACAACATTTGAGTGGTCTGAACGCATACAGTGGTGCGCCAAGTAGTGGCCAAGTAGTACGAATGACCCTTCCTAGAAGTATCGCCAGCAGTTTCCAAAGGCACGACCTTGATGCGGCCCAATCCACTTCGATCGCAGCGCCGCCACAGTATATTTCGTCGTAACGCGCCTCACTGCATGCTCACTGCAAAGCATGTGCCGTCCCAGCCGCTCGTTCCCCTCCACTGTATTCTAGTACACTTTACTGAGGTGGTAGGCTCTTTCCCATGGAGATAGCATTACATCATGCAACCAGCCTTGGCAAGCGGACCCTCCGTGAAGCCACAGTGGTGGCCCAACACGTGACCTCTTGCGTCGAGATCACGGAGCAAGAATCGAGATTTGCTGATACCTTTGGTTCCCAATATCTATGCCAGTTGTTTTTATTTGCTGCGCGGGGTCGGCGCTTGTTCAGCTGCCATGCCGTGGTTCTGCCTGCAGAGCGGGAACGGGAAAACCAACCGCGCACTTTGACGTGCGATCACGTGTTGGGCCACTGCTGGCCCGCCAGATTTCGGTTTCAGTCGCGTTGAGGTATGATCCCTCCTCCTTTTTTTTCATTCCTCCATGGCCTTCCCTCTGTTTTTTTCCGCCGTCCATGTCTGGTGACGTTAGCATATATGTCACGTGACGTTTTAACCACGTCAATTCGCTGCATTTCCATTCTTTACGCTGCTGGCACCGTTCGCAGCTGCCGCAGTTCGCTTGTTTTGCGCAATACTTCAGCTCATTCAGTGCGTTCAGCTCATTCTCAGTGCCTTTGGTACCAAGCATCTGACAAGCTCGACACACGGGGCCGGACCTCTACGTGCGACGTTTTGAGCGCCTTGAGTGAGAACAACGAAGACTCAATCGTGCGACGCGACCTTTCGGACATGGCCACCCGAAGCTGTGATGGCGAAGACAATGGCGCGGCGACGGTTGGCGGCAGCAGCGACGAACCGCGTTATGTTGATCGTGGGTGTCAACAGACGGTGCCGTGGGCTGACAAAGCTACGCAGTGCAAGCTGGATACATGTGCACGCTATGACCAAATGTACAGAGAGCATGAGACGCGCATGGAGGGGCTGCGCGTGCTGCATGACAAATATCGTGAGCTGCTCAACAGACCGGCCCGTAATTTGTCAAAATAATCCTGGAGTTCTTCTGGGACGTGACAATACCAAAGTTAATAATTTTCACTTTTCGTTTGTCACTCAAATATGGTTCTGATTTTACTTTTTTTTTGGAGCGCAGTACTGCTCCGGAAACTAGTTTCCCATGCCAAGTATATATGTCATGGTAACATAAGGCGTATTTGACTTTTATTCTTCTGAATAACTGACGCGTGCCTGCTAAATCTGCTTCAATACAGGGCGGACTTGCCATGGAGTGAATGAAACACTAAATGTGGATTGCAGTGAAACACTTGGCGACAGGTCTGCTTGGAACGTAGTGCCCATGAACGAAAGGTTCTGATCCTCCGTGAAGTGGTTCTCTTCATATAGGTAAGTGTCGCGTAGCGCCAGTATAGTGCGTTGTTACGTTACATGTATACGTCGTAATTACGTATGTGCAGTCGGAGCGATCGAAAATGGCTAGCATAGCAGCACCCTGTAAAGCGCGTGGTTATACACGGGGAACATTTTATTGATGTTCACCCCAGGCGCATTTCTGCCGTCGGCGTCGCCGTGAGCTTCCCCATAAAGTCCAAGGGCGATAAAATCGTCGCCGCGCTCCGTATGCTGTATGTGCAAGTGAGAGCGCGCGAGGGTGAGCCGCCCATCGCGGCTCAATGTGAAATGTGTTCATGCTTATGTGCGCGTGACACCATGCTTGTTAATTTAGTTATTATGCCTATGTTTACAAGTTTATACGGTCGTTAAATCGGCCATCCTTTCTTCATATAGCTGTCCACTAATTTGCTATCACAATTGGTGCTTCGACTTTCTGGCGAAGTGGATGCACCTTGCAATCTCACTGGCTACAATTAATAGATTTCAATGTATGCCGTAAAGTAATTAATTAGGAACGTAATCAGTGAATTTTTGTTCATTAGTTGAATATGTGTTTCAAGTTCTCATTCTGGTAATGTCTGCCTCTTCAAATAACCCAGCTCAAGGACAAGAATTTGCTGTCTGCCACAGGTAGTTCCATAAAGTTTAAGAAAACTTAGAAATTCCTGTGACTACCACTATGATACACTTTATGCTATGCTGTTATAAACTTGTAATGAACTAATAACGTGCATCAACCCAACTGGAAAATCAGTGTCGCGGGGGACAGGAACAATCGGGGGGGGGGTCTTGGTGGCAGGAACCTTACATGCCGGGTTCTCTGCCATTACTGGAACCGTATTATCAGTGGATCAATTTCTGGAATACTCTCGTGTGACGTGGCGTCCGATGTAACGCCGCCTCACTGGAGACATTGTGCACCTGCGCTGGCTTAACCAATTTGTTCTACTTTCGCGTACAAAACTCACAGTAGCTTGAATGCAGCACAGTAAGGCTGGTTCACTACACGGCACATTCACTTTTTTTGAACGTATAGATAAGATGATCGCCTAGTTATGCTTTTAGTTTGCCAAGCAGCAAAATGATTTTTGTTTCAGAGCTTTAGCCTGCTCCTTGTGGCCACCGTATAAAGAGGTGGCCATCCAGCAACTGGGATTGAACCACGCACCGTCTATTGTCAAGCCAGTTGTCTTACCCACTAGGCCACAGCTGCGGTAAGTAGGTCTGGGCTGCTCCCATGGCAGCAATTTACCATGCGGCATACCAGGTGCCCTCGGGTTGGGAAGGAAACACAATCGTTGAGGTATTGTAATGGCCAGGCCGTGACCGTGTGTTGCCTATTTTACCGATAGGTACTGCGAGGCAGCTGTAGCCCCTCTGCCTCTGATAGCCGTGGCAGATGCCCAAAGGCTATGTCTATAAATCTTGAAGAGGGTGTCATTCAGTCGCTGGGGCTGGCAAATAGCCGTTGTCACAATAAATTCTTGGTGTTCTGTGAAATTCAAATAACATAATTTAAGAAATAAAAAAATGTGTATAGTAATGCACAAAATAAACTTTCTGACCAATCACAAACGGAATGAAAATCCACAAAACAATTACAATTAAAAGACAAAGTCTCAACACATGTGGCTCAAGGTAGAGATTTAATTTCGAATATTTCAGGGATAGCTTAAATGAAACTTGAAGCGATATGACCATTTTCATAGAAGTAAGAAAGTGTAGAAGCATGGGAGAAAGGAAGCGAGTTGGAATATATGAAGGAGACACAAGATGTAAATTTAATGTAAAGCACTTTCCCTACCATGGGGAAAATGGCGTTTTTCGTAGGTTCCATCAAATTATTTTTCTGCAGGAACTACTGCACTCAATATTTTGTGTAAAACATAAACAAAAGGCAGAATGAATGTACTTTTCATGCATGATAGTTTTATGAACGAGATGTCATCATCATCATCAGCCTGGTTATGCCCACTGCAGGGCAAAGGCCTCTCCCACACTTCTCCAACTACCCCGGTCATGTGCTAATTGTGGCCATATTGTCCCTGCAAACTTCTTAATCTCATCTGCCCACCTAACTTTCTGCCACCCCCTGCTACGCTTCCCTTCCCTTCCCTTGGAATCCAGTCCATAACCCTTAATGACCATCGGTTATCTTCCCTTTTCATTACATGTCCTGCCCATGCCCATTTATTTTTCTTAATTTCAACTAAGATGTCATTAACTAGCGTTTGTTCCCTCACCCAAAATGCTCTTTTCTTATCCCTTAACGTTACACCCATAATTCTTTCCATAGCTCGTTGCGTCGTCCTCAATTTAAGTAGAACCCTTTTTGTAAGCCTCCAGGTTTCTGCCCCGTTCGTGAGTACTGGTAAGACACAGCTGTTATACACTTTTCTCTTGAGGGATAATAACAACCTGCTGTTCGTGATCTGAGAATGCCTGCCAAACGTACCCCAGCCCATTCTTATTCTTCTGATTATTTCAGTCTCATGATCCGAATCCGCGGTCACTACCTGTCCTAAGTAGATGTATTCCCTTACCACTTCCAGTGCCTCGTTACCTATCGTAAACTGCTGTTCTCCTCCGAGACTGTTAAACATTACTTCAGTTTTCTGCAGATTAATTTTTAGACCCACTCTTCTGCTTTGCCTCTCCAGGTCAGTGAGCATGCATTGCAGTTGGTCCCCTAAGTTACTAAGCAAGGCAATATCATCAGCGAATCGCAAGTTACTAAGGTATTCTCCATTAACTCTTATCCCCAATTCTTCCCAATCCAGGTCTCTGAATACCTCCTGTAAACACGCTGTGAATAGCATCGGAGAGATCGTATCTCCCTGCCTGACGCCTTTCTTTATTGGGATTTTGTTGCTTTCTTTATGGAGGACTACGGTGGCTGTGGAGCCGCTATAGATATCTTTCAGTATTTTTACATACGGCTCGTCTACACCCTGATTCCGCAATGCCTCCATGACTGCTGAGGTTTCGCATGAATCAAATGCTTTCTCGTAATCAATGAAAGCTATATATAAGGGTTGGTTATATTTCGCACATTTCTCTATCACCTGATTGATAGTGTGAATATGGTCTATTGTTGAACGGAATCCTGCCTGGTCCTTTGGTTGACGGAAGTCTAAGGTGTTCTTCATTCTATTTGCAATTACCTTAGTAAATACTTTGTAGGCAACGGATAGTAAGCTGACCGGTCTATAATTTTTCAAGTCTTTGGTCCCCTTTCTTATGGATTAGGATTATGTTAGCGTTCTTCCAAGATTCCGGTATGCTCGAGGTCATGAGGCATTGCGTATACAGGGTGGCCAGTTTTTCTACAACAATCTGCCCACTATCCTTCAACAAATCTGCTGTTACCTGGTCATTCCCAGCTGCCTTCCCCCTTTGCATAGCTCCCAAGGCTTTCTTTACTTCCGGCGTTACTTGTGCGATTTCAAATTCCTCTAGACTATTCTGTCGTCCATTATCGTGGTGGGTGCCACTGGTACTGTATAAACCTCTATAGAACTCCTCAGCCACTTGAACTATCTCATCCATATTAGTAATGATATTGCCGGCTTTGTCTCCTAACGCATACATCTGATTGTTGCCTATTCCTAGTTTCTTCTTCACTGCTTTTAGGCTTCCTCCGTTCCTGAGAGCCTGTTCAATTCTATCCATATTATACTTCCTTAAGTCAGCTATCTTACGCTTGTTGATTAACATGGAAAGTTCTGCCAGTTATATTCTAGCTCGAGGGTTAGACGCTTTCATACATTGCCATTTCTTGATCAGATCTTTCGTCTCCTGCGATAGCTTAGGCTTACTGGCATCCTGTCTAACTTGCCATCGACTTCTATTGCTGATTCTTTAATGATGCCCATAAGATTGTCGTTCATATCTTCAACACTAAGGTCCTCTTCCTGAGTTAAGGCCGAATACCTGTATGTCATAAAAAAGATATAGATTGCCAAAATCAAGATTGTGGGATAAAATTGAAAAAAGTTTTTAAAGACATGCTTGTATCTACTAAGAAAAGACTATATCAAAAATGAGATATGCAAAATTTATTGACGTCTAAGAGGCACTATCTCTGAAAAAATAAAAGAAAATTAATTGAACAGGTATTATGCTACAAAAGTTTAAGTGGAAGTACTACAGTTTGGCGCGTGCTGGGCTGCGGTCGCCGATGTTCCGCGCCGGCTTGCGTTGTCGTCGCTCTCAGAGTCAAAGTCCGACTGAATGGTAGCATCCTCAGACTTGCTGCTGCTGGATCCATCAATAAAATCAGCTAAAAAACGCTGCGGAATTGCAAGATCTGCGATCGTTCAAAGCACGTGCGCTGCTACTGGAGGTGGCCATTTTCACTTTCTGCTTGGACGATCGCCAAACTTCGGAGTGCGTTAAAAAATTAATGCGTGGTGAGGAAAAAGCGACGTGCTTAGAAAACAAATACATAGTTCTCCTCCTACAGGTCCTAAGATACAGTGTGTCTGTGAGTGGCACGGAAGGTCTCGAAAGCGGTGTTTGAAATCTTAGATAGCGGGTGGCAGTTTTTACTTTCTACTTTGACGAGCGTGAAAACATCAGAGCGCATTCAAAAATCGCCGCCTGGGGGAAAACAGCGAACTGCTTAGGAAACAAAGGAATAGTTCTCCTCTTTCACATCTGATAGCGCAGTGTCTCCATGAGTGGCACGGAAAGCCTCCAAACCGGCGTTTGAAACCATAGGTAGCGGGCTAACGATACCCAATAGGCGCGGTACGAAAAGAGTTAAAAGGACTGTCTACTGCTCGGAATATGCATTGACATTATGGTGGAAATGAGAAGAGTGTGTGGTCACATTGACGGAAGCGAGCATGCTTGTTCTCTATAAACAAGGAATTTTATTTTTATTATGGCTCCGAAAGTGGTGCAAGAATGAGATGGGGTGTTGCTCGACGGTGAAACAGTACACCCAATCTGTGTACCATCACATAACCAAAAAGCTGCGCAGTCAGAGTTATTTTACTTGGGTGTAATATTGTTTTGCCTGAAAGTGTACTTTCTGCTCTTCTGCTTACTTTTCTTTGTTTGCAAGTAATTGCAAGTAATCTTGTTCAAATGACAGGAGTTGTGGTGAATAGAGTGGTACGTTGATGTATGACCTTTGAAATTGCCATCGGTCCAGTAATCAATGTTGTCGGCATCCGTTGGCATATGTACACAGTTTCAAGAAGAGACTGCACAGATTGAAAAATTCTTTCAAAAATTTCTACTCACTTTTCTGAGAAACTACTGCACATTTAGGCACTTCAATGGGTAAGCATTCTAATGCGCTGCAAAATTGAAGGTGGCTGTCAATTTTCCTTTCATGAAAAATGAAGGTACTTGAAAAATGGTAGACAGTTGCTCTGTTCTCACCGCCGGATCCTTGGCCGATGCGGTGGGTATGTGCTAGTGCTGTGGTATACAAGGTGCCACAGTGCTTGAGTATGGTGGCTAGAGCCACCATAGCCACCCCTCTAGCTACCATAGCTTGAATGTAGACATGGAGAAAGGAAAAATACTTTCTTCATGGAGGTAGAGCACAGAGTTCCTATATATATCTATAACTGTACGAGGCAGAATATGTGAAGTACTTAAGGTCATCAACAATATCGTCTATAAGATAGTACCATAGAGGAAGTACGCTCCAAGTCTCCAAGCATGGGAGAAGGCAAAAAATTTCTTCCATATGCCATTGATCAAGCCAGAAACACTTCAAAATTTTGAAGCAGCACGCATTCAACACCAACATTTATATCACGTTCTTCCTTGAGGGGCCCTCCACTGAAACAATCTTTTTGTTGCATCTAGTACAAGATGAACCAGCAGTAGAGCTATGTGGTGAGCCTTGGACAAGGCTTTCGTCGAAGGGTTGCTGTGAAGTGTATACCTCTAAAAAACTATTTCTTTGCCCGACGCTCTGGCAGAGTCTGTGACGGAAGTAGTGAGCCTCGTTTAGGAAAGCACTTCAGCTACAGCAGGTTGTGGCTGCAGAACCACATTACTCATAAGCTTCCTGAACGATGACAATTTAGTGGCCAAGTTTACAGGGCCAATATGTTCGATGCCACCTCATGTGTGTCGCGTGGGCTGCGCACGATACCGCCTCTGAAAACGCGCAGTGTGCGCAAGGAAATTTTGGGGGGAGGGCGAAATAAGGCTGTTCTTGCTGTGCAAAGGGAGGTGGGAGAGGAATGTCGTAACATGGTCGAAAAAATGGGCGGGGTAGCTCGCATCGCCTCCACCTTCTCGCACTTCAGCACTTCATTTTTTATCTCTACTGCTACTGAACTCACCAACAAAAATATTGAGGTAGAACACTCCTTGCATGGCGCTTTACGTCTAGTAATTCATATTTACTGATAGGATGTGGGACCAGAATGTGTGACAAAGCAATCCAATGTAATTCAGCAGAGAGTAGTGAATTCAGCAGCAGTCTTCTAATCCTACTGAATAGAGAAAGGAGGCCATGAACGAAAGCTGCACACATGACGGCTTCTGGACTGAAGTCCACGATACCACCTTGTGAAAAAATTATTGGCAACGATACCTTGCAACTGCTTGCAAGAGACAGTGCAGAAATATACACATAGACAAGTGCATAACGCTACATAAACAACATAGTTCCTCAAGAAAACACATAGGTAACGTTAATGACTTCGGTAATGAATACTGAAAATGAAAGAAAGTGGACAAAAAGAAGTTTCCTAAGGTGTGCATGATGCAGTGCCTGCCTGTAAACTTTTTGCATTTCTTCCTAAGAACAGGCATCACATGGAACTTATCTTGGTTGCTTAGTAGTGCCAAATTCCAGATTCCGTCATGGAGGGTTACGACAAAATAAAATTCAGTTTGACATACTTTCACTAGCTGAAGAACAGTGACATGTATAATTCTGAGGACTTCTTGGACATTGTTCGTGCGACATGTAGCATGATATGCATTTGTGAAATACAAATTCAGGGAACAATGTAAGTGCTAGTTTTAACAGAAAGATGTGCAAATAGGACCATACAGAAATTAGGAGGTTTTCAGAAGCAACTAGCAATTATTGGTGACTCGTTACCACCTATGAACTAGGTTTCCTGGAGAAATCATATAGCCACTCTTATTTCACTCAATAGCATATCGTGATGTCATTTGCGTGGATAGACATTCCATAAACAAAATAATTAATTCTGGTTTACAGTTAGCAATGGCATTCATTCAGCGTTGCTTTAACCCTTTGACTGCCACTCCAGAGTATTGTTCTGTGTTTTGAGCAGGTTCTCTGCTTCTCAAGAAGCAACTTGTGCAAAAACAAACATTGCACACATGTTGTATCATCTATATGGAGGTTGTATAAACAGATAAAGCTTGTAAGGGAAATTTCTGATAACAGGTCAAGCAAATGTATCGGTGCTCTGTATCAGCAGGATAGCCACGGCAAACAAGCATGGCAGGTCCGTGTGCACTTTGACAGGCAAAGGGATTTGATAACTGTGGATGAATTCTGCATCGGAAGAAAGTGACCACAAAGAAACGGTTTGTATGTAGCGCAAGATATCTATTGAACTAGCCCACACACAAAAAAAAAACCCAGCAGTCAAGTGGTTAAATTAATTTTACTGCTAAGTAAGAGTATGCATGCAGTGTATTGTACCTGCTAGCCGTTGTTTGGGCACTTTAGTTACTCGAACATTTCACATGCTCTGCCTGCTGATATGTATGTACAGTACAACCTCGTTATAACGAAACAGAATATAACTAAATATTGTATATAGCGAAGCAAAATTCCCCTTGAAATCCTCATAGAGATGCACGTTACAGTACATGCGATAATGGATACAATGAATTAATGTATATAACGAAGTAATTTTAACTCCCGCTTCAACTTCGTTATAACGAGGCTTTACTGTACTTGTAAAAGGTGAGAACCATGTGAGTTGGCAAATATTGTATGTGATAAAACACGAACAGAAAGCAAAGGAAGACGGTGCAACACTTGTGTGTTCCTCTTCCTGCATCTTCTGTTTGCACTGTTATGTTAGTATACTTGGTACAGTAAGCAAACTAATTAGACACCCAGAAATGCACTCTTTGCACACAAGCACTGTATGAAAATGGTCTTGCATTATAGTTTTGTTCTGCCACACATACTGAGGCTTGCCCCCCTCATAGCCACACCAAATACATGTTCGGCTTCTTTGAAGCCAAATTGCCATGTGTGAAAATTGTACAGGAACTTGGCAGATGGTTGTTCGCTTAGCCCAGTCCCTACTACTGCAATGACGCTATGCCTGGAGAAGGCCGCTAAACCTTTGCTTGATTACCATGGATCTTAAGTGCAAATACTAATTAACATAGAAAGGGTAAACATAATGAGCTTGGTAAAAGTAGAGAGTCCATTTCAAGAGTGACCAAACATTTTATCAACTTATTCATTAGTTCTATTTAAATTTAGCTGGACCTGATGGTTAGCACTAGGACCTGCATGCCTGGCAGATAACACCACTTTTTCTGACTATTTTCGGGAAACAAGCTGTGGTCTATGGGTGGTGTCCAAAAGACACCGCACATATCACCATCAATTGTTTTCATTTCCCTGGTAAGCTGAAACCAATATGTTATTTAAAGTTTATTTATTACCACCCGTGCCTTCGATTATGTAAATGATATGTAAGAGCACGGATTTGGCTTCTGTGTATTTTTGTTTGTGCGCAGCATGTTAAGCTTGTGGTGAGTACAAGCATCATTACAGTGCACAGAAAGCATGGCCAGAGAACACCTACAACATTGCCTTCGAGGCTATGGTGCACCGCACTGCAGCAGATACTACGTTCAGTTTGCCGAGGTTGGCTATTCCTTGTATAGCTAGCTCTCATACTGGAAAATTACTCGTGTGTCTCGTGCATATAAGTTGGCACTACATCTCCCACAAACAACCTCCACAGCGACACTACTTGCTTTAGAAATCTGCAACACTTTCCCCGAACTGTACGAGGCCCACCTCACCTCCGAGTACCTCACCCACGCTTGATCGGGTAGGGCTATCCTCAACCGCCTTAACATAGGCTTCGAGTCCTAAGACCCCATTGAACTCCCACCACACTTGCACAACGCATTAGAATTTGACCTTCTGCCGATGAATAGAGTCTTCCATCCACCCGTGTGTTTCGTGTGCAAGTCACCCCGAGAACACTTCTGTACTCAAAGAAGCTTCTCGGCTCGCTCAGAATGCTCCATTCTCGCAGGACTGTCAGTTGGATTTTAGATGTAGCTGGCATGAGTGGATGTGCACCAACAAATCATGCTTGGCTTGGGCAAAATACAAACATGACAAAGTGTTCACAAGAAGGGGGAGACTTGACGTAATCAAATGTTGTCAAACAATAAGATATGTTTTAGGCTAGAGCCTACAATGTTGGACATGACTTGTTCAACCATTGTTGATTAGTTTTTATGAAGCAGATGTGCTTTGCATTGGAAAACAGTCTAAACCATATTTATCAGCTGCAGCTTATCTTTCAGTCTCCACGCTGTCCATCTTGACCACATGTGCCATGTGTACACCACAACAGATGAACAGGATGAACAAAGGGTTAATTTCATGCACAGAATAGGTATAAAAATTTTTTTAAAAGTAAAAAAAAAACTTTTAGTGGTGGATGTAATGTAAAAAGAACAGAGCCTGTGGTAAGACAGGTGTTGCGACAAGGAGGTCTGGGCTAGGAAATATAGTGGAGTCCTCATCAAGATGGCTGTATGTGATGTGCTTGACTTTGTTGTCTACTTTCTGCTCGACACAAAGAGGGAGACGGGGTTGTTCCCGGACTGTGCGTCATGGCATTTGCATTGCAGCTGCTCTTGGACTGCTCTTGACAGAGTTGCTTGTGCAACTCAAATGCAGACACGTGTCTTTCTAAACTTGGACAGTCCAGGAGGACAATACAAAGAGACTTAGCAAAAGTGAGGACAATACAAAGAGACTTAGCAAAAGTGAAATAGCTGCAATTTTATAGGTCATGCATAGCTGTTGTACATGCAGAGATTTGTCATAGTGGTAAAGGTATAGGCACTTATCAAAAGCAGAGTGATTGTGTGTCATTTCCTAACCTGCTTTACTAACATGAGCAAGCGACAATTGGATGATTTGTTTTTAGATTTATTTTCCCTTTGTTGATTCTACATCCCATTACCATTCATTACTCTTCTATGTACGTTGTCCATGCACAATCCTTGCGGGTGCAACATCGAAATTATGGACTCTGTGACTGCCACGGTCAAATTACGCACGGGGGATGGCAACTTTGGTTGCCGTGGAAACGTACAGAGCGGAAGTTGGGCCTAGTTTCCGGAGCCGGTTTGTGTGACATTTAGACAGACTTTCTGTGTGATCCCCCGCGGAGCGTTCTTGCGCTCTGCTGGCCAATTCGGAATTGAGAAACCCGAGCGCTTGCTCAAGGATTTCGGCGGCCACTCCAGATCAACCAGTGAAAAACACCGTAATTGTCTGCACCTATGATCTTTGTTTCTTTGCAGCAATTATTCAGTGTGAATTCGCAGGTCACTACTTTGTCATGTGTAACTCGGTTAACAACTGTGGTGTGCCGCAACAAAGGCATGAAACTGTGCTGAATAAAGTCTTCGATCAAAAGCAGTTCAATAGTGAATTTGGCACATGTCACTAGAACTTATTTGTGCAAAACAACGTCCCCAATCCTGATGATGCCGATACACTGTGAAGGAATCTTAGTAGCTTGTTTTTTAAGTGAAGCTTTCTTTGCCTTTTCCTTCCGACTTTCCCCCTGCTGCTGCTGCTGTGGCGCTGCTGTCCGGCACACCGTGTCGGAAGGTGGTTCAGAGCGTGGATATACATGGAAGAAGCAAGGCAGAGAAGAAAAAAAGATGGGAGGAACTCGTTTGAACTGCACCGTGTTGAATGTTCACAATAGCCTCTGGAGCTACCGTTTTATCGCCACTTTAGCCTCTTGACAGCTGTAATTATTCATGACCCCCTGCAAGCACCTACCTTTCTACCAACGTGCAAATCCAGAGGGAAGCTAGAAAGAATGGAAGAGAGGAAGGAGGAGAGGGGGCAGGGAATGGGTAGTACCCACGCAGTCGCGAAACGAGTGAATAACAGCCTTGCCACTCTACGATCGCAGTTCCCATACAAATACAAGGGGGGAGGGGGGAATGATAGGGAAAAGGTGACATGAGAAGGTGAGAAAACGCTCGATAAACTCGATAAGTTCAAGGTATGGTACGCTGCGTTTTGCTATTTCTGAAAAATAAAACCATGCGGATATGTCTAGCGGACAACTTATGCAGGGCGAGCAGAAGCAGAGCCGCATTAACTAAGGGTTTAGGTGACACGATGGAAGTGGTCACACATAATATCAATACTTCTATGCCCGCTGCAATAGCTTTGCGGCTATGGCATATTGCTCGAGGTCATGGATTTGACCGAGGCAGCCACATTTCGACGGGGGCGAAATAAAAAATGCTTGTGCATTTTGTTTAGGGACAAGTTAAAAAACACCACGGTGTCAAACTTAATCCGGAGTCCGCCACTACGGCATGCTTCATAATCTGATTGTGGTTTTGGCACGTACAGCCCCATAATCCAATTCAAGTTTCATACTTCTGCCACGATGTGATGTGCCATGTCAGGCAATGATAATGCTCAGCCCTCTCAGAGGTTATGAAATATGGCGCACAACGCCTCAAGCAAACACCCCTCCCTTTGTGTTCTATGCAGACAAACAGCAGTGGTGCACTCAAGATAACGTTTAACATCAACTCACCACTCTTGCGTTGGACAAAACATTGAAGAAATTAAACATTTGCCGTCAACATCACCGCTAATTATTATCAATCAAAGCAAACAGCTTTGAAAGCTTCACTTACATAGATTCCCACAGTGCGTGGGATCTCTACAATTTTTT
The DNA here is from genome assembly GCF_023375885.2 of Dermacentor andersoni. Taxonomy (NCBI): domain Eukaryota; kingdom Metazoa; phylum Arthropoda; class Arachnida; order Ixodida; family Ixodidae; genus Dermacentor; species Dermacentor andersoni. Next base: position 384,716,352 of record NC_092814.1, on the reverse strand, counting down.
TTCTGCATGCGACTTGGTATTTGCACCCTAGCTACCTCTCCCGGCTGCAGAGGCACATCCTTTGCACCATGTTGCTGGTCGGTGTACTGTTTGCTTGGCATTTGATGCTATCCCTGCTTGCAATTTGTCCTCTGGTTTGTAAATATGTAGGTACAGTCGCTGACCGTTTATTTGGACCTCACGGGGACTGTGGAAATGTCCGAATAAACAGGTGTCCGAAAAAGCAGATCAAGAAAAAAAAAAAAAAGAAATCCTTTATTTCCACGCACTTATTCGGGCTCGGCAGTAGGCTTGAAGAAATCGTGAATGCTCTGTTGCACGCTGTTCCGTTTACGCGCAGTCAGATAAGCCTGAATCTCGGAGAGAGTCGTACGGTCACTATAGGCGGCTGAAAGCACAGTCTACTTGTACACACTCTGCATGCGACGGCAGCATAGCACATGGTGCGTCATGTTTCGACTCGGAGTCGTTGTCCGGTGGTGCAGCAGAAACCTGACGAATGATCTCGCCGTGGTCGAGTTCTGCGCATGTCAGTACAACAGTGTCAGCACCTGTGAAACTGTCAAATGAGATGGTGTCCAGAATGGCAATGCAAACACTGTGCAGGTCTCGGCAGAACATTTTCGGCGTCAGTAGGGAGCACATTGGAAGGCAACAAATCCTAGGCCTCCTGGCACCCACTTGCCGGCGTTCCCCAGCGCAGTCTGCACGGGCACTCTCGGCGCCATGAGACACTTGACGCGATGTTTCCGTAGGCCGCGTTGGATCACCGCAAGCTCGACACGGCACACAAAGCAAACATCACTACGCCATCACGCCGACACCAGGCGCACAAACGAAAAACGTGGTCTACTTGCTGCATCGTGCACGAAGGAAGAAACAAATCAGCTGCTGGATTGTCTTGACATGGCTTACTAAGCTGAGACCGGAACTGCTGTAGCCACGAACCAGGCAGAAACGATGATGATGAGCAGGGATTTTGCAGTAGCGTCACTTCGTGGGGCAGCAAGGAAGCTCCGTTCAAAACAAAAATGGCGTTCAGCAAGTCGAACCATGCATCGGTCAGAGGCGGTGCATGGTACTTTTGATCAAGTTGGCTCAAGGAGTGTCCGAAAAGTCAGACGAGAGGTTGGAAGGTGTCCGAACTTTCGACAGTTGTTCTACATTATGGTCTATGGGGAGAATGGCGGTGCCGCAAAGCAGACTGAATGATCGAGCATGTCGGAATTTTTGGAGTCCGAAAAATCGGTCGGCGACTGTAATCAGGAGTTCCTACTAGGTCACGCTTTGTCTGGGGATGACAGTAGTGTAAAAGAAGCACTGGTTTGTGCCCTGCTGGCAAATATGGTGTACACTGGTATGCTCCGAGTCACAAATTCTTTGAAAGGCTCGCGCTCTTTCAGGCAGGCCTGAATGTACACCTTTAATAGCTTCAATACATGGTTAAAATGTTCAACCTGTGTGTTTGACTGTGGGTGATAAATCATTGAGAAGGAGCGCTCTATACTATGTTCTCTAAAAGATTGTTCAATCTTTACAATTGTGAATTGTGAACCGAGATCACTGGCAAGTTCATCGGGATAGCCTACATGGCTGAACACACTTCGCAAGAAAGATGTCACAGTGTCAGCTGCCACACTGAGGCTGAAACATGCTTCTGGTTATTTGCTGAAGTTGTCTGTCAGAGTATTAGCAAAATGAAAATTGTGCAGGGCATTTGCTGATGAACCAACCAAGTCAGTGGCAAATATCTTGCACAGCGTGTAGGGAAAATGCACAGGCTGCAGCGGTGGTGTGACTGGCTTGGCTGATTTGTCCAGAGGTTGGCATATGGGGCACGACTTGATAAGCTCTTCCACCTTTGTTCTGTATCTGTGCCTGACCACCAAAAATGCTCATGCAGTTTCGTGTGGATGATGCCTGTGTGCAACTTATGCACCTTGGCTTGCTCATCAGGGATGGTGGCACTGCAGACTTGTTCCCGCATAGTAGCATTCATCTGGCACATGGCAGAAGGGGGCACACTCCAGCTGGCAGGCTTTGTGCATTGCAACATTGCAATGTCAGGATGTAAAATTGCCCACTTCACTACTTGTTGCAGCAAAGGATCCTGTAGGGTTTCGCTCACAAATTCGGGTGAGTGCCACAGGATGACTCATGCACTTTCTCTGGGTCTTTGTGCGTGATGTGCTGAGGGTATGTTAATGTGAAGAGAGTGTATGCTACAGCATTCTTCTTGGCCTCTCCGAATTTTATAATGTAGCTGTAAGCCAGTGGCATGGTGCTTCATCAGGCAATCTGAATTGCTGACAACCCACTTCTCTGGTGCTTAGGGGTGTCGCCAAAACCTGGTAATCCATGTGTAGGGCGAATAGACACATGCAAGTGTCCGCATGCCCACATGCAGGCTGAGGCATTCCGTTTACTTGCTGTGTAATTGGTCTAGTGTGGTATCCACCTTCTTAATGCATAAGCAGCACAAATGAGGTGGTCACCCTTCCACTGCTGAAGGACAGCACCAGTACCAACAGTGGAGGCGGCCATGATCCTAGGCAGGGTCAAACAGCTACCAACAGCTGTGCTTTCCAGCAAGAACTTGATGCATTTAAACCAAGGTTGTTCCTCGGGGAAGTTACTTTCTGAGCCAATCCTTTTCTATACTGATGTGTATACATGCCAAGCTGTTGTACTATGAGTTTGGTTGTTTGGGGAATTTAGTGATATTGATAAAGTTGCGGTTTCACCCACTGCCAAAAGTAAAAGCTGGTACAAGCATTGTCTGTGACATTGATTGCAGAAGCTGAATTTTTCTGCAGGTGCTGTAGTTCCACGAACCAAGAAAGTGGTCAACAACCATTGGTTGTTCCACTTCAGCGCTAGGCTTAGTTTTCTTATTCTTGTGCGAGTAATTTCTTTATGATATTAACATATAGGGGATCTACAGTCTGCACAGCTTCAAATAAAGTTATTATTTCAAGCTGGTGGAAATTAGGCGCATTTCCGTGACACTGTTCAGATATACAAACATGGTGCCGTTTTCTTGGCACACTATAATTAAGGGTCTTAATTTTCTGGCTTTTATAGTCTTCAAAACTTGTGGGGTGACAATTGGGCATTATTCTTAAAGTCATTACGAAGCAATCAAATAAATCTTAAAATGCCTGTCCAATTTTTAGGGGAAGGCGAGGGTAGGTGAGGGTCGTTAAAGGGGCCTTGAACCACTTTTTTCTGAAGTGGAGAAGGGCATTTGAAATAAAAATAAGCTAGTTCGGAAATATTTTGCCACAAAAACCACTTCAATGTGTTCAGCAGAAGCGGAGTTGTTGGCAATCACACACGGCCTCCACAGTGCTCCCACTCCTTCGATGAAGGCTACTGTGGGGTGTGCCCACAACGCCTTCTAAACATGGCGCACAGTTCAAATTTGGTTTTGGATGTTAATGACGCCACTTCTAATTTTGGCGCCTGCGACGTGCCAAACGTAAGCCAAATGTGATTGCTCTCAGCGAGCCGGAGTGCACTTAGCCAGTGGATTCATCGCGGCACCCCGCGGCGGCCATGGCATCTATGCTACGTAGCAGACTGCAGCTAGATGTAACCATAGTGCGTATGCGTAGCGTTTGCTTTGTGCACGACAGGGCTAGAGTGCGTGTGCTCGCCCTCATATGCAGCAGTCTGACCTTTCTGCGTGGTGCAGACCAGCTTTGTCCTTCACAAGCTTGACTACCAGATAGTAGCCACATCCAACATGCATATTTTTTGAAGCACTGTCGATTAGTCTGCCCAGGCGTCTACTCAAGGCAAGCGTGAGTATGGTGTGACCTTAAATTTTGCGTCGATCGAGACTAGTTGAGCGTTCAAAACTAGTCAAAATTGGTGAGGTCCGACTGCTATGACACTGATAAGCAGGGCAGCCAAAGTTTATTTGCCATGCAGGCTGCCGCAGCCCTTATTGAGCTTATGATAGTTGTTTTATTCCGGATGTAATTATTATAAAAATCTGAAGGCACATTTTTGCTTACTTCAGCCTGTTTATTTAACTTCATGAATAAATATACACAGTAACAGTAGGATGAAGTGCACTGATCCAAACACCCTTTTTGATTGATGTCAGCTATTGGCTAATGGCAGCTGCATTTGGGAATCTACTATATGATGTAATAAAGCATCCAGAAGAGAGCAAGGAGCAGGCTTGTGTTGAAAGGAGAGCGTTTGAGAGAAAGGCAACTTCACGCTCCGCCTGTGAGCTCCAAACTTGACTGAGCTATTCACAGCACTGCATGCCCTCCGCGGACTATATCTTTCGCCAAGCCCAAGGCGTGGTTCTGGACTCCTTTAATTTTACCATTGAGGAGAACATTAGTGTATAGCATCTCTCTTGCAGGATATAGTAAGCGGTTATATAGTTATGTGGTGAGGCATGGAAAGTACTCCAGGGCAGAAGAGAGCCTAGCTGGGGGCTAGCTAGGTACTTGTTTCACGTCAGCCATTTTGTCTGCCTATACATATAATTTGCATGTGACGTCACATCCGTCATCTGTCCTGACCATCCACCATTGATTATGCTAGGAGAATGCCACCAAATTTAAAATAGAAAAAAAATCGAGAGGCAGACGTAGACAACGCGATAGAAAGGTGGCTGGACTAACAACTCGCCTTCCTTTCACTTTGTCTGTGTCTGCCTCTCAATTTATTTTCATTTTTTTTTCAAGTTTGGTAGCATTCTCCTAGCATAATCATGTATCAACTAGCCCAACAAGCCATTTTAAGAAGCACCATTGTTAGGCAGCCCACTTGTGTGTTTTGCTGTGTCTGCTCTAGAAGTTGTGTGACTGCAAAAGTTAGAAGCCCCAAATTTTGCCCTTCCTACATGGACAGGCTTGTGGAGATAACACAGGCTTGCTATAAAGAAAAGTATTCACTGTGCAACTGCATGAGCTTGTACTTCACGTTGTTGCATATTCGAGTTAAGACCCCAAGGCGCTGCCAGCCACAACGCACATTGATATGATTACAATTACTTGGCGCCGTCTGTGAACCATGCCACTGCACAAGAAATGAACAAGAAATAATTGTGAACTGTAGGTTCACAATTATTTTTGGGCGGGGAACGTAGGTGCATATAGGCCTGCCATCATGGTCTACTACGAGACAACTCAATAAAAGCATGTTCTTTCGTTTAAGGTGGTGAAAACTTGCTTGCCTAATTGATCTTAAAGCTGCTGCATTCAGAGATAACTTGCTTATTGCACAGGTTCAACCATGCATGCACAATTTTTATTTTATGTGTGTGTTTGTGTGAAACACGTATTAATCGGGTGTTGCTCCTTTCCGTGAGTTTTGGTTTACTGGTAGTTTGGAGGTGCTCCTAGTCTGGAAAGCGAGCATTTTAATGAAGCAAAACCAGCCCCAAAACATTGAAGCATGCAATTGTCTTCCATGCTTAATTTTCATGTGTTTGGCCATAACTTCACTGGCGGGACATGAGCTGGTTGGTCCAAGTTAGCTTTGGTTCAACATCTTAATTTGTTCAGCAGAGCAGACAATTGGGCAAGTTGGTTTAGATTCATGGTTTGGGGTAGCGTAATAGAAAAGCAAGAAAAAGAAAGCATGAAAGAAGCTCGCAAATGCACGCAAAGTGCCTCGAGCGCCAGTCGCATGGAAATTTTGCCTGTATTCACGGGCTTCTTACATGCTCGGAAAAACACTTATTGAGCATTATTATGTAGCACTTATTGAGCAACAGAAAGCTGTATCAGGAGTTTTTCATTGTTCTATAATTATCTCATTGACAATTTTCATCTAATAATATTTGAGAAGTTGATTAACTAATTAAGACTGATTATCTAACGAGGCAGAATGCAAAAAATAGTCTATCTCCAAGCGACGGCAAACAACATCGCCTCGGTTCGGTCCAGCTACGTGACATTTGCATATTTTTGAAGTTTGGCTCAAGTTACATGAAACACCCTGTAGGAAAAAAAAAGGTTTTGGAAGCACTAATCAATTTGTGTACTTCTTTAGTGCCTTGAATTTATACTTGCAGGCTACTTGCCCTCCTCAGTAGCTCTGGTATTGTGCTGCTGAGCATGTGGTCATGGTTTGATTCCTGGTCATGAGCGATACAAACTTTAATGGTGTGCTGGAGATCTTCGCCTCGTCACGGCATTCGCGTTTTGGTGGGCGTAAAATGCAGAACTGCTGATGTACGTGGATTTACATGCACGGTAAAGTACCTCAAGGTGGTCAAAATTAATACAGAGCCCTCCACTACAATGTTCCTCATAACCCAGTCTCTGGTTGCCCATAATATAATATGGCAGAATGGTCAGCTAATTTGCTGCTAGGGTTAAACTTTTTTTCTGAAAGTTTGTTGTAGTTTCATCACTCATGATTGACAAGATGTACTTGCAGCTGTTTTTGCTGAGTACTGTTCTTGTGAAATGAAAGGGTAATTAAAGGGACAGAAGCACTGGATCAGTTTAGATTGATAAAATATTCTTAAATGAACTTTATTTTCTTTGATTTAGCGGCAATAACTTGATTATTAGAAGAGGAAATGATGCTTTCATTTTTGACTTTCAAGCAGAAACCCTAGGGCCAGTCTGTGGTGTCACAGTGATGTCACAGATTACAAAGTAATTTTTTGCATTTCGGCCATTGTGATTCAGTAAATGTTCTTGAAGCTTAGCTTCCTAAATTTAGTCTTTAGTTCTTTTAGAATACAGTGTATAGCAGTTCACTTTTATCGGTTTAACAAGGCACGAGCAGATTCTGTCACGATGATGCCGCAGTGAGCTGGTGTGGGAATTTCAAGGCCACCTGTTTTTCATTTTTGCATTTTTTCTGGCCCACCAAGAGCACTCTTGCAGTAAGAGTGGCTTTTTTGGTGTTTTGGAAAAGTAGTTTACTAACATAGGTCAAATCATGTTTCCCTTTAGTGTTCTTTTAGGGGGGCATGAGGCACTTTTATATTCTTATTTTCTTAAACACTTTTAATGAAATTTTCACAGCTAACGTATTTTTAACAGCTGATTCCAGAGATACAATTATTTTTTCGTATGATAAATATTTTTTATGATATCCAAAAGAGGATGTTCTTTAATTGTTTAGGGCCTAATGAGCTAATTAACAACTTGCATGGTAACATAGAGTACACTGAATCGATCTGAACATTCATAGTGTGTCGTAAGCTATAAATTGTTCTTGGCTATTTTTGAGCGAAGTTATATGTTTTTAAATTTAGTCATAAGAAATGTCCACCTTGATAATAGAAAAATGTGAAGTTGGGCATTTGTTATCACTTAGTTTGACAACCTGTAATGTCGCTTCAAAATGGTCTAAAACAACGATTAATAGTTTACACCAGACTATGAACATTAGGCATTGATTCCATGTGCTGCACATTGCCGTGAAAATAGCTGTTAATCAGCTAATTAGGTCCTAAACAAAGTACATCTTGTTTTGAATATCACAAAAAATATGTACCATTGAAAAAAATTACATTTTTGAGGTTAGCTGGGTGAAAATACATTCACTCTGCAACTTTTATTCAAATTGTTTAAAAAATGAAATAGTTTTTTCAAGTGCCGCGTCCCCCCCGTAACAAGGTTTTCCAGTGATTATTTATATAACCATTTGCCTGCTCTCAGTAAAGCTTGCCTGAAACTAGTGTCATGTATAGTGCTTTCTTGTTTCATTAGTTGAGTATCGCTGTACTTCTAAACATAAAGTTTGGTTGTAGTTAGGCTGTGAACAGGCATGCAATCAAGTGTAATAGTAACACGCCCCCACTTTTCATTTTGTCCTCTATTATTTCTGCAACTTCTAAATCTGCTGTGAGAAGATTAGGTAGTACTGATGAGGGCCTCAATTTTTATTTAGTTACAGCTGTATTAAGTGAACAAACAATGAAGCCAGGGAACGCATAGGAGAAATGAACTGTTCTTATCATTTATGTGTGGAAATATGAGGAGAAGGGAAATGAAAGTGGACAAAAACACAATTTGTCACTGATGGGACCCAAACCCATACCTTCCACATTACACATGCAATGTTTTGCTACTGAGCTAGAGCGGTGGCTATCCACCCCATATACTTCTTCAAGCACATGTGTATATGTACTAGATCTTGTCCTGGTTATAATACTATGGCTACTGGTACTGGCTATAACAGTCCCAGCAGTAGACTTTCAGGTTATCCCACTCAACCTAATCTGTTTGACAGTGTATTCAGGTGCCGTAAAAGTTAATCCATCTGCTGGTCACTTTAATTTAAGTGCCACTCAATTTATTCTGAGCACCACTTAATACCTACACGAGTCAATTTATTCTAAACACCAGAGAACATAGTCCTAATGCAGCATCCTTCAAAAGTCCTCATGGTTCAAGCCAAGCAAATTTTCCTGAAATCGTTCGGCGTTGATACTTTTTTTTTTTTAGAATAAAAGGGCGACATGGGGGACCAGAAGCTTTATTCCCTCAAGGAACAAAAAAAGTTTGGGGATTGTTTTTTTTTATGTGACACAGCAGACGGCCGCACATAAAAAAATTTTTTTTGACTACATGTGAGCAGGAAGTTATGAAAATTATTGTCTGAAATCCTTGCTACTGGCCACCGCGGTTTAGTGTTATGTTGAACATAACCATACAAGGTTCAATTGCCAGCAGTGGCAACTGCCTTTGGATGGAGGCAGAATATACAAAGCACCTGTGCGCTACTTAGTTGTAGGTTACATAACTCTTGTTTAGTGAGAATGGAGCTGGAGACCTCCACTCTTAAGCTCTTCATAGCCGTGGCATTTTACTAATTTAGAGGCCATTGAATCAGAAGCATACATTGCTTCCTAACAGTCTGAAAACATGTTAGCTCGGTAACATTTGCAAATGAGTGGTGTATATGCAAAGTGGGGTAGGACTATGGAACTTGTGTTGGAAAGAAAAAAAAAGCTGTGTGGGTGTTCTTCCCAGCAGACTGCTACAAACTAGTTCACGGTGCATTGTTTCTACCACCTTTCAACCATATGAAGCCAACAGTGAGGCCAAGGAAAACAGAAAGGAAATGGCCTGTGGTTTTAATTCAAAATGTACCAATAGTATAGAAAATAGGGATGACAGGGAACAGAACGACAACTTGCTGCCACCGGGGGCCAAGGCCACATCTTCCGCATTATGTGTGCGGTGCTCTTATGCTACCATTTAATTCAGTACATGAACTTAACAGCAGACAAATGGTCAATAAACCCTCGTTTGGCACCTTATGGTATCAAGGCTGACAAAGTTGAGACCATCACTGTGCAAGAAGAATGAGTGGACCAAAGAAAATTGAGCCCCTCAGTTTTCCCTTCTTGTTTTCAACTGCGTAGGCATTTCTGTTTTGATTTGATTCTCACAGCTCAGTACACTGTGCACACTGCACTGAGTTTATATTGTTAGGCAAATACAAATTGTACCCAGAAAAAAAATTAAAATTGGTGCAGCATTCAAATATACAATATCTTTTCAATTGAAAACCACTTCAATTCTTGGTGTTGGGCTGACATTTCTTCACCATTTTTTACACATCAGTTGCTGCCTGCCGTGTCACTGTTAAAAAAAAAAAAAAAAAGCCTCCAGAAATGTTTGTCGTGCCACTCTGGATTAAAGCTATACATTTCCTGTCTTGCCCTTTTATTTCAAAAAAATCGCTTTCAATTCCTAACAGTTTCACAAAATATTCTTGGTGAGAACTTCAGAAGTTTTTAAAGTATGTTGTGCATATAATAAGTTCCGTGACATTTGGATTCAATTGACTAGCATTAAGGTTAAAGTAAGTGGTGCTTGGATTAAAATAACGAGCAGTTGAATTAATTTGTATATGTAGTGCATGGAATAAATTAGGTTGTCACGTGGATTAAATGTACTGGCCTTTGGATTAAGTAAAGTGGAAAAACCTAATACAAACATAATAGTCCAGAAACTGGATGGTGGGATTGCTGCTGCTCTACCTGAATGCTAGAGCGTCACATGTGTAGTGTGATGTGGGCTCGGCTCCTGCAGCAGCAAGGTGTATTTTCATCTACGTTCTCTCTTTTTTTTTTATTTCTGCATTTCAACACAAAGAGTTAATTTTCTCTGTGCTTACCTTGGCTTCAATGTCTGTTGGCTAAATCTGTTGTCATTTGTTGTTTTTCAATTTTTCATGTGCCATTTTAAAGCTGAACTGCAGGTGATCAAATGATGGGCAGTGGACATGCAAGATGTCATGCAGTGGTTACTGAACAATACTGCAGCTGGACATAATGCATAAACCTGCTCAGTCAGTTGACAAGTGTCATGGACAGCGGAGCTAAATAGTTTTTTGTGTAGCTGCGAAAAGTAGCCTAGAATAAAAAAAAATTGCCAGCAAGTTTTTTCAACAGTTTTTTCACGTCAACATGACCTTTCACATGATAGTGGATAAGTCATAATGGCTGCTGGTTTAATTTTTGTAAAAATTATAACTGGTCAATTTGTCAGTCAAGAGAAGATTTCTCAGCCCGGCTACTTAGGCTGTGCACTTGATTGAATTCATAGTTCACAATTACCCTTCCAATTAAGAGTTTAGAAGCAAATTCAGGCAAATATTGGGGCGGCGATGCCCATTTCACTTGCTGAACAGCAACGAAGGGAACTCAACAGATTGAACTTATCTCTTCCGGTTACGACTGTGCCTGTGTAACTCAAGACAGAAGTCATTCATGTGTGTTACACTTTTAGCCAGTGGGGGAACAAAACTAGAGCCAATCAAGCACCTTTCAAGTGTAGCTGGCATGACTATTGATAAGAAAAGGAACTCTCTACTTCTAAAGTCAACAAAATTTTTTGCCTTTGCGGCTGGACATTCAATTGTGCCTGAGTGAGCTTGATATGCTTGACATTTCCACTCATAGTAAGTGTCGCTGACGGGCAACTGCCGGTTCAGGTTGCATCGTTTATTTTTTCCGCACAGTTTGTGCAAAATCATCAGTTATATCAACTCTTTAGCTCCAGCACAAAAATGTAATAGTCAATTACGTAAATTATTAAATGTTTATACAAATTCGGTTAAAACTACTTCGGCACCCGGTGCTACTGTTATTGTTATTTAGTATGACTTTGTGATATATAAAGTTGCAGATGTATGGCAGCTCAATTAGTAGAGCAAAAGATTCAGTTTACATTTCTGGTGTCTAATCAGGATTCACAGTTGTCAGCTCTCGCATAGCCCACTCTTTTTTGTAACGTAAGCCCAGTGGCAGCATGCTAAGAAACCCGCTTTGCTTCTCTATCCAGGTTTTTCTCAGAATTCTGCAAACTGTGCATTACGGTTCCCCGGCGGCGAGACATGTGGACTGCGTGCCTGGGCTCGACACAGCAACATCAGCACTGACCGACTGCACTGTTCCCGATAAACCCTGCGTCATAATGCCTTTTCTGATACCGATCACAACTACGCCATGTCACGTGGTCCATTTTCCGGCTGTGAGAAATCCATCAAGCCAGCTCTTCATCAGTGGGCTCGGCAGCAGCACTGGCAGCAACATGCTTAGAAACCCGCTTTCCTTCGCTGTCCAGGTTAGTGGCTATTTGCCTGCGAGTTGTTACTGAAGCGACAACCATTTCCGAGTGCTGTTGCCTCGCCCACTGTGCGTGAAAAGGCTCTTAAATTGTGCTTTGACAGCCAACAATGATTTGTCATCTTGTGGTGACATCGAGGCCAATCCTGGGCCTTCTGTGAGGGAAATGATATCCGAATTATTGCAAGTTCAAAAAATTATCAGTTCGATAGTTGAGGGCATACAGTAAACGCAGAAGGAAATAAAAACAAGCTTACCAGAATAACTGAGGATATGAATGGCATCGATCAGCAGTTACATAAGCTGAAGGCTCTAGCCATGAAGGTTGAGAATATGAAATCGTCTCGAAACTTGAATCTCAGCTGTTGGTGCTTCGGGACCAAATCAATGAATTAGAGAACAGAGGGCACAGAAACAAAATATATATGGTCTAGGTGAGCCAACTGATGAGTCACACGATTAACTAGTTAAAAAAGTACATGAAGACATTTTTGTAGAACATTTCAGTGCGAGAACGCTAATAACGTGAAGACTAAAAGCGAGAGCAATCTGGCCATCCACTAGGCAAAGTGCGGCTGCTATCCGTTCTATAGGGCCTATAATTAGGCTATTTTCAATGTGCTTTTGATAAGGTCCCGCGTGATAAACTAATTTTAAAGCTTAGAATCCTTGGCATCACTGAAAGCTTTGTAAACTGGATTTCTGCATACCTGACTAACAGGAAGCAACACACTGACATTGGAGGACAGCTTTCTGGCAGTCTCCCAGTCACATCAGGGGTACCACAGGGTAGTGTACTGGGCCCCCTGCTCGTCTTGGTTTATATCAACGATATTGTAAACGATTGTAACTCCTGGCGTGCAAATCCGGCTGTTTGCAGATGACTGCGTTTTGTTCAAAGAAATTTTTTGTTCCGATGATCAAATTGAGCTAAATAACAACCTGAATAACATATTGAAGTGGTGCAAAGATTGGGGGATGGTTGTTAACACCGACAAAACGGTTTTCCTCCCTGTAACACGTAAAAAAACACCTCTGTCTTTTACTTACAGACTTGGCCCATCGTCATTGAAAAAAGTCGACAATTAAAATAATTAGGTGTTACATTAACAACTAATTTATCCTGGAATATACATGTTAGCAATATTTGTTCATCTGCCTTTCCAAAGCTCTGCTTCCTGAAACATAAACTTCAAACCACCCCAAGCAATGTTAAACTACTATGCTATTATTCCTTAATCAGACCCAAATTAGAATACGCCAGTGCAGTACAGTGGAACCCCGTTCATACGTTTTTCACCGGACCGGGCGAAAAAACGTAACAGCCGGGAAAACGCAACAGTGAGGAAAGCTCCGAAAATTAATGAAAAAAGTGCAGCTTCAACTATAGACAATTTATTTCCACAGAGTGCGCTTAGGACTTAAAAAAATCCAGAATGGTGGCTTGCCGTTTCTTTTGCTCGCTATAAATCGCCACACGTTTCTCAATACCCTGGAAGGCCGCATTGCTGTCAGCGTCGCTGTGAGGTGCGACGTACCTGCGGAGGAGGTCCAGAGCCGCGACGGCTTCTCCAAAGCTAGGATTTGGCAACTTCCCGGCATCATGCGGCTCGTGCTCCTTGTCGTCACCGCGCCACGGCAATGGCAACGGACGAACGAATATACGCGGGAAATTTTGCCCTCTTTGGCGTAATCATGCTAACGTGCTAACGATTGTTTAGTATTGCTGCGGAGCGCGCGCGTCCGAGCAGCCCGGTTGCGCGCAGCGCGGCGTGGGAGAAACGTAAACAAGAGAGGAGAGCACGCCCGATAGGCGGAGCAACGCCACGAGCAACGCCAACTTCCGGTTTCACTTTAGCTTCACAAAGAGTGACGTCAGGGCCTCTCCCGAGTTTCCTTCCTCCGTGAGTCGACCCGTCCAACAACCAAGCGGTGACCGTAATCACAGTGATGATAGTAAGATCATTTTTCACGAATGGCCACTTAGTGGCGGCCTCATGCGGCCTCTCGAACTGGCGTGCGGCTTCTTGCAGCCAGTTCCATAGCCAAGCCCGGCCAAGCCCAGCCAAAACTCGTCAAAAGCCAAAATGGCGGTTGGAGCGCGTTGTCTACTTTAGCCCAGGCGGGTTCGGGGTGCTAAGTTGCGACGTATCATGCGGGAACGTTTTCACAGCTACAACGTAACAGCGGGGTTCCTTATACATTGGATCCTATGGAAGCTATGCCGGGACCGGATGAAAACGACGTAGCAGCCGGGAAAACGCAGCAGTGAGGAACGTAACAGCGGGGTTCTACTGTATAGGACCTGTATACTCAAACAAACATTAAGTGTCTTGAAAGAATACAGAGGAAAGCAGTCCAGTTTATTTAAACAAATTTTCACGAACTGACTCTCCATCCGAAATAATGATAGCCAATGACATTCCCCTTCTTAAAACGCGTCGAAAACAGTTCCGAATCGACTTCCTTTCACTGCTTCTTAACCACAAACTTGCGATAGATCCATCACCGTACCTATCACCTTTACTAACCAGACCCACAAGGCACTGTCAGCCTAACTCTTTAACACCTTATTTTGCTAGAACTGACACTTATATGTATTCCTATTTTCCATGCACAGTCTTAGATTGGAACGAATTAATCCAGACATCTTAGTCTCTCCTACCACACCGAAGTATCACTGTTGCACCATTTAACATCTGTTATTGTAGCACTATTAATGCGCTAATCTAGAAACAGATTCCGTTGTTGTTTTGTACTCAGTTGTATTATATCTTATTACACTAATGTTGAAACAGATTCCATTGTTGATATTTTGTGTTTTATCATCTATGTTATTTGTTCAAACAGTTTGTATTGTCGTTTTCTGTATTATGACTGTTCTTTTAAACCACCCACCTGCTCGGACCCAAGGGTCTACAGTATGTAATAAATAAATAAATATTATTCCGTTAATTGCTCATTTAATGACAGTTTCATTTGCACCAGTGGCAATGTGTTTGATTGGAGGCTACCAATGGCGTATTAGAAAATGTGAATAGTATTCACTTGTGGTCGAAGCCTACCAGTACTTAGTGGTCATCATTGAATCACTCTGACGTTTCGCTTCAAATCCGTCATGACATTGAATGTGAATATCTATGAAGCTTTAACCAAGCATAATTACTGATTATCACTGGGGACATTGCCCTTCAATGTAGCAATACAGTGTGTTTTAGTTTATTATTAACAGAACTTTTCAAAATCAGCCACGGCACTTAGCAAAATTCTACTTCTTGAGCTAGATTACTCTCAGAGGCAGACATTATTTACACAAGAAATTGAAGTGAATATTTGACTAATTAACAAATTTTTGCTAAATAACTTTTTGAAGAATTACTTTGTGGCATAAGTTACAACTTATGAATTGTAGCCCTAGATATCTAAAGTCACATCCACTTAGAACGAATTCTGAAGATGACACCAGTTTTGAGATGAGCATTCCCAAAGTTTGCGGCGAAATGCATTGATTGGTGTTCCAGTAATGTCTGAGCTTCAATGTGTAAGAAGGCATTTTGGTAAACAAACTTAGTGGAACATTTTTGCCACGAGTTGGACGGCACTCACAACTGGTGCCTGTTTCAAAATTCATTTCAAGTGGACGTGCCTTGTGAATTCACTGGCTTCTATATGTGCATTGCGATACGTGCACCAGAGTAATTTGTTAAAAAGTTTATTAGGGAAATTTAGTTATTTAGTCAATTGTGCGTATAAATTCCAATCTGTGTAATGTCCGCCTCTTTGAGTAATGCACCTCAATGAGTAGATTTGTGCTATATGCCATGTCGATTTTGAAATGTTCTGTTAACATTGCAATAAAGCACCCGGTATAACCAGCTGAAAGCTCATTTATTGAGATTTTGATTGATTGCTATGCCTGCATGGTGTATTTATGGCTGCTGGTGCCATATTTCTTATTCCTAATTACTATTGCTTCAAATATATAACTTGCTAATTAGTGCAAAATTATTTTCACAATTATCTGCTCACGTGTGCCGGTGAGGCTTCATTTGCTTATGTTGCTTATGTTTAGCACGATAGTAAATTCTGGAAATATCAGTTATGCCTCACACCCAGAGTTTTGTATTTTCCCTCCATGTAAATGCTGCTGTGACTTGAGATTTGAACACGCCTTGTCGTTTTTTAATCCCATCGCTGTGAGTAGCCAAGAATTCCAGATGTCATCAGTTTTCTTAAAGGGGCCCAGAAACACTTTTTGACCATAGTAAGAAAATGTTGCTGATCAGTCTTAGAGGCAGCTATGAACATGTGAGCCAAATAATACTACACTGCATGCAGCAGGGAACTTACTGCCTACTATCACACACAGCAAAAAATGGCTTACTCTCACTTCCGCAATGTTGTCATGCAGTGTCATGGAAAGCAACTGACTCACTAACAGCAAGGGCTGATTTTGTGATTGCAATAGTATTCTCAGTAATGTGTAATTGCTTTACTCAAGCATTATTGCGTAATAAAAAAGACACGGACGTAAGAGAACACACACCAAGCGCAAACTTTGAACTAAATTTATTGTGCCCCTGAATCGGTTTATATATGTGAAAAAGTATAGACTGCACATGCGCTTACATGAAGAAAACGAGCTGCGCATTCATGTAACATAATTATGAGTCGCATGATGCCGCCTCCAAGAAACTTACTGTATTTACTCGATTGTAACGCACCCTCGATTATAACACGCACCCGTTTTCCGTGACCAAAAAAAGAGGAAAAAAAAAGCGCCCTCGATTGTAACATGTACCCGTTTGCCGTGACCTAAAAAAAAAGTCCTTTACAGTACCGCGCACCTCATTCTTTCATACAGAAATACAACTTTCTCTCATTTGGAAAAAACAAGATTTACTCCCAATGCGCTAAAGTTGCGATAAATAATAAAGTCGCAGTTTTGCCCGAAAGGTGAAGCATAGATTATGATTGCAAATTAGTAGACAGCTATATGAAAAGTGAGGATAGCAGTTTTGAATCCTTACTTTGCATCCCGTTTTGCATCCCGTTTTGGATAGCAAAAGTAAGGAAGGATTGCCAAAACACACGTACTTCAGGTAGGCTCGAAGCGCCTATGAGGCGGCCATTTTTAAAATGCTAATGGCTATATGGTAACACAGATTTCGGGTCATACTCGATTCTAATGCGCACACAATTTTGAGACTTGTTATATCTGAAGAAAAGTGCACGTTAGATTCAAGTAAATACGGCAGTAAATACAGTAGTTCTAAGCTCCTTAACATCGATAGAAAACACCTGATGGCCACGGTCAGAATGTAATTTCAAAAAATCAATTACACTGTCTGAGCTCACAGGCAGAAGGCCCAACATATGCTGTAAAAATACCCCCAATTCTGCCAAGTATAAATTTCTGACACAATCAACTGTAATGGGACACCGGGTTTATGCATTTTGGCACTGAAGAAAACTTGTAGATGATTTCGCTTGCTGTTTTCAAAGGCCTTCGTTAATTTTTGTAGATTAAGTCTGTTGCACATGCGCTTTGCCACCGCCTTTACCTTAGCCAGCAACAGCTCCCTATGACAGTTAAACGTGGCACTGATGGCTTCTGGAGCGTCGGAGGTAAAGTCCTCAGCAGGTAATACAGCAAAACCGCCTGCTTTATCGGCTGGAATCACACACAGTGAATTTTCTGAGTGAAGAGGCCACCGATTCACCGATATCGTCGCCTTCAGTTGCTTGCACCTTTGTAGTTCATCGATACCTTCCGATACGATGTGGCCTACCTCGTGGTCTGGGACAAGCCTTGAGACATCTCGAATGTAGGACAGAAGTTCTCTGGTTTGGTTTGGACAGCAAACTTCGGCCCGAGAGATAGGACCTCTAGAATCTTTTCAGGTAAAGCAACAGACTCTGGAACATGGATGAGGTTCTCCTTTTGTCTACGCATGAAGATCACTCCTCCAGACTTGGTTTCCCTGTTTGGAGGCTTTCTTTCTTCAGCGGGACACCTCACCATAGTTTGCAGGATCATACGGTCCGAGTGGAACCACAGGCAGTACCTTTCAGTACAACTTCAGAGCGGTGCAGGGAATCTCACAGCTAATTGTCTGCATCGCAAGTACTTTCGGATGGAGGACCAGACGACTGAATACCTATGGCAGCAACAACTATGTAGACTCCGAGAACAGCAGCCACAAAAGCGGTCGGCTCCGCAGAACCTCAGAAACGGTTCGGTCTGGCTGTTACGTCAAGGTGATGTCACTCAGAGAAAGAGCGGAATGTCACGGCGCGAGGGAGACCAATGAACGTGCAGTGTTCTGTCACAAGGTCACGTCATAATTTTTGTTTGTACTTTGGGGACGATATATTAACTGAAGGATGTTGCTAGTTCCGTAAAAAAATATTGGTTTGTATACAAAACTTGCACATTTAATTTCCAGTAATAACTTAGCTTCCGACATAGACAGCTAGTGCTTGAATTTTATCTGCGTTGCTTTATTTATTTTTTGTCGCTAGGTGGTGCGCCATAAGTTAAGCAATCAAAGCATTTGTTGGCGTGTAGGCCGTGGCTCTAATGGGATTTCATTTTATTTATTTTATTTATTTATTTTCAATACCCTAAAGGCCCCGAGAGGCATTACATAGGGGGGGATACAATTCACACATGATATTGTAATAAAAATGACTGAAGGCAACAAGCACAGATTTCGGTAGAAGAAAGACTTTGTAAAAGAAAGATGAAAAAAAAAAGAGGGAAAAAAAAACGAAAAGTAATTTGGGCGAGAGTACATGGTACAATTCAAATTTGCTGTACATGGCACTTTTCAACAAGGCACAAGTGGCAGGTGGGTGCGGGTAAATGGAAATTTAGAAATTATACATATATGTAACACAGGCCAGTCAAGAAGTGGCAGCTGAACATTTTATACATTTAAAAATGTGCGCAGGGCTGATTGGAAGGCAGACGGGTCAGTGATTGTTACAATATCTTCAGGTAGGGCGTTCCATTCGTTCACTGATAACACGAAAGGGGAATTTTGGAATTTTTTCGTCCTAGCAAATATGGGAGCCACTTTGCATACATGGTCATTGCGGGTGGACAGATAATGGGCGGGTAAGATGGGAGCAGATGAAAAAGATGAACCACTATAGTAAAGGGAGTGAAAAAAAGACAGACGGAAATATTTCCGTCGTGTGTCAAGATCCGGAAGATTAAGGGTCTGCTTTAATGCTGACACACTTTGATATGGAGAGTAGGAGCGCAAAATAAAGCGGGCGGCCTTATTTTGAATTGATTCGATGCAATCAGAAAGGTTAGCTGTGTGAGGGTTCCAAATAATTGAGGCGTAATCGAGGGTTGTTCTGACAAGGGAGATGTATGCACGAAGTCTTGTGTCACTGTTTGCAAGGTACAGACGGCGTTTTAAAAAGCCAAGTTTTTTTATTGCCTTGTTAGTAATATGCTCAACATGCATGGCCCAGCTTAAGTCAGATGTAAGAATAACGCCCAGATATTTAAAGGAAGAGGTTCGTTCGAGTATGCAATTGCGTAGAGTGTATACGTTAGATGGAAAGGTTAGCTTGGAAGAAAATGTCATGACCTTAGTTTTCTCTGCATTAATTTCCATCTTCCATACGCGACACCATTCAGCTAATGTGGTTAAATCTTTTTGTAATATGGCAACGTCATCAGGGGTGGTTATCTGTCTATAAATTACACAATCATCGGCAAACAGCCGTATTGTTGAAGTTATATTCGTAGCTATGTCATTAATATATATTAGGAATAATAATGGGCCTAACACTGACCCTTGAGGTACCCCTGACCTAACGCTTAGCCGTGGCTGAGCTTCTTAGGGTGGACGATTGCGATGAGAGTTCCATCCAGGCATCGCACAACTTCGAGAATCTTGCCGCGGTCAAGGAAACGTTCTTGACTGCGGCTTTCTCCTGCAGCGTGGAGAGCAATCTCACCCCTTTTTTCTTTTCCCTCAACTGTAATGACCCTAGCGATGATGGTAATGATGCGACTGACTGACGGTTGTGATAATCCAATAGCTTCTACATTCCAGGCGCACTGCTGAAAACAACCTATAGCAAAAGAAAAAGAAGGAGGAGAAACGTAGCGCGCAGCACACTTGTGTCGCAGTGTCAACACTACTAAATCTTGTGGTCTGCAATATTCTAGCTCTTCGCAAATCCATCGCATTCTGTTTTTGGAGTGCCTAAACTGTCTTCGCAACTCGCCTTCGCTCATGTCGTACGTCATGTCGCTGTCTTAGGCCAACGCTCGCCAGCAACACAACCAAAGAAGCCACTGTCGGCATCCCTCTCGTCGCGCCAGCCAGCGCGAGACTTGCGGACGGCCATGGTTGCCCTAGCAACCATCAAGATCATGCTCGCCACCGCGCACGACCCTCAAGTGAACCACTTCTCCGCGGTTCTTCTCGTAGCAGACGGCGGGTTCCTTTCAAGATGATTGACGACCTGTGTGATGACAACAAAATTTGTTGTCATGTCCACCAGGGATGACGACAATGAAGTGCCAACCAATGGCGTTCGTGAGAGCTAACCGGTTCAAAGCGAACCGTTAGAGAATATGAGAATACGGCCCCTGATTGGTTAATAGGAAATCACTAAAGTAGTGAAGAATACCTGTGCATGCAATACTGTATGCACAGTGGCTATGAGGGGTAATAATAAAGCAGTAAGCGGGCATGAGCCGTAGGTAGATAGGCTATTGCTTTTTGGGCAGGGAAAAGGAAGCAATGCTATGAGTATTTGGAACCCATTTAAAAATGTTTGGTGTCTGAATTCTTTCTCATCCAGGTTGTACACCGATGAGCATGGGATGTGGCACACACTTTTGATCTAACTGAAGTTAATCATGCTAAAATTGCACAGGAAATACTGTGAAATGTTTCGGAGCTTCCAATAGTGTCTGCGACTCATTACCAATGACACCCTTTGTGCGGGGACATGAAATTAGGTTATATGTCTCATAGGTGTTACATATAAAAGAAGTTGTTTAATGTCCTGAATCTAGGTGTTGATTGTGGTGAGACTGGCTAATGCGGTCAGCAGCGATAAACAGTCCGTGTATAAAGCATAACTGCGAGTCGGCCTAGTTGGAACAGATTCATATTAAAACTTTTTGTGCGCAAACAAACAGGGACGAAGAATAGGGGCAACACAAGGACGAGTGTATAAATGCGTAGAGGAGTGGTATAAGGTAATGTGTGGATGTAAATGAGAGTTTCTGATAACGCTATGGTTTCTGTAGAATAGGAAGTGGTAGCACAATGGATTTTGTACCGACCCATTTATTTAATATGTCCCTGTGGGTTAAAAAATTATGCAGATCCTACACACTGTAGGAATCGATGTAAGCGAAGCTTTCCGTGCTGGATGATTTGATTGACAACAATTAGTGCTGATGTTGGCAGCTAAAGCTTAATTTCTTCCAATGTTTAGGCTAACACAAGAGTGGTGAGTTGATGTTAAAGGTTAACTTGTGTGCACCACTGCTGCTTCTCTGTGTAGTACACAGAACACTCAGGGAGAGGTGTTTGCTTGAGGCATTGTTGTGCGCCATATTTCAAAACTTCTGAGAGGCATGGCACGTCATGGTACGTCACATTGTGACGTATGGCACGTCACATTGCGGCAGAAGTATTAAACTTGAATTGGATTATGGGGCTGTACGTTCCAAAACCACACTGGGATTATGAGGCAAGCTGTAGTGGCAGACTCAGGCTTAATTTTGACACTGTGATGTTCTTTCATCATCATCATCATCAGCCTGGCTACGCCCACTGCAGGGCAAAGGCCTCTCCCATACTTCTCCAACTACCCCGGTCATGTGCTAATTGTGGCCATGTCGTCCCTGCAAACTTCTTAATCTCATCCGTCCACCTAACTTTCTGCCACCCCCTGCTACACTTCCATTCTCTTGGAATACAGTCCGTAACCTTCAATGACCAGTTATCTTTCCTCCTCGTTACATGCCCTGCCCATGGCATGCCCATTTCTTTTTCTCGATTTCAACTAAGATGTCATTAACTCGCTTTTGTTCCCTCACCCAATCTGCTCTTTTCTTATCCCGTAACGTTACACCCATCATTCTTCTTTCCATAGCTCGTTGCGTCATCCTCAATTTAAGTAGAACCCTTTTTGTAAGCCTCTAGGTTTCTGCCCCGTATGTGAGTACTGGTAAGACACAGCTGTTACACACGTTTCCTTTGAGAGATAATGGCAACCTGCTGTTCATGATCTGAGAATGCCTGCCAAACACACCCCATCCCATTCTTACTCTTCTGATTATTTCAGTCTCATGATCCGGATCCGCGGTCACTACCTGCCCTAAGTAGATGTATTCTCTTACCACTTCCAGTGCCTCGTTACCTATCGTAAACTGCTGTTCTCTTCCGAGACTGTTAAACATTACTTTAGTTTTCTGCCAATTAATTTTTAGAGCCACCCTTCTGCTTTGCCTCTCCAGGTCAGTGAGCATGCATTGCATTTGGTCCCCTGAGTTACTAAGCGAGGCAATATCATCAGCGAATCGCAAGTTACTAAGGTATTCTCCATTAACTCTTATCCCTAATTCTTCCCAATCCAGGTCTCTGAATACCTCCTGTAAACACGCTGTGAATAGCATTGGAGAGATCGTATCTCCCTGCCTGACGCCTTTCTTTATTGGGATTTTGTTGCTTTTTTTATGGAGGACTACGGTGGCTGTGGAGCCGCTATAGATATCTTTCAGTATTTTTACATACGGTTCGTCTACACCCTGATTCCGTAATGCCTGCATGACTGCTGAGGTTTCAACTGAATCAAAGGCTTTCTCGTAATCATTGAAAGCTATATAAAGGGTTGGTTATATTCCGCACATTTCTCTATCACCTGATTGATAGTGTGAATATGGTCTATTGTTGAGTAGCCTTTACAAAATCCTTCCTGGTCCTTTAGTTGACAGAAGTCTAAGGTGTTCTTGATTCTATTTGCAATTACCTTAGTAAATACTTTGTAGACAACGGACAGTAAGCTGATCGTTCTATAATTTTTCAAGTCTTTGGTGTCCCCTTTCTTATAGAGTAAGATTATGTTAGCGTTCTTCCAAGATTCTGGTATGCTCGAGGTCATGAGGCATTGTGTATACAGGGTGGCCAGTTTTTCTAGAACAATCTGCCCGCCATCTTTCAACAAATGTGCTGTAAGCTGAACCTTCCCAGTTGCCTTCCCCCTTTGCATAGCTCCCAATGCTTTCTTTACTTCTTCCGGCTTTACTTGTGTGATGTCAAACAAATTCCTCTAGACTATTTCCTCTTCCATTATCTTCGTGGGTGCCACTGGTACTGTATAAATCTCTATAAAACTCCTTAGCCACTTGAACTATCTTATCCATATTAGTAATGGATAAGATGCTTTGGGTCTTAACGCATACATCTGATTCCTGTCTATTCCTACTTCTTCACTGCTTTTAGGCTTCCTCCATTCCTGAGAGCATGCTCAATTCTATCCATCTTATACTTCCTTATGTCAGCTATCTTATGCTTGTTGATTAACTTGGAAAGTTCTGCCAGTTATATTCTAGCTGTAGGGTTAGAGGCTTTCATAGATTGGCATTTCTTGCGATAGCTTACCGGTATCCTGTCTAACGAAGTTGCCACCGACTTCTCTTGCACACTCCTTAATGATACCCAGAAGATTGTCATTCATAGCTTCAACGCTAAGGTCCTCTTCGTGAGTTAAAGCCGAATACCTGTTCTGTAGCTTGATCCGGAATTCCTCTATTTTCCCTCTTACCGCTTACTCATTGATCGGCTTCTTATGTACCAGTTTCTTCGGTTCCCTTCTCAAGTCTAGGCTAATTCGAGTTCTGACCATCCTATGGTCACTGCAGCGCACCTTGCCGAGTACGTCCACATCTTGCATGATGCCAGGGTTAGCGTAGAGTATGAAGTCTATTTCATTTCTAGTCTCGCCATTCGGGTTCCTTCACGTCCACTTTCGGTTATCCCGCTTGCGGAAGAAGGTATTCATTATCAGCAAATTCTACTAATAACTCTCCCCTGCTAATCTTATAACATATGCCATATTCCTCCATTGACTTGTCTCCAGCCTGCTTCTTGCCTACCCTGGCTCTGAAGTCGCCCATCAGTACAGTGAAACCTCGTTAAACCGTAGTCGGCCGGAGCTCGGAAAAAGTATGTACTAAACGGTACTACTGTTTAACCGAAATAGCATGAGATCGCCCACTTACCTGTCGAAAACGGAACTCAGAGAGAGTGGGATGAAAGGGGAAAAAAACATGCAGTATTTATTCACTTCACGCGACATAAATGTTATTTTCGTTTGATGCCGCGGCGGCCTAGCACGACGACAGCGGCCTCAAACTTACTGAAGCTGCGTGCCAGCTTCTCAGCCAGCCCCCTCCTCTCTGCAAACACTCGCACGGCAGTCCTCGTTGGCGTTACGTATTCTCCGTGCACGTGCGCAGTAGTGCTGCGTAAGTCCCGGGGCACCTTTTTCATTGCCAGGTGCCGGAGTTCGGAAAACTTTTCGTTTGGAATAGTTACGTTATCGCGCCCCTGTTCTCGTTGCGACGATTGCATTCATGAGGCTGACGTAGCGCGCAGCTTATGCCACTGTCAGGCCTATATCGCCCGTGCTGTCGCTTTCCGTGTCGTCCTCATCACTGTCGCTAGTCGACACTTCGGCAACAACAGAGGCAACGATGGCGAAAAGTCAAACCTCGTAGCCGACATCTCTTCATGGTCGCAGCAGCGCTGCCGAGCAACTTCGCATTCCAAATGCCACACACTGTAGTCAACAGCAGATCCATGTCGCGGGCCAACGCCGACTTCTTCGTGTCATGTTCGATAGCACGAACGATGTCTAATTTTTCTTCTATGCTGAGCACCCGGCGTCTGTTTTATCCGAGCTTCGGCATGACATGAGTCCTCGCTTGCACGACGCCACAACACTCCATACGCTCTCTGGCACGGCGTCGAAATGATGTTGATGTTGATGCGGCTTCACGTGCAAACGCACAGGGCGCTTGGAGGCCGTTGTACCGATCTCTGAGGCTCGTTGTTCTGCTGGGCCGCCCAATGGAGACGACGCACCGCCGTGTTTGCGCGACGAAAAGTGGAAACGCTACGTTTTAACCGATGCGTACGCAATAAGCTCGTACGGTTTATGTGGATACAAAATATATTATGTTCAACGGCCGCTGAGTCGGGGAATTGACTTTACTACTTTTAAACTGAAACTACTGTTTAAGCGGGTACGGTTTAACGAGGTTTTACTCCATAGTGTATCTTGTTTTGACTTTACCCATCACCAATTCCACGTCTTCGTAGCTTTCGACTTCCTGGTCATCATGACTGGATGTAGGGCCGTAGACCTGTATGACCTTCAATTTGTACCTCTCATTAAGTTTCACAACAAGACCTGCCACCCTCTTGTTAATGCTATAGAATTCCTGTGTGTAACCAGCTATATCCTTATTATTCAGGAATCCGACTCCTAGTCCTCGTCTCTCTGCTAAGCCCCGGTAGCACAGGGCGTGCCCGCTTTTTAGCACTGTATATGCTTCTTTTGTCCTCCTAACCTCACAGAGCCCTATTGTATCCCATTTACTGCCCGCCAATTCCTCCAATAGCACTGCTAGACTCGCTTCACTAGATAAAGTTCTAGCATTAAACGTTGCGAGGTTGACATTCCAATGGCAGCCTGTTCGGACCCAGAGATTCTTGGCACCCTCTGCTGCGTCACAGGTCTGACCACCATTGTCGGTTGCTTTGCTTCGCAGTCCCGAAATATAAGTGCACGTGCGTTTTCTATTTCACCCCAGAAGAAATACAGCTGCCACAATTGGGATCAAATCCACGACCTCTAGCAATGCCACTGCTGCAAAGCTAATGCGGCAGTCACAGAAGTGTTGATTTGATGGTCGACCGCTTCCGTAGTGTCTCCTGGACCCTGCGGTCTGCTTTAATTAATGTGGCTCTGCTTCTGCACGCTCTGCGTAAGTTGCCCGCTTGACATATTTGCATGGCATTTATATTTCAGAAATAGCAGCAACGTACTGTACCGTATCTTGAATTTAAGCTTATCCTGTTTCTCCGCTACCACTGTCGTATAGTAGTGGGGGTTTCCTTGCCTTCTCCCTCTCCTTTTCCTCTCTACAGTTTTATCTGCATCCCCTCAGGTTTTGCACATTAGTAGAAAGGGAAGAGCCGCAGTTTCTGCAATGCTTCTGAAGGGAGTCACGGATAGTTACAGCTGTCAAGCAGCTAATGTGGCAATGGCGAGGGAGTTCCAGAGGGCATTGTGCACATTTGACATAGTGGGGTGAAAACAAGTTTCTCCTGTTGCCTTTTCTCTCTTACCCAAGCTGACATCTGTATACACGCTCTGTGGCGCAGTGTGCGACAGCAGCAGTGGGAAAGTCGAAGGAAGAGGCAAAGAAAGCATCATTTTAAAAGGATGTAGGCCGAGCCAGCCTAGTGTAAAGTGTAGGAGCTGTCTGTAATGGGATGATAGACAGGGAGGGTTGTAATGGCATGAATTTGGTTAAGTTGCTGATGTTGAAAATGAAAATGATGCTTGTGCCTGAGCTGAAAGGTCCAGGGATCAGCGGGGTATTACATGTTTAAGGTATTGTAGGTAGGGGGGCCGTAGAATGTTAGGACTTTGAGGGAGAAGAGCAAAAATTAAGCATAGACGATCCTGTTCTGTAGAAATCGGTAACGTATTAGGTGAAACTTGTAAAGATGATGTTCATGTAGTGCGGAATGCACCGGTAATCGCCAGGAGGAGGATTCTTAGGCAATCCTGGGGCTCGACCTGCAGAGCACCTTCGATAAGGTGAAACACTCAACGATTCTGTCCCAAGTCTCCAAGCTCAACATGGGCGAAAGATCCTACAACTACATCAAGGACTTCCTCACGGACAGGACCGCCGGGCTACGAGCAGGCGACCTACAGACGCAAGAAAAGAAGCTCAGGAGCACCGGCACACCGCAGGGATCGGTAATTTTGCCGAAATTGTTCAACCTGGTAATGATCGGAGTGGCCGAGAAGCTCGCGGACTTCAAAGACATCGGGCACACCATCTACACTGACAATGTCACGCTGTGGGTGACCGGTGGCAGCGACGCCCACATCGAGGCACCGTCGACGCGATAGAAGACCAGCTGGAAGGCACTGGACTGAGGTGTTCACCGAGCAAATTTGAGCTTCTCATACTCCCACCTACCAACAACGGCGGAGACAAGACCAGACAATGCGAATACGAAAAAATCAGAATCGTAACCAAATCCGGCAACGTGATCCCCGAGGTCAGCAAAATCAGGATCGTAGGCATGGTCATTGAAAAGCACGGAAGAAACGGCGAAACCATCGCCTGTCTCATGGCAAAAGCAGCCAACGTGATTTGACTCCTCAAACGAGTCGCTTCCCGGAAGGCTGGCATGACAGAGCCTAATTAGGCTCGTCCAACTCTTCATCACCAGCCACGGCACGTACGTTGCAGCCTACCACAGATGGCTGCAACATGAATGCAACAAAATCAACTTACTCATCGGAAGGGTGTACAAGGCGATGCTGGGCCTGTTCGAGTCCACGAGCACGACCCATTTCTTAAACCTGGGTACATAATACACTCGAAGGATTAGCCGAAGCGTAACAGACCTCTCAACTGGAGCAGTTGTCCACGACCAAAGCTGGGAGGATGATACTGGACGACCTGGGAATAGGACGCTCGAACGAAGCAGAGATGAAGCTCCCCATGCCCGAAGAGGTCCGACGCCAGACCAGAATCTACCCCATACCCAAGAATATGAGTCCCAAGTTCAGCAAGAGAAGAAGAGCAAGCAGCGAGGGCCAAAGCTCTCATCAACCTGCACATCAGCGATGAGCACGCGGCCGAATACCAACGGAACGCCTTCGCAGTGGTCGTCATAGAGGCGTCAACCGGCGCCACGAGGACGGCAGCGAGCGTGAGAGGCACCGGAGCAGAACAAACGGAGACGGTGGTCATCGGCCTGGCCATCGCCGACGCAGACTGCCACACGGTGCTGAGTGACTCGAGACAGGCGGTGCGAAACTTTGCCAAAGGCCAAATCTGCAGGGAGGCCGAGCACATACTGCGAGCGGCCAGACTGCAAGACAGAAAAGTAAGAATCAAGTGGTTCTCAGTGCACGCGGGCGATGCATCGGAACGCAATGAGAACCCCAATGAGACGGCACACGTAGCGGCGCGAGCGCTAACCAACCACGTCCTGGCGACAGACCGTCCGACGTGGTTCAGAGCCAAGGACCGCATGATGGACTACAACGACATAACGAAGGCGTGCCGCCTGGCTCGCAGGACTCTCCCACCCCCGCACCTGAGGCTGAGTCGAGCGGAGGCGGTACTACTGAGACAGCTCCAAACCGGATCACTACCGAGCCCAGGACTGATGCATCGCATGTACCCCGAGACATACCCGACCGATAAGTGCAGGGTCTGCCGGAGGGAGATGGCAGGTCACACACACATCTTGTGGGACTGCATCAAAAATCCAGAGGAAGCAAGATCAAGAACGATCCCGCCGTGGCTTGAGGCAGCCAGCCGCGAAGAGCTACGACCAAGACCAACAGCTCTGGGCCGTCCAGCAGGTCCTCGGGGCGCTCGAAAGGCGGGGACCCCGTGAGCCGGCAACGGCGAGTGGAGACCCACGCCGAGTAACAGCAACCTCGTAGATGCAGGCCCTCGTTGGGGCGCGCGACCAGGCACAAATAAAGTTTGCTCCAATCCAATGCAATTGGATTGAAGTTATCTCCATCTTCAATTGCAAAGTTAAGAAAGTAGGCCACCAAACAGAAAATGCATAAGTTAGAGAAGGGAGAAGGACATGGCTATAAATGAGGTGAATATCTGCTTATAAGAAGTAGTGCATCTTGAGAAAAAGAATGAGGCAAGAGGAGAATTGAATTGAATTCTGGGGTTTTACATGCCAAAACTGCGATTTGATTATGAGGCATGCTGTAGTGGAGGACTCCGGATTAATTTTGACCACCAGGGGATCTTTAACGTGCCCCCAATGCACAGGACATGGTCATTTTTGCGTTTCACCCCTATCGAAATGTGGCCACTTTTCCTGGGACATGATCCCGCAATCTTGTGCTTAGCAGCGAAACACCATAGCCGCCAAGCCACTGCAGCGGGTGAGGTGAGAGGAGAGTATGTCTTGTTTTGTTCCGAGTTAATTTAGGTGGTCATGAAACTCAAGGTTAGTATCGAACATAGTGTCATGAATTTTCATTTTAGGCTGGAATCTGAGGGTGGTGTTATTAATGCAGGCAATGGGTTGCCACTTTCGTAAAGCAGAAGCAGCATGCTGCTTAGCGTAGTCTGCAGCGACTGCCACGTGGTGCCACAATGAGCTCTTTTGCTGCTGTGACGCTCAACTTTTGGCCGGGGCTTTGCCCTCATGGTTTCTCTGCTATGTAGGTTCCAGCGTGCTAGCAGAGACGAAAGGAGAGGGAAAGTTGGGTATCGGTGCGGTAAGTCCACTTATAGTAGAAGTATTTGAAAAAATTTTGTTGCATGAGATTAGGGAGACATCTTGTAATCATCGTCGTCATCACCAGCCTATTTTATGCCCACTGCAGGACGAAGGCGATCTCTAATTACCCCTGACCTCCTGCGTCAACCGATTCCAACTAGCGCCTGCGAATTCCTCAATTTCATCATCCCACCTAGTCTTTTGGCGCCCTCGGCTACGCTTCCCTTCTCTTGGCACCCATTCTGTAACCCTAATGGTCCACCGGTTATCTAACCTTTGCATTACATGACCTGCCCAACCCCATTTTTTTCTCTAATGTCAATTAGAATATCGGCTATCCCCGTTTGCTCTCTGATTCACACCGCTCCCTTCCTGTCTCTAAACGTTACGCCTAGCATTCTTCGTTCCATCGCTTTTTTGCACGGTCCTTAACTTGTTCCCCAGCTTTTCTATAAGTCTCCGAATTT
The DNA here is from genome assembly GCF_023375885.2 of Dermacentor andersoni. Classification (NCBI taxonomy): domain Eukaryota; kingdom Metazoa; phylum Arthropoda; class Arachnida; order Ixodida; family Ixodidae; genus Dermacentor; species Dermacentor andersoni. Next base: position 384,686,740 of record NC_092814.1, on the reverse strand, counting down.
CTGCCCCATATGTTAGCACCGGTAGAATGCACTGATTGTAGAACTTTCTTTTCAATGATAGTGTTAAGGTTCCGGTCAGGATGGTGTTGGGCTGCTAAGTACGAGGTTGCGGGATCAAATCCCGGCCACGGCGACTGCATTTTGATGGGGGCGAAATGGAAAAACACCTGTGTGCTTAGATTTAGGTGCACGTTAAAGAACCCCAGGTGGTCAAAACTTCCGGAGTCCCCCACTACGGCGTGCCTCATAATCAGATCGTGGTTTTGGCACGTAAAACCCCATAATTAAATTTTTTGTCCGTCGGGATCTGAGAATGTGGGCCGTATGCTCTCCTACCCATTTTTATTCTTCTGTAAATTTCCTTCTCATAATCAGGTTCCCCTGTGAGTAATTTACCTAGGTAAACATATACCTTTGCATACTCTAGAGGCTGACTGGCGATCCTGAACTCTTGTTGTTTTCTTGCCAGGCTATTGATCATTATCTTTGTTTTCTGCATATTAGTCTTTAACCACACTCTTGCACTCTCTCTGTTAAGGTCCTCAATCATTTGTTGTAACCCGTCCCCAGTGTTGCTGTAATAGTGATCCTCTTAATAGTGAGTGACTCCATTTTGTGATTACTTGGAAAAGTGGTTCAGGGCCCCATTAATGATCTCATGCTGACATTTCTTCCCACTTATTTGCCCAAATTGCTGTCTGCTTTGTAACCCTAACAAAAAGAAATACAGCCTGCAAAAGTTGTCATTAGTTACGTGGGAGGAAATCTACTTGTACCCTATATTTCCCTTTTATTTAAAAAAAAAAAAAGGCTATCAACTCCTAACCTTTTCTGAAGTTTTAGATTGTCTTGAAATTTGGACCTTGTGTTTTGAATAAATTTACTGCTTTTTTGTTTAAGTTGATTGGCATTGGGATTAAATTTTATTTATTTCTTCATACTGTCAACCCTCTGCTGAGGGTTCTTACAGGGAGGGTTTAAATACAGGCAGACCATATACAGTGAAACCTCGTTAAACCGTAGTCGGCCGGAGCTCGGAAAAAGTACGTACTAAACGGTAGTACTGTTTAACCGAAATAGGTGACATCGCCCACTTACCTGTAGAAAACGGAACTCAGAGAGAGTGCGATGAAAGGGGAAAAAACATGCAGTATTTATTCACTTCGCGCGACATAAGTGTTATTTTCGTTTGATGCCGCGGCAGCCTAGCACGACGACAGCAGCCTCAAACTTACTCAAGCTGCGTGCCAGCTTCTCAGCCAGCCCCCCTCCTCTCGGCAAACACTCGCACGGCAGATTCTTCGTTGGCATTACGTATTCTCCGTGCACGCGCGCACTAGTGCTGCATAAGTTCCGGGGCGCCTTTTTCATTGCCGGGTGCCGGAGTTCGGAAAACTTTTCGTTTGGATTAGTTACGTTATCGCGCCCCTGTTCTCGTTGCGACGATTGCATTCACGAGGCTGACGTAACGCGCAGCTTCTGCCACTGTCGGGCCTGAATCGCCCGTGCTGTCGCTTTCCGTGTCGTCCTCATCACTGTCGCTAGTCGACACTTCGGCAACAACAGAGGCAACGATGGCGAAAAGTCGAACCTCGTAGCCGACATCTCTTCGCGGTCGCAGCAGCGCTGCCGAGCAACTTCGCATTCCAAATGCCACACACTGTAGTCAACAGCAGATCCATGTCGCGGGCCAGCGCCGACTTCTTCGTGTCACGTTCGATAGCACGGACGATGTCTAATTTTTCTTCTATGCTGAGCACCCGGCGTCTTTTTTATCCGAGCTTCGGCATGACGAGAGTCCTCGCTTGCACGACGCCATAACGGTCTCTCGCTCTCTGGCACGGCGTCGAAATGATGTTGATGTTGATGCGGCTTCACGTGCAAACGCACAGGGCGCTTGGAGGCCGTTGTACCGATCTCTGAGGCTTGTTGTTCTGCCGGACCGCCCGGTGGAGACGACGCACCGCCGTGTTTGCGCGACGAAAAGTGGAAACGCTACGTTTTAAACGATGCGTACGCAATAAGCTGGTACGGTTTATGCGGATACTAAATACATTATGTTCAATGGCCGCTGAGTCGGGGAATTGACTTTACTACTTTTAAACCGAAACTACTGTTTAAGCGGGTACGGTTTAACGAGGTTTTACTGTATACAGGTGCATCAAGTGGCAGCGGAATCACAAAAATACATGTTTAACAATTTTTCAAATTCACAAACATCACTGGCATCTGCCACAAAGCTTGGTATCGCGTTCCAGAGTTCAATCACGGCAGGGAAAAAAGAAAAGCGGAACACATCACTGTGAGCAAAGTATGGACGTAAAACATATTGATGGTTAACACGACTGCTTCGTTTTCCTGGAAGATGCACATACTCATCTTTGTTGATTTTTAAATGTCCATGTAGTATTCTGTAAAACCTTTTCAGACGATTTTTTAGCCTTCGTACTTCTAGTGTTTCCAGTTCACAAGACTGCAACATCAGTGTAACGGATTCTAAACGGCGGTACTTTGAGCATATGAAGCGCGCGGCACGACGTTGAACTTTTTCTAACTTTGTAGTAAATTCTTTCTGATGAGGGCTCCAGATGACTGAGGCGTATTCAAGTAAAGGTCTAACAAAAGTTTTATAAGCCATCAGCTTTACATCTCGCGAAGCTTGACCTAGTTTTTGCCTTAAGAAACCTAATCTCTGATTCGCCTTTGAGCACACATTTTCTATGTGCGTATGCCATGTCAGATTATGCGTAACTGTAACACCTAGATACTTAAACTGGTTAGCACGAACTAACAAATTACCATCGATGTAATAGTTAAAAGGCAGAACGTTTACTTTCTTAGTCATATGTGTGTATGTTGATTTATTGTAGTTTATATTCATACCCCATAATTTACACCATCGGCTGAAATTTCCTAAACAACGACTAATTCTGAGTTGATCCTGAACATTGGTTACGGTAGAATAGATTAGGCAATCATCTGCAAAAAGCTTCATTTTTACCGGTTCTGCAATAACAGAAGAGATATCGTTTATATATATAAGAAATAACAGTGGGCCCAAGACTGACCCCTGAGGAACACCTGAAAGCACTTGGAGTGGACTCAACAGGCTGCCATCTAAACTTACAGTCTGTTTACGATCACTTAAATATTCTTTTATCCATAGCACTAATCTTTCATCGATACCTATTTCTCTTAGTTTAAAGATCAGCTTATTATGCGGAACCTTATCGAAGGCTTTTGCAAAATCTATACAAATGACGTCAATCTGATGCTTCTCATCTAAGGCGGCAGCGAGATCATGAACTACTTCAATTAATTGTGTAATGGTAGATAGTCCAGTACGGAAGCCATGCTGGTTTGAGTAAAGTAAACTATTCACTTCTAGAAATCGTAAAATATGTTTTGCGATGATGTGCTCCAGAATTTTACAACTGATACATGTGAGTGAAATAGGACGGTAATTATTTACAAGTGTGCGATCACCGCCTTTGTGCACTGGTATAACTACGGCCCTGCGCCAGTCTGTGGGTAGAGAATGCGTATGTAATGATTTCGCGAAAATTATCGTTAAGTAGTATGACATCCATTCAGCATAGCGTTTCAGAAATTCAGGACAAATTCTGTCAGGTCCACTAGATTTTTTTCCATCTAAACTCAGCAGCAATTGGAACACCCCTTCTTGTTTGATTTCTAGATTTCCCATTGGGTAACGTGTGATATATGGTAAATGCTCGTCTGTATTCATGTTTGTATTATTAGTAAACACAGATTGAAAGAAGTAATTAAAATGTTCGGCAATGTCCGCAGACTTTGTTAACTTTATGTTGTCCTTTACGATTTCTTCAATTTTATCCTTCCTACTGCTAAGATATCTCCAGAATTTTTGTGGGAAACTTTTTAGGAACCCTGTCAGTGTTTGTTCAAAGAATTGCTTTTTGGATAGTGTCAGAGTATGCCTCAACTCTGCGCGAAGTCTCGGTATTTCGTCCGAACCTTTTTTCTTTTTACGCAGTCGCTTTAATTTTCTTTTCATGTGAATGATGCCGCGGTTAATCCAAGGTCGGCGTTGTTTAGTCTTTTTTTTTTCGAGTTGGCACAAATCGGTCCACACAATGCTCTACTATATCCTTAAATTCATTCCAAACCTCATCTACAGTTTTTTCCTTTGCATGGTGCTCAAATTGGCCAAACGAGAATTCCAAAAAATCTAATATTGAATTGTCATCAGCACGTTTGTAGTCCTTTACCGTAATTATAGGGGAGCATTTCATACGGGGCACACTGCTAGTAGCCATATTCACTACAATCATTCTGTGATCGGAAATACCTTCCTCAATTGTCAACAAATGATGTTCTATATTATTGGATAGGAACACTAGGTCCAACAATGACCGCGACCTAGAAGTTATTCTTGTGTCCTCTTGAACGATTTGATTTAGATTAAAAGAAAACATTATATCCAGTAGTTTATCAGCGCTGGATGCTTCAGCGCCGCTGCAGAGTAGGTCTTGCCAGTTAATGTGCGGTAAATTGAAGTCTCCAGCCATAATTAACTGCGTGTTCCTATGTACATTGTTGCACAAGAATGTGTTCAATCGGTTTAGGAAGTCAAGCGAAGTCGAAGGTGGCCGATATATTGCACCGACTAGATAAACGACACTTTGAAAGGAAATTCTGCACCAAACTGTTTCAGGGATGTCACTATCAATTAGAGCCACGTGGACAGAATTCTTTATTATGATACACACCCCTCCTCCACGTGAATCGCGGTCTTTCCTAAACATTTTGTATCCAGGGGGAATAATTGCGTCATCTTGTATCCCACAGTGCAGCCAAGTTTCCGTTATCAAAACCATGCAAGGGCTCTGGGAAAGCAGCAGAAATTCTAGGTCAGTTGTTTTGTTAACTATGCTGCGTGCATTTAGAACAAGAAAACGTAGCTATGACGTAGGTGACGAGCCGGGCGTCACCATCGAACTTGTTGAACCGTCTGGGTCAGGCGGGCAGCCTGCCACTTCAAACTTTTTTTGCTTTTCTTTACCGAATCTACTTTCTTTATATCCATATGGTATGCGCTTATCGTTAGTGAGGTCCCAAGTGTACATTTTGTCTTTTATTTTAAGTTTATCGTAGATAAGCTTGACTTTCGTGCCTTTTGACCGATCCGATGCTGCACTTCCCCAAAGCTTTCTTCTTTCCGCTGTTTCCTTAGCATAGTCTTGGCTAACCCGAACATTAGTGCCCTTCAGTTTAAAACAGTTCTTTAGAACACTGTCCTTTTCCCTGGAATCAAGGAACTTCATAATAATTGGTCTTGGTTTATCCGGTTTCGCTTTTCCAATTCGGTGAATTCTCTCTACTGTCCTGACGGGGACCCCCAAAGTATTGTCAAAAATACCGTCTAGGACCTGTTCTCTGAGTTTGGTTTCTGTTTCATCAGCACTTTCATTGATTCCAAATACTAGGAGATTGTTGCGCCCACTTCTGTTTTCGTAGTCAATTAACTTCAATGCTTGCTGTTGGACAACCGATTCCAATTTATTAATTCTGTTGCTCATTTCCTCGAACATTGTCAAAATTCCTTGTAACTTATCAGTTTTAGCATTAACAGCAGCAATTTCCTCTCTTATACGGTCCATCTTGCGGTCGCTTTCATCCAGTCTATCGATAATGACCTGCAACATTTCATTAGCCTTGGGCCCAGGGTTCTGTTCTGTGTCACCTGACACAAGCAATAACATGAGCATCGACCAGCAATCAGACAAGATAGCAGAACACTTTTAGGGCACGGCAGGACCAACAGAAACCTATCATCGCTACGATAAGCGGGCAAATTGCCCAGCTGACTGACCTGCACAAGCAGCAATGGCGATTTAGGCATGTTGTCCGCTGGTAAGCTGCCGTGCCCTCTGAAGAAATCGATGCCGGGCTGGGCCTTTTCTAGGTTGTCCAGCGATGACGTCACTCCTGAAGGGTGGGCGTTGACAAGTAGACGGACCGCAGTGTCATTGCCACGTTGCGGCACATCGAAGAATCCTGGTTCAGTCCTGTTGTTCGCTGTAGACACCACGGCGAAAAACCACGGCAAAACCTGCACAAGCAGCAATGGCGATTTGCCTGGTGCTTGAAATAAATTGAGTGGCACTTGGATTAAAATGACTGGCAGTTAAATTAATTTGTGTGGTGCTTGGAATGAATTGCTCGGCAGATGGAGTGAATTGATGGGTATTTGGATTAAAGGACCATAACACGGTCGTGTGACTATATTCTCAGTTTAACATTGTAACTGAAAGTAAGTGGCCCAATATGTTATATACGTACAAAAAAAGAAACTTAGCTATGAGCACATACATTATCCTGAAAATTGTATTTGAAGTCCCTGCCTCTGAACACCTTCTACTGACTAGCGACCACCACTTTGGCATGGACTATGTGATGTCAGAAAATGAGCTTTCAAACAGTGTCTGCTTTCAAACAGTGTGAGCAGACCACATCGGACCTTTTGCTCTGGCACCCAACAGCGCAGCAGGAGCATCACTGTTGAGTTGTGCCCACAATACCTTCGCTCGCTCGATTAAAAGCAGCAGCAAACCACCGAGATGCACCTGCAAATACAAAATGACACATGGAGGCGACGACATATTTATAGCTCCTGCAATCACTTGCGGTGTGTGCAGCGCACCAAAACATGGCCTTCGAGATTGGCTTCTGTTACCCGAGAAAGCCGTTTCCGAAAGTGTCTGTTCATTTCGTCACTGCTCAGTGTTGCGAGACTGCTGTACGGTTCAGCTGCAAGGTGAACAAAAATTGAAATATAAATTTTCTATGGCATTGAATGTGCTTAAATTATGGCAGCTTTCTGTGGGACGCATATGGCTTAACATGCAATGCTATATTCAAGCTTGAAAATTTGGTGTCAAGGCCCTTTTAAATTGAGTGGGAACACCTGTAGATGCCTATTTCAGTTTTTCATAACATGCACACGAATTTCACCCTAAGCCAGCAAATTAGGTGAAACTAATTTTGATGTTCTAAGCTGTTGCAAGTGTAATTTGTTAAATTCATTAATTAAATGTACTAAGTTTAATTAACATGTTCTTCCTCAGGTTGAAAATAACACTCGTACAAGAAGAGCTTAAATGCTGCAGCTTAAACGGTCTGCATGTCACTTAGTGGCACTCTTTGCACTCAATTATAACAATCAGACACTGTTACCCTGTTATGCCATAAATTTATTGGAAATTTTACTTGTTAATTTGGTATCACAACCTTTTTTCTGTGCTGCAATAGTCCACTCTGGTTAGCTAGTTACTAGCTGTACTGGCAAGTCTCATATCATTGACGGAATGCCATGGGGCTGTCGCTTTTGTTGGCAAACAGTGAGAAAAGGAAACGCGTGCTTAATTTCAAGGTGCAACAATTTCTGGCTGTGGTACAATAAAGTTGTACCCTAAACAATCTGTGAGCCTATTGGCAACCACCGCAAACCTCTTGTGCCAGTAGCAATGCTGTAACGCACTGCCTTAGGAGCAGAGGAAGTTTTTATACCACATGCTGTGATTTATCACTTGCAAACTTTGCACTTATCTCAAGGTATGATGAGGTGCCCAGCTTCTAAGCTGATGGGCACTGGTGTGCTAGGACATGGTAGTATGTACTAAAGCCCCTACATCCACGCGTCACCGCCGACCAGGTTAAGTACCGCCAACCTGCCCTCCTCCTCCACGCTGCTCTCCCACTCACCCCCTCAGCTTCCGGCGTCAAGCGGAACTTACGTGGCTTCAGCTTCCTGTTCCGACTGGAATTGACCTTATGTTTTTTTAGCGTTGTTTACTTTCGCGTCTACGGAGAGGCTTTAATTGCACCAGCTGCGGTTGAAACTGTTAATGCGATTCCATCCAAGAACCACCGCCTACTGTAATCGGCGATCTGGTCGTGTTCGCTGCTTCGCGTCAACCTGCGACAAGTTGTGCCACGAGAGACACCGTACAGTGGAATGTAGTGCCTGGGTGCTTGGAGAACGCTCCCGTTTTTCGTGCATTTGGAAAACAGCGACCGCAAACTACTACTTCAGCGGAATACAACAGCTTGTCCCCTTTGAATTCTTCTTGTTTTGAAGCATACATCCCCTCCAGCCAGCACGTATGGAGGGACTTTAGTGAAGGAGTTCGCGACGCCAATATGTACGGCAGACGCATAAGAGTTTATGCTGTTGATTCTGAGGTTGAACTTGTCTCGTACGGCAGATCGAAGGTAACGAACGTCCCAAGTGCGTGCACTGCGTGAAGAACTGCAATGACGTGAAGCTATGAAATATAACAAGTTCAAATTTGCGTGGAGGGCATTCAGTGACATGGTGAAAACAAGTGTGCTTTTCTTGTGCGATATGAGTGGAGGTGTGCAGTGAATTGGTGCGTGCGCGCGTGTTGTAACGCGTGCAAAGGTGTACGGCGAATTGTGTTAGTGTTGTGACGCGAGCAGATGTGTACGGCGAATTGTGTTCGTGTGTTGTGCCCCAGCCCATGGCTCTCCGCACTTTGTCAGAGAAAGGGGACGACAGGCAAAGCGTGCGGGCGCAGCGTACGCAAACAAGCACGTAGATGCACACGAATGACGCTTGGTGGAATGGCTAGAGCGAGCTACTCAAATTAGCACCGGTTGCTAAGCACGGGCGTCTCACCATCATCTGCAATCACAGTGAAAATTCTCGCAGCGCAACTCCAGGAAGCGTAAACGCCGGAACCGGAAATCTTAAAACCGGACATGCTGGAACCGGAAATGCCGGAAGCGGAAATGCCGGAACCGGATTTGGTGTGAGGGGAAAAGGCGGTTGTCGCTACTTAAGAAAGCGGCGGTGGCGCGTGGATGGAGGGGCTTTAGTATGTACATGCACTTCTCTGCACATGGATGGCCACGGATGGGCTCTGGCTGGATGCATCGGGTTAAACAAGTGAAGAGCTGCTTTCTCATTCAAAATGTGCCATTTTCATGGGACACTTACTAGATAGTGTTTTTTTTTACTAGATTACTTAATTTAGTGTCAAGCTAGAACAGCCATAATGCCTTTTGGTTTCCCATTTTACTGGTCGATACAGACATGCACCTCTGTCAACAAGAGTGAAAACGGGAGGGTACAGATTTTCCCACCATGTAGTTTCTGAAATCACTGTGCTGCGTACAAAAACTGTGATGGCTTTCATGTTTCTTTTTCACTTGCAGGTTGACCATCAAAACAGAGTGGGCAGGTGTCGTTGAGGAGCCCGAAGGCAGCCATGCAAGCCTTTAGCTCAGTGTGGCCCAGCACACCTAGTGGGACAGCACCAGGAATGCCACTGCACCCACAGTTGTGCCCCAAGAAATTGTAGGGAGTGTGAAGACAATGTCCTTGCCGCTCCTGGTGCTTTGACCCATGACGTGACTGGGATGTTCACCAGAGCTGTTTGCCAGTTGCTGCTGTGAATATAGCACAGTTCTGTTGTTGCTGTCACAGCCACTTCCTAGCCCATGTGTCTGCAAGCTCATCGGCTCCATCCATCCCAGACTTGATGTATGTGCAGTACAAGTTAGCGAGCACATGCGGAGACTGGCAGGTAGCCAGAGTGGTAGCAGATATTATAAGCAATAGCACTGTTAAAACTGTTCGCTGTGATGCCTGTGCCTGGAAATTATTGCATTAAAAACCAGCTACACTTTAAAAAACGTCTGTTGAACACCAGCAACAACACTGTATTGAACCCTTTCACTGCCGAGGTAAGTCGGCGGACCCACCCTTGCACCACCATGGTTTCTCTCTAGTACTATACTCATTTTGTGTTTTTACTGTACTCCCTGCCTCTCCTGAAGCCGCTTGTGCAAAAGAAGAACCTTGCGTGCCTGTTGTGCTATCTATGGAGAGGTCGCCTAAACACACAGAACTCTCAAGTGAAATTTCTGACAGCATGTGGAGCACATGTCTTCGTGCTGTGATGCTCTGTCTTGGCAAGTCAGCCATGGCAAGCCAGTGCGACGGGTCCCTCCACACTTGAGATAAAAAAAAATTTATGAACTGTTCATGAATTCTGTATTGGGAGATAGTGATGGCAAAGTGCCAGCTTCTGTGTAACGTAATATGTCCACTAAGTAAACATGCAATAAAAGCATGGCAGGGGTTGAGGAGCCGTCGGGGGGAAAAAAGCAGCCAGCAAAAGGGTAAAAGGACACAAAAGACGAACAATAAGTGTAGCTAAAGCGTTAAAACATGTAGGGGGGGGGGGGGGGGGCAGAGCAATAAGTTATGCTCCTAAACATGTTTCAACATTTATGCTGTTCTCAGTGATAAGATAGATTGTTGACCAATGGTGACTGCTGCTATAGAGCCCTTTCTGATAGGAAGGAATATAGGGCGTGACTCATGATCACATGATATGTAAGAGAATTCCACGATTTCCATATTTCCTCAAGCATGAAAATAATTGTTAATAGTGCGAGGCAAGGAAATGCGATCTCGATATTCGTTTAGCATCTTTGGGAAGTATTCATGATAATAGATTGGGGGAACGATTGCAGGTAATGGTAAATAGGAAATATCCCCAGAACATGCATTTGCAAATTGCTTTACCATGAATTTTAATAAAAACTTATAGGCTATTAGGTAATGCAAGCTGTATTGTTCTGTTGATTATCAGTCTATTAGCGTACTGATCTTAGTGTATTGGTGTATTAGTTTATCAGCCTATTGGTACATCCATCTTTCAGTGAATTGGCCTGAAAGCCAATTATTTGCAACATTGGCCCTTGCATTGGTACACTAAAAGACCTATACATTAATATGAAGGCCTGAGAAATTAGTACTGTGCAAATCCACAAGGTGGAAGAAGCTTTCATCATCAGCATTATCATCAGCCTGTTTTACGTCCACTGCAGGACGAAGGCCTCTTCCTGTGATCTCCAATTACCCCTGTCCTGCGCCAACCGATTCCAACTAGCGCCCGCAAATTTCCTAATTTCATCGCTCCACCTAGTCTTCTGTCGTCCTTGATTGTGTTGCCCTTCTCTTCGTACCCATTCTGTAACCCTAATGGTCCAAGGGTTATCTAACCGGCACATTACATGACTTACCCAGCTCCATTTCTTTCTCTTGGTGTCAATTAAAATATCGTCTATACCCGTTTGCTGTATAAAAGGGAAAAGATAGTCATCCACCCGAAAGCATACATGAAGCTAGAAAGGAGCTTCGTAACTTCGTGCTCTTCTTGGGTGCATGACAAGTTCTCTTTCGAAGTGTGAAGGTCTGTGGCCCCTTAGTATGCCTAAACCTGAATTCCTGAGCAAGGCCACATGAAGCAAAGTACATTAGTCTGAATTTACCGTGGTTGCCCAGTGGCTATGGCATTGTACTGCTGAGCTCAAGGTCTTTAGTTCGATGCCGGCCATGGCAGCCACGTTTCGATGGGAGCAAAATGCAAAAATGTTTGTGCACTTACATTTAGATGCTCGATGATGAACCCCAAGTGGTCAGAATTAATCCGGAGTCACACTACGGTGTGCCGCGTAATCATATCGCGGTTTTCGCACATAAAACCTGAGAGTATAATTTTCTTTAACATTAATCTGGAGAATGCACCAGAGCATAATATACTATGAAAAAAAAAAAGTAAGTTTGCTAGGAGTACTTACTGAGTAAAACGAGAGCAAGGTGAAATTAGCAGCCAACGTTTCGACAAGTGGACTTGTCTTCTTCAAAGCAACATATGCTTTGCTCATCACAGTATATATAGGTGGGGTTCTAAAGGGGAGAGGGCGTAAGGCGGAGGGTACGGCAACGAACAAAGGTGTGTTAGTGGTGTAGGGCGTCGAATTGAGAATAAAGGAGTGCTGTGAACAAGGCCAGGGCCACAGCCGTCTGTCAATCACGTGTCAACGCCCGTGTGTCAGCCGACATGTCAACGGCATGCACAGGAGACCTCATTACTTGTTTCGCTGGTGGTCGTCGGCTATCGTGTCTCTGAAAGAGATAATAGAAGGAGCGGCAGAAACAGGTGCTCATAGAAAAAAAGGAAGAGAAAAATGGAAAATACTGAAATGGTATAAATAAGTAAATACATAGCAGCACATAGCTCCACCGATAGTCCTACAGGCAAGCATCCAGAGCACTGCAGCAATGTAGTAGACATATCCCAGAGTCCAAGCCCCGAGGAAGTTCATCTCCTGAAATGTGGTCCATCGTTTTGTCCGACGAACAACGCAGTAAACGAATACAAACTCCACAAAGATATAACAGAGTTTTCAAGATGCATGCGCATCAAGGAGTTCTTTTTCGATAGGCCAGACATAGGAAAGCAAGATAGTGACTCTCTGAGACCACCTAGCACATGGACACCGGAAACCGAACAGTGCCCAGACCTCGATTTATACATAAAACTGATCTCAAAGGAAATTATAGAGTCTGCGGCATTGCCGGAAGTGCAATAATTTGACCCCCACTCAATACCAAATCCTTAAAGAACTTGCGAAAAGGAATGATATTGTAATAAAACCAGCAGACAAAGGCGACAGTATCGTAATCTGGCCTATAGAAAAGTACAAGAAAGGCCTCCAAACAACTGGGCAACCCCACCCATTATAGAAAAGTCGACTCTAACCCAACTTCAGATTACAGCAATACTGTGAAAAACAATAGCGGAGCTCCAGTCCAGGGAACTAATCACGCAATCTGAATATCGCTTTGTGATGCCCAAGAACAAAAAAGCAGGCCACTTTTATCTTCTTCCTAAAATACATAAAGTTCCGGTCGAAGAAATATTTACAGCAGAAATCCCAGGTCAGCCTGTTGTGTCTAATAACAACACGCCTACTGAGTCACTATCTAAATTCTTAAATCACCACCTATCAAACATCCCCACCACCCGCCCATCTTTTGTTCAAGACACGCTGCACTTCCTTCGAATTATCGACGGCATCAACGCCAACCAAATCCTTTCCGACCGCATTATTCTAGTCACTTTGGATGTTTCTGCCCTTTACACCAACATACCCATGAGTGAAGGAATTGAAGCCGTTTCTAAATCCCTCGCTATTAATCACCAAGCGCATGCTCCTGAAGTTTACCTGTCACTCGATCCTTAGGCTAGTTCTCACGCTCAACTATTTCAAATTCGATTCTATTCAAGATATGCAAACTTTTGGCACAAGCATGGGAACACCATTCGCTCCCACGTATGCGAACATTCTCATGGGACAGCTTGAAGCAGACCTGTTGAAATCCTACCCTTTAAAACCCCACACCTATCTTCGTTACATTAACAACATATTTATAATATGGGAACACAGCACAAGCGCATTTACCGACTAAATTAGCCATTTCAATCGCTTTCACCCGAGTATTAAATTTACTGCTCACCACTCTCCTAATCAGATCAACTTCCTGGACACGACGGCCTACATAGAAAACGGAAAACTGAGAAAGACACTTTACCGGAAGCCTACGGATAGCCAGCAATATTTAGACTACAACAGGCATCACCCGCGACACTGCAAGGAAGGAATTTTTGTCAAACAAGCGAAGTGAATAAGAAGAATCTGCAACTAAGACCACGATTATATCCACCACCTAAATTACCTTAAAACAACGCTAGCAGAAAGGAACTATCCACAAGTTGCTCTCGATAGAGCTTATGATGTCGCGTCAAGATTAGAGACACAGTCGGAATTGGCTAAAAAACAGCCTACGCCAGAATCTGACAGACCGCTGGCCTTTATAACAGAATATTGTAATGCATTCCCAAACATAAACAACATCCTACGAAAATGCCACCCAATATTATCAAGTAACGAGCGTCTGAGAAAAGCGCTCCCAGATGTACCAAGGGTTACCTATCAGCGCAACAGGAACTTTAAAGACATGTTAGTGCACGTAAAAGTCAGCCAACAGCACTCCCCGTAATAAAAGCATGTTGTCGCCCCAGGTGCAAAACCGGCAGGCACCTTCAAAGTGACATTAAAATTAAAAGCACCGCAAATAGTTATACACACGACGTCAAATCTAGCTTCCCTTGTACAAGTTCGGATGTGATTTACATGCTTGAATGTACCTTCTGTAAGAAACAATATATCGGTGAAACGGGACAATCAATGAACGTCAGATTAAACGGACATTCGCGCGGACACAGCTAAAAAGCTTCCCAAAGCCGTCGCCGAGCATTTCAACCAACCAGGTCATAACTTTGATGAACTTAAATTCTACACCTTACAGTCAAATTTCCGTTCTGAACGAGAAAGAAAATACAAAGAATCGTACCTTATCCATAAGTTCAATACATTGCAACCAATAGGCATAAACGTTTCCAAGGGAGTTTTAGAATCTATTCACAGTGCTAAATTTCAAGCTATAGGCAGCAACACTTAGTTTGGTTTCTTAGTGTTTTTTTACTTCTTTTTTTTCCCTTGGTATTCTTTTCGTTTTTTTGTCCCCTTATTTGCTTATTTATACTATTTCAGTATTTTCCCTTTCTTTTCCTTTTTCTTTTCGAGCACCTGTTTCTGTCGCTCCTTCTATTATCTCTTTCAGAGACACGATAGCCCACGACCACCAGAGATACAGGTAGTAGAGGGCTGCTGTGCACGCCGGCTGACATACGAGCGTTGACACGTGATTGACAGATAGCCGTATCCCTGACCTTGTGCACAGCACTCCTTTATTCTCAATTCGATACCCTCGCCGCTAACACTCCTTCGCTCGTTGCTGCACCCACCCACCTTACGCCCTCTCCCCTTTAGAAGAACCCCTTGAAAAGGACAAGTCCACTTGTCGGAACGTTGGCTCCTGCTTTCACCTTGTTCTTGTTTTACTCATCGTTTTGAATTTCCATCTTCCGCCTTCCCCGTGTTTTCCTAAGAGTACTTACTAGCATTTATTAGTTACTGCATGCATTTTGACGCATCCTTTTCATTAGGTCAGCAATGTTTATTGCCAGGACCTTGTTTAGCATTTTTTTCTTTTGGTCCACCTCATCCGGAAGACGTCCTTTCGAGGAATTTCTGGAGAAAAACAGGGGAAGAACCACACGTACGAAAATATTTAAAAGCAGGGGCATTATTTCTACGATATTGCATTCGGCAGACGGTAAACCAACAATCTTTGCTTCCAAATTGGAGTAGTGTGGGGCTGCAGTGACTGCAATAACATCAGGACAGACTACAACATACTAGCTAAGTGTTTACTATGTCTTATGAAAAACGAGAGCACCTGACACAAGGCACAAGAATCGCCACACACCATATGTTTCATGCGTTACGTCAAAGCTGCACGCCCGCATGCACGAAAGGTTCAGAAGGACAGAGAATTGAGTGAGTTGGTTTATACATGTACATGGCTGCCATAGTGCAACAAAAAACAAGGCCTAAGAAAAACGAAGGGACACCACACAGGTGCTGAGTAAACTGAAATTTATTCATCATCATTTGCCTATTTTATGTCCACTGCAAAATGAAGGCCTCTCCCTGCGATCTCCAATTAGCCCTGTCTTGCGCTGACTGATTCCAATAAGCATCTGCGAATTTCCTAAGTTCATCGCTCCACCTAGTCTTCCGCTGTCCTCGACTGCGTTTCCCTTCTCTTGGTATCCATTCTGTAACCCTAATGGTCCAACGGTTTAACCTGCGCATTACATGACCTGCCCAGCTCCATTTTTTTCTCTTAATGTCACTTAGAATATCGGCTATACCCATTTGCTCTCTGATCCAAACCGCTCTCTTTCTGTCTCTTAATGCTATGCCTAGCATTCTTCGGTCCATCGCTCCTTGCGCAGTTCTTAACTTGTTCTCAAGCTTCTTTGTCGGTCTCCAAGTCTCTGCCCCATATGTCAGCACCGGTAAAATGCACTGATTGTACACCTTCCTTATCAATGATAATGGCAAGCTTTCACTCAGGAGCTGACAATGTCTGCCGTATGCAATCCAACCCATTTTTATTCCATGAATGTCCTTCTCGTTATCAGGGTTACCTGTGATTAATTGACCTAGGTAAACACTCCTTCACCAACTCTAGAGGCTGACTAGCAATCCTGAATTCTTCTCTTGCCCGGCTATTCATTATTATATTTATCTTCTGCATATTAATCTTCAACCCCACTCTTACACTCTCCCTGTGAAGGTCTTTTATCATTTGTTGCAACTCGTCTGCAGTGTTGCTGAAGAGAACAATGTCATCGACAAATCGAAGGTTGCTGAGATATTCACCATTGATCCTTACTCCTAAGTCTACCCAGTTTAATAGCTTGAATACTTCCAAGGACGCAGTGCATAGCATTGGTGAGATTGTGCCTCCTTGTCTGACCCCTTCTTTATGGGTATCTTCCTACTTTTCTTGTGTAGAATTAGGGTGGCTGTGGAATCTCTAAATATTTTCCAAGGTATTTAGGTAAGCGTTCTGTACTCCTTGATTACGGAATGCCTTTATGACTGCTGGTATCTCTACTGAATCAAACGCCTTTTCGTAATGTATGAAAGCCGTTTAGAGAGGTTTATTGTACTCTGCAGATTTCTCAATTACCTGATTAATGGCATGGATGTGATCCATTGTACAGTATTCCTTCCTGAAGCCAGCCTGTTTCCTTGGTTGCCGAAAGTCCAGTATTGTCCTTATTCTAGTTGGGATTATTTTGGTGAATATTTTATATAATACTTTGAGTAAGCTAATGGGCCTATAGTTTTTCAATTCTCTAACGTCTCCCTTTTTGTGGATTAGTTAATGTTTGCATTCTTCCAGTTTTCTGGGACCCTTGCAGTCAATAGACACTTAGTATAGAGAGCTGCCAGTTTTCCAAGCATCATGTCTCCTCCATCTTTGATTAAATCTACTGTTACTCCATCTTCTCCAGCTGATTTTTCCCATTTCATGTCTTGCAAGGCCCTTCTGACCTCATCGCTAGTTATAGGAGGAGTCTCTACAACCTGTTCATTACTGCTTCGAATGGAGGTATCGTGGCTCCTCTGGGTACTGTACAGGTTAGTATAGAATTCTTCCGCTGCTTTTACTATACCTTCGAGATTGCTGATGATATTACCCTGCTTATCTTTCAGTGCATACATCTTGGTTTGTCCTATGCCGAGTTTCCTTCTCACTGATTTCAGACTGCGTCCATTTTTTACGGCTTATTCAGTCTTTCTCACATTTTAGCTTCAAATATGACTTATTTTCGCCTTGTTGATCAGTTTTGACAGTTCCGCATATTCTATCTTATCTCCTGAGTTGGACGCTTTCATTCTTTGTCGTTTCTTTATCAGATCCTTCGTTACTTGGGAGAGCTTGCCTACTGGTTGCCTTGCTGCCTTGCCTCCCACTTCACTTGCTGCCTCTGAAACCAGTCTAGTGACAGTTTCGTTCATTACCTCTCTGTCATCATCTCCCTGTTCTAAGGCTGCATATTTGTTGGCAAGTACCAGCCTGAATTTGTCTGCCTTTATCCTTACTGCATCTAGGTTGACCTGTTTCTTCTTGACAAATTTTACTTTTTTTCCCTTAAATTGAGGTGAATCCTAGCCCTCACTAATTTTTCATCACTGCACTTTGCCTTACCTATCCCTTCTACATCCTGCACTATGCTGGGATCGGCAGAAAGTATGAAATCAATTTCATTTCTTGTTTCACCATTAGGGCTTTCCCAGGAACTTTACTGCAGAAGAACAAACAATACATAATGAACAAGCATCACGTAGCTTAAACATGTACTGTGCTCACACAAAGAATCACTTTCAAAAAAATGACCAAGTAAAATGCCAAGCTTCAGAGACGCCATGCATATATAGATGGAGAACAAAACAAAAAAAAACATGGTAAAGCAGAGAACAACAGTAGAAAAAAAAAAAAAATGCCAGTAAAGCCAAAATAATTTCTTAAATAAAAAAAAATTCCACATTGCTAGGTACTAGGCAGATATGTGACTAGATTAAAGTGGAAAGGTGGGCGAGTTAGTAGAGACTTTTAGCGTGTCCGGTATTCCGGCAAGCGCGGGCGGTTTGCCGGTTTAGCGGGGGCGTAAACGTGAACGGCCAGATTGGTGGCGTCAGCTGGTGGCGCAAAGCTCAACCACACAAACACAAAGCTAATTACTATATTCGGCTTAGTTGCTGGTTTAAATTTTCGACAGTGGTGTAGTCGTGTTCACAATTACGCCGCTGCCAAAAATTTGCACGAGTAGCGAAGCAGGATATAGTGGGTTACTGCAGTTTTAGCTCTATGTTTGTCCGGTTGAACTCTACGCCACCAGGCGGCTGCACCGCTCTGGCCGCTCACGTTTACGCCCCCGCAAGTTAAAAGTCTCTAGTATGCATTCGTAATGGTAACTGTGTAAGCAAAATGACAAACGGTGAAAGGATACAGGACGAGCGCTGACTCACAACTAAGTTTACTGAAACACACACCAAGGAATATAAGCGACATAGGCGATCACATGGCAAAACGAGGAAAGCACAACCAGGACACGTGGATACAGGGCATCTGTTACCGTATCGAGCTGTCTAAGTATCCTAATTCCTGCTGAGAAAGCGCAATTGAAGGCTGGCTAATACACCACGTGCCCTTCCGCCCTATATGGGCTGCCTCCACGACTAATCTAGTGGATACGTCTGTATGCTTCATCAAAATTGTTGTCTCCTTGAGCAGAGGCTTACAGATGCGCATGTGTGTGCGCATTGCCAACAATGCAAGTGTAAGCCTCTGCTCAAGGAGCCTCTGCTCATTGCGTAATGAGCCTATTGTCATTACGCGTGGCGTCACTAAAACAAAGTTTAATATAAAACAAAAAATGCTAATATTATAATACCGAGACCGATCAAGTTGTCCAGCGCTGTTTATTCCAAAAATGCAACGCCCCAGCCCATGCGCGAAGAAGTAGAAGAACAGGGAAGATGATGATGGGTATGTGCAAATGAAAACGACGAAGTACGTTAATAGTGCTTACAATAACTTTCCCCCGTCATGGAAGGGGCCAGCCTGGCCGCAGATTATAGATTATCTAAACGGGGAGTGAAGGGCTTCATCCGCGAGACGTGAACAAATCGGTATTTCGGCGGCGCCAGTCAGTGACGGAGTGTACCGGGCAGACGAGCTAGTTCACTGCAGATGTTTGCTGCACAACGGTGTATGGGCCAATGTAGCGTTGAAAGAACTTTTCACAGAGGCCTGGAGTGCGGACTGGAGTCCAAAGCAGGACTTGTTCTCCCGGGTGAAAATGAAGGTCACGGCTTCGTTGTCGCAGCGACATTTGCGCTCAGCTTGGGTAGCTTCTGTGCTGTGCCGGGCGATTTGACAGCAATGTGCAACTCGGGCAGCAAAATCTTCTGGAAGCGACGCGTTAGGCGAAGGAGATGCTAAAAAGAATTCTTTGTCGAATATAGTGGAAGGAGATTGTCCATACACAAGGAAGAAAGGGCTGTAGCCGGTAGTCCCTTGAATGGCAGTATTATATGCGAATGTCTCAAAAGGAAGAATTTTATCCCAGTCAGTGTGGTCAGGACAGATGTACATGGAAATCATGTCAGACAGCGTACGGTGGAAGCGCTCAGTAAGGCCATTGGTTTGTGGATGATAGGTAGAAGCAGATTTGTGGACGATATTAGCGGCCCGAAGAACTTCCTCGAGAATTTGTGAAATGAATGCCTTGCTACGATCACTGAGAAGAATGCGAGGAGCCCCGTGGCGCAAGACGACGGAGTGCGAGAAAAAGTTGGCGACCTCAGAAGCGGTACCGGATCGCAGAGGGGCAGTCTCAGCATATCTTGTTAAATGGTCGACCGAAGTGACAATCCAACAGTGACCGGAGGGTGTCAACGGCAAGGGACCATATAAATCAATACCAACAAATTCAAAAGGCGCGTCCGGGCAAGGGGGAGGTTGTAGTAAACCGGCAGGAGGGGATGTCGAGCGTGTGCGTTGCTTACATGACGCATAAGAGGCAATTTATTTGGCCACCATTGTGGATAGGCCAGGCCAGAAGCAGCGGGTCTTTATGCGGTCCAAAGTCTTGTGGAAGCCTAAGTAGCCAGCTGATACATCGTCGTGAAGTGCGGGTAATACTCGCAGGCGAAGGCAGCGAGGTAGAACTGGGACCCACCGGGTGACCTGTTGGGTGGTAAATGTAGCGGTGCAGCACGCCACCTTGAAGACGGAATTGTCGACGTTGGCGTCGCAAACGGCTGTTGGGTGGTCCGGCGAACCCACTAAGGCGATCCATGAGAGCTCGACAGTAGGAGTCGGTCCTGTTATGACTGGGGGTTCAATCCCATCGCTCGTGATCCGTTGTCAAGATTGGAGTCGGGCATGAATTAGAAGGTAGCTGGCCCATGCCGTCGTCCAACTTATCTACGCTGAGGACGTTGATGAAGGGAAGGACTGCTTCTCATCGAGAACGAGGAATATGGGTTTATTTACAGTATTTATATCAGTCTAACATGACTGTTTGAGAAAATACATCAGTCTGACATGACTGCTTGAGAGAGAGTGTCCTGAGCAGCCGCACAACAGCGGTTTTTAAACACTCGGTCCTCTCCCGATACCGAGGTGACGGAAACGGCCGTCTAAGCACCGTAGGCGAGTTGACCAGGCCCCGTAGGGGAGAACGAGGCACCGTAGGGGCATTTATTCCCCGAACTGCAGCGCGGCGGCCGGCCGCCCATTGTCTGGCGTCTTGGTGGGCGCGTGGGAAGGGGTGTCAGTTGAAGTTCCCGCAGCTCAGTAACAATAGTTGGTCCGCCGAGCCCGTTTAGTTACAATGGCGACTTCGTCAAACTCGGCTCCAACGACGGAGAGTCGAGGACGCACGTATTGTTGTTTACACACAGTCGAATTAGTCACGCCGTGGCTAGAGGTGTGCGGCGACGCTCCCGGAATGTTGCCGCCATAGTCGCAACCGGGTGGCAAAACTTGCACTGAAGCTGGCCGTTCTTAACAGTCCGCTGAAGTGAGACGAAATTGGAGCGCGATGAAAGCGTAACTTGGCCCAGGGGTGTTATCGAGAGCTGGTGTGAGTCAGGCGTAGCATCGGAACTTCGTGGGAGGGGGAGACGACGGCGCGTTACCGGGACAGAGTTAGAGTGGGCAGCGAGACAATGCGTCTGCATCATGATGACTTTTTCCAGACTTGTACGTTATAGTAAAGTCATATTCCTGCAAGCAGAGTATCCAGCGTCCTAAGCGTCCTGACATGTTTTTCATTGATGACAGCGTCGAATGCAACGATGCAGTTTCCAAAGTGCACAGAGTTACAGACCAGGAGTATAACTCGCGCGCAGTCTCCCAGCTCCCGATAGTACCGTAAGGTTGCTGTCTAACCCGCGTGCTTTCGATCGAATCGCTTGCTGGTTGCGGGCCCTGGTCTCCGACGGTACGAAGCGCTTTCTTTCGTTGCGCACGCTGTGCATGGTCCGTACGGGATGAGGGTTTCGCTGGATCTGAAATTGAGATGCGTTGCATAACACTCGGGGTGCATTCTATCGCTATGCGCGATGGCTGCAACGGTAGGAAACGGTTGCATTGCCTTGCAGGGCCCGCAACCGGCAAGCGATTCGAAATCGCACGGGTTATGCAGCAAGCTTACGGGACCATAAGGAGCTGGGAGAGCGCTCCTGAGCTCGTAACTCTGTGCGCTTCGGAAACGGCGTCGTTGCATTCGCTATATTCATGACCATATTTGACGGTGTTTTCCCGCGTAAAATTCAGCAGCCAGTCTGGCAACATTGGCCAGCAACTCTGGCAACTATAGTTTCGTAGGAAACTCTATGGTGGGGCGCTATTCTGGACATTCCGCCATTTTCTTCGCATAACCAAGTTATGCGAAAATATTTGTTTTCGGAAACGGAAGTTGATAACACGAGGCCAAAGAACTGTTGTGTCGGAAGTGGAATTTATATATGTTCTTTTATTTATGTATGTTTATGTTTTATTTATATACGTTGTTTAAAGTATGGACAAGTCTCTGCGCTTGCTAACGCATAAAGAACCCACGGCGCACCACGTGCCAGTTCACAAACAATGCCTGGGGTAGCGCACGCGCGCCATAAAAAAATAAGTACGCGCTGCGGACAGGCAAAAAGAGCAAAAGTAAAGGCGCGCGGGACATGGGGAAGGGTGGAGAGGAAGCGGAGCAGGTCGTCATCATAAAAACAAAGAAAAAACAAATAGCGCTCGGGTGAGGAGGTGCCGCGCGCCTGCTGTTTCTGTTGCTATGACAACGTAAACAATCGTGTACGCCGCCATTTTGCCTGAGTATCGCCCACATGCTAGGGCCTATTAGAGTTGTCGGACGATCCCACCGCTGGCATACAGTTGTAGGAGTTGTCGGACGATCTCGCCGCTGCCACCATTTGTAAGCGTTGGAGGTCGTAGACAGGAACTTGGGAGGAACTTAGGCGTACAGAGTTTATTTACAGTATTTACATTTTAAACAAGAGATGCATTTGACAGTCTAGCGTGGCTCCCAAATGGAGCACGCAAAACGAAGCATACAGCATACGAGCACGAAGCTCCAAACACACTGACGAGCACGCAGCTCACGAGCACGACGACGAGCACACTCTAGCAGCCGACAACAGCTGCTTATAAACACTCCATTGGTCCCTAGATCCCTAGGTGAGGGAAACGTTCGAGTCACCGTAGACGAGCTGACCAGGCACCGTAGGCGAGCCGACCAGGCGCCGTAGGCGAGCCGACCAGGCACCGTAGGTGAGCCGCCTTTCAGCGGGAGGGCACACACACCCGTACGCACTTTGGCTTCCCCGAACTCGAGTAGAGCGCGTCCGCGTAGCAAGGTGGTCACGCCTGACCCCAGCCGGCGCCTCTAAATTCCAGAGCTAGCTTTCTCCTGTAGACACCGATTCTTCGAACGAGGCGCATGGTGGATTAAGGAAGTTCATGGTCGGTTAGCGCTGTCGTCCTCACTGGTTCTCTGAAGGGCGCCACCACCGCGGATCGATCGAAGCATGTGCAGCGGTCTGAAATAGCTTTGCAGAGCAGTACCCCTGCAGGCCGATCCTGACAGGCCGTAACTGAAGGGGACCTTGGCGCTAGCGCCGAAAGAGCGTCTGCTGAAAAACAGCCATTGGCAGCCATGCGGAGATTCACCCCTGGACTTCTACCACACCACTCAGCACTCTGCCAGGAAGTGTCCGTAACGAGTTTTAAGTGACTCACACGAGGCTGGGCGTTGAACAGTGTGCAGAGTGCTGCTTCTTCAGTCTGGCTAGCGCCCATCATGTTTCATGAACCATTTGAAATGCCGGTGCAGTGAGACAGCCGTTCCATAGCAGCAATGGAAATTACCTGTGGATGTAATAGTAATGGGATGGATTTTTATGGTGATTCTCAGTATGTATCACATGCATTGGAATGCAATCTTTCCCCTCTGTGTGTTTACATAAATGGTTTATCTTCTGAAAATATGGTACAGCACCTGGATCTTCATCTCAACATTTGTGTGCTTCATTTTGGCCAACTGCCCTTGCTCAAAAAAGAAGGCCAAGTTTCTCTCGCTGAGTTTCACTCAATAAGCGAACAGGCTTGTGCGACTTAGCTGGATTTGAATCAATTGCAGGGGTGAAACACACGTGGTGGACTTTTACTGGTACAACTTTCAATTGGGGGCCATTGTGCATGCACCCCTAGGGGCTTATTTCTTATTGTAAACACTAACATTGCGGCTTTCTTTTTAAGTTGTATGCCTTAATAATATTGTTAAAATACAGCAGTATGTCTGCAAATTTAGGAAATGACAAAATACTTTACGTAATTCTTAAGTCATTTTGGTATAATACATTATTCCCAATGGACTCCTTAGTATCGCTGTTATTTGTCAGCGTTCTCTCACAACAGGTATTGTTTCTTCATTTTTGAAAGAAACGAAAGTCCTCCCTCTTTTTAAATCTGGTGAGTAAGGCATTTGTAGCTATATATAGATTAATCTTCTTAACACCTCATTAAAGTATAATGTTAGAATACATGCATATTGTTGAATTTATTGAATCACATAATGCCTATCTAAGTTTCAAAATGGCTTTCTGCATGGGTTTAGTACCATCTCGCAGTTTATGGACTGCGTTCGAGACGTCATTGATGCTGGTGTTTTCTAGCATTTCTAGAAATGTCGATCATGATTCATAGTATCCCCTTCCTTGCTTTTTTCACATTTCCTGGTGTTTGCGTATTGTTCTTGTATAGACACTTCAATAAAAAATTCAGTTGCAAGTCAGGGCTCCTATTGCATTTTCACTGTACTTCATGCTTTTTGCACTCTTTCTAGTCTTTCAAAAATTCACTAACTCGCCCAGCTCTCACTGTGGAAGCTTAAAATTGGCTGTTAAAATAAGAATCCAATGAACACGAAAACTGTCTGTAGGACAATAACGACGATTTTACTCTTTGCAGCATGCAGTTTACACATGTTGGTAAAAGAAGATTTGAAAGAGATACACAGAGTGTTACAATAAGCAAAGTTGACCGGTCCTGTCTCTGCCATGAATGGCGCAATATTATCATAGGTGGGCACGGGTCTTGCACTGCAAGCGATAGACCTGCTCCAGGGCTTTGTATAAAGTGTCAGCTGTTTGCATTCATAACGTGGTTCGTAAATTGCTTACCCGATTTCCCATAGAAGTCCCTGCATTTCATTCTGCTGTATTCAGCGGATTATTTTCAGCACCTTTCTTTCAGTGATATTAAGGGTTGCATTCATTTTGGGTCAAGGTGTTTTCTAATGCACCAAGATTAAAGATTCTGACAAGTTTTCAAAGCTGACGCAATGACAAAGGTATTCTCAGCCATAAAGCGTGCTCATTGAGACTCAAGGCACCTTGCCCCACAAGACATCCATAAATTTTATTTTTAGATAATATCACATAGGGCTTCTTACTTTCCAAGCTACATCTCTACGCCAGTAGGCACCACATGGTCTTTCCCAAAAGAAGGTTAAAATGAGAATCCAATAAGCATGAAAACTGTTAGTAGGACAATAACAATGATTTTACTGTTTGGAAAATGCAGTTTACACATGTTGGTACAAGAAGGTTTGAAAAAAATACACACTTTAAAAGTTTTCTGTTAGGACCTGTGTTTCCTTGATTTCAATTGCAAGATGAGAAGTAGGTAGCCAGAGTGCGCAGCTTTACTGCCTCTGCGGTTGACAGAGCGAAGCTGACATGAAGGTGAAAAGGCATACCTACATATATCAACCCAATCTTGAGGTATGACTTTATAAAAACGTGCTGAACCGGAAAGGTGAATTAAAGGTCGGGAGAATTCTCTGGTAATGTGGCACGCGCATTACAGCTAGGATACAATATGCAGATTATTTTACAATTACTCGTTTGCTTTCTCGGTGTTGCATGGGAGGAAAGAAAGCTGCAGCATAAGTCTGCATGCTATAGCGTTTTTTATCTTCATAATATAATAAAAAATGCAATGAATTGCTACACCAAAGGCACGATCAGCCAGCTAAGCCGTTCTTGACATAAAGCTTCTCAGCTTGGTCTTTACATATGTTAGCTTTGGGAATGTTCTTTCACACAAACTTGTTACAGGAACTGTGGAAAGGGGGTCAGGAATGCAACAGAAATCTTTGGAAACTGATTTGTCGAACCCAGTATTATATTATGGTTCTGGTTTTCTTGATGACAGTTTGAGACTTAAGAAGCTATATCTTAGCATGCAAGCTGTCAAATTATATATATGTCAGTGGAGCTAGATATAAAGAGCCATTTCATTATTCCTCACATAAAGGTCCAAAAGGCTCTACATGAAAACTACAATATAAAATTGTGTAAATCCCACACAGTGACGTCATGCGAAGTATTTTGCAGGTAGTTGACTATGCAAATGTGAAGCGTTGCTATCAGGTGTTCCGAAATAAACACTCGTGTGAAATTTGCTTTTGAATCGCTGCTCAAACAGGTGACCAACAACCGGTTGTTGTGCTGCTGCTGAGACATTCGGATCTTTTCATGTGAGCCATCTGGTTTGAGCGCAGGTTGCGTGAGATTTGCATGACACAGCTGGAATGATGACAATGCAATGAACACGATGGCATCGCAAACATAACAACTTATCTAGTGGCACAAGCTAACATACAACTTGAGCCACTGGGTACGCATAAACACATGATAAGAGAAACAACCCTCATTATTCTAATCTTTCCATAGAAACTATAAAAAAATTTAGTGCTTTGTTGCGCCTATAGAACTACATCAAAAAGTCACATACTAACACAAGCAAATACACAATAAAAAGCCCATAACAGCATAATCAATATTCTATTACCTATGCTGGGCCAGGTTGCAGCAGCACCAGTACGATGTCTAATCGTTGCTGGCTCTTCGTGCATTGCCTCGCCTGTTTTGCCGATCAGAACTTCTGGGACTTCACATGTCATGTATTAGCTTCGTCTGACCTTGCTCCATCGTTTCTGGTTGGGCATGTGAATTTCACCGAGTGCTTGCTCTGGGACTACCCTATCACTGCGATAAGTGATAGTTCCGGCGTGTCTCTTCAAACGACGGCATGTCAGTCATTCCGGCGACCTGCCTCTTGATCAGCCAATTACGGACAACTGCCGGTCTGTGATGTCAGCCACCAGGAGTGTAAATGCCCTGCGCATCGATCCATTTTTCAGTGGGCCAGGTTTCAGCAGCATCAGTACGATGTTTAATCATTGCTTGCTCTTCGTGTAGGTACGTTACTACTCCAACGCTGTATGTATCCGATCTGATGGTCGCTTTTTGCTGCTACTTCCTTGCCCACATAGTCTTGTGCCCTGGTATTTGCACTTTTTATATTGCAGGAGTCGTCTTATCGTGATTGATGATGTGGAACTCAATCCGGGCCCCCAGTTCAAGTCAGCTTGTACCAGTAAAAGCAATCAGTCTGGTAATAAAGCTGGTACTCGGAGTACTACTGGTTCCAACTCTGCTCGAGGAGGCTGCTGATGCACATTCTCCTCCAGTGCGCCATGATACTCATGATATTTCTATATCCGAAATGTTCTCAAAACTACTGATTGGGAAAAATAGGTTGGCTCGAGGCATTGCAGACATCGCCATTTCAACAGACAGTTGCCTGCCGTTTTGCTGCTTAGGAGTCACGTGTTCGAGCATTAGAATCCTCACCTAATGACTCTAGTTCAGTTTGTGAATTACATGCAGAAATCAACTCCTTATCTTCTGAAATTACCAAGCTGGTAATAAAAAAGGTCCTTGGAAATTGTTCACGAATGAATAATCTTACAATACACGGTATTTTGGAAAACCCCAAAGAATACGATGCCATACTGTTGTCCAACGTTACATCTGTATTTAGCAAGACTTTGAAGATTAGCTCTCCTCACATTGAACGCGTCCACAGGCTTGGTCGAGCACACGCTGGATTTTGGCAGTGGTGGCAGCTTGTGGGAACACCTGGTAATCGTGGAATCCTGCTTGTTACAGCTTCCATGCACTGCTGATGCAAGCCATCGTACGTGCCTTTTGACCTGGGTCCGTACCTGCGGGAAGCACTGCAAAGAGTGCCACTGGTGCCACGCCAGAAGCCCCGATGCGCTGATCATCTCGCTTCACCGTTTCCACGATCTTTGCCAAGCGCATGCGCCCCTAGCAAGCTTCGGGAGCCGTTATAAGTGGGCGTTTTGCTCCTTGGCGATCATTTGGCAGCGGTGGCAGCTCGTGGGAACACCTACTAATCATGAAATACTTCTTGTTACAGGTTGATGTTCAAATAATTTCTTACTATTGTGTTAAGAGTCAACCTACAACGTTGCTGCTGCCGCTGCCATAGTGCTGCCATAGTGTTGCCCTGTAGTCCTGTTTGCTCATGTTGTTAGGTGTGCTTTGTTTTGTGCTCACATTGTTGTTTTATGTTCGCATTGCCCGATAGTGCTGAGTAGTGCTGATAGTGCTCAGTACAATAATGCCGCGGAAGTGTTTGACATGTTCGAAAAATCTTGAAAATGACGAACATTTAGTTTGCAATCGATGCAGTAAGAAGTATCATACCGGTAAATGTTCTGGTGTCTACAAAAAGAATTTGATGAAAATGAATAAGGATGAAGTCAAGGCTTGGGAATGCGACACGTGCAAAAGAGAACGAAAAAAATTATGACACTGATTCTGATATATGTTGAGGCAGAACAAGCTTTGCGCTTTACCTCTGTGCCTTTTTAGGACCATTTCTATCAATATGTATTCAATTTTACTCGCCCCTAATTTTATATCGTGCTCGATGTAGGGAATTTTCTTGTCAATTAGGGTGGCAATTCCTCTGCCTGGTTCTTTGCCTTTGCAGACCGAGTTGAAGCCGGACAGCCCGATCTCCTCCGCTAGAGTTTCCTGCAACATTATTAATTTCGGCCTATTTTCAACCGTTTTGATTATCTGTGCTAGTGACGCTCTTTTTTGCTGAAATCCTCTGCAGTTCCACTGCCACACACTAAGTCTATTTCTGTTATCCATTATTATTGTCGCTGCCCCCTGACTTGCTACCCCCTGTCACTGTTCGCTTGACTGTACCACCTACCGCTCCTGGGGGTATTCTAGCGCTTTCTGCTTCCAAGGGCATATATTCTTCATCCTCTCCTTGGGCCTCTAGCCTTTTCAACCTTTTCTCGGCTATTAACTTCCACTTCCATGTTTTATCCACCTTAAGGTTAACGCTGTCTACCGTGTCCTTTAGGTCCCTAATCGCATTCCTAATCTCTTCCAGAACCGAGCACATCGATTCTGCCTCCGGAACTACAGCTCTCTTTTTGGGCGCCGGTGTGTCTTCTTCCTGGCTGTTACTTCTACACACCGGCTTAGCTATTGCCACACTGCCGCTTTCTGTCCTCAACCCTTTTTTCATTTCCTGAATCTGCTGCTTAAGTTCTTCATTTGCTTTCTTTAGTAATATAACCTCTCTGATCAGCTGTTCTACTCTGGCATCATTACTTTGTTCCTGCGAGGCTAGCGCATCTGTGACTTTCACAGTACCTTTGACTTTCTCGGCCCAGGTCGCTCCTGGCTCCTTTTTCTTGTTTGTCTTCAGCTCCTGCTCCTCGAAGCGCACCTGCGCCTCCCGAGACCTGGAACGGTTTCTTCCCCTCGATGTTGAGCGCTGTCTTGATCTTGATGTGCTTCTCGAGCGTGAGCGCCTTCCGGCGCCTGGAGGGGTTGCCTTTGTCGGTTGGGCCGATTCCATCTCGGTCTCCACTTTGGAGCGCCACTCATAATAGGAGGGGACTTCAACGCCCCACACCAATCTTGGGGTTACCGCTGGAGTAGTAAAAAAGGGGAAGGAATCTGGCATCTCGCCACAGATTTAGGCCTTTCTCTTATCACGGACCCAGCCTTTCCTACCAGGTGTGGCAGTTCCACGTGTAGGGACACTACCCCGGACTTATCCTTCACTTATAACTTACCCAGGGCAGACTGGATCAACTCTGGTACGGACCTAGGAAGCGACCATTATATACTACACATAATGGTGGAAACGACAGGGGGGGAGGTAAAGCATTTCACTTACATAGACTGGGAGCACTTTAGAAAAATCAGAAAAGACAGAGCAGACACAGATAGAAAGGGGCGCATCACACTACAAGAGTGGGTGGCTCAGCTTAGGGACGACTTGAATGCAGCAACTAAGGCTATAGAGACAGAGGAAGAGGTTGAACAAATTGATAGTAGATTGGCGCATTTGATCGAAGCCAAGCAATCGATTTTACAAAGATGGAAATCACAACGCCTAAACAGGAGACTTAGAAAACGAATTGCTCAGCTCAATAAGAATATAGAGGAACACGCACGATATTTGCAGAAACAAAAATGGGATGAGGTGTGTAAATGTCTAGACGGAAGGATAAAACGTGGAGGCAATTGGAGTCTGCTCAGGCATCTGCTCAACGAAAAAGGCACTAAATCGAATAGACGTACGGCAGTGGCGAAACTGGTACACCAAGAGAGTCAGACTGCAAGCGCAGAGAGCATAATGGAGCGATTGGCTACTAAATACTTGCCTCTCAGGAAAGAAGATCAGGATGTGAGTTATCCCAATTACTTAGGGGTAGAATGCAAATATATGGATCAGGAATTCACCGAAAGTGAGGTACGCACGGCACTGTATGATCTGAATAGTAGGTCAGCAGCTGGCCCGGATGGCATCTCTAACAGATTGCTTAAGAATTTGGACGACGATTCAATAAAATATCTGACCACATACATTAATGACCTATGGAAAAAGGGGGTATATCCAGATGAATGGAGGACGGCCAGTACTATCTTAATACCAAAGCCGGGCAAGCAACTCAACTTGGATAATCTGAGGCCAATTTCGTTAACATCATGTCTAGGGAAGACAATGGAGCATGTCATATTGAACAGGTTAACGAAATATGTGGAGGACAATGACATCCTACCGTACAATCTGATTGGTTTCAGATCAGGCTTGTCCACACAAGATGCCATGTTGTTAATCAAACATCAACTACTATTAGCTAAACCAAAAAACACTCGAGCTCTCTTGGGGTTGGATGTCGAAAAAGCTTTTGACAGAATTAAGCATAGAGCAATACTTGAAGCGATTTCCGAACTTGGATTGGGGAGAAAACTCTATGAAGTGGTCAAAACCTTTCTTGGCAATCGTTCAGCTGACCTTAGATTCGGGGATATTAAATCAAAGAAGATGGATCTCGGTGACAGAGGGACGCCACAAGGGTCGGTCTTGTCACCTATGCTTTTCAACCTGGCCATGTCAAAAGTGGCAAAGGGACTAAAAGGGATAGAGGGCATTCACTTTACCATTTATGCAGACGATGTGACTATATGGACCGCTGAAGGAAGTATGGGACATGCGGAAAGCAGACTTCAGAAGAGTATTTATGAGGTAGAGTCTATTTTAGAAGACATGGGACTCAAATGCTCTGCTAATAAGTCTGAACTCCTTGTACTCAAGAACAGAAGAAGGGGTAGAAAACCGAGGGGATACGCTCCCGAGGAAGAACCCAGGTTAGTACTGACCACGAAGGCAGGCGAATCTATTAAGCAAGTAGAATCCATTAGAGTCTTAGGGTTATTCCTGGAGGCAAACGGGGCAAATGGCAGAACAATACGGCACATCACAAGCAAGACTGTGGAGGTAATAAGACTGCTAAGGAGAATCACTAACAGACACAGAGGGCTGGGAGAGGAGAGCGCCATGAGACTGGTCCACGCTTTCGCCTTGTGTCACTTCTCATATGTAGCTGGGATGCTCACTTGGACACAGACAGAGATAAACAAGTTGAACAGATTAATTAAAAGGCTAGTCAAAACAACAGTGGGGTTACCGATTAACACTCCGGATAACCAATTAATGAAACTCGGGCTCCACAACACAATAGCCGAGATAATTGAAGCTCAGCAAATTGCCCACAGAGAGAGGCTCTCTGGAACAAGGCCAGGTAGAGCAATACTAGAAGAGGTAGGATGGTGCCCAACCGAATCCAAAATTTCAGGTGAAGGCACAGTAGAACTAAAAGATAGCATAAGAGAGGTAATCAAGACGACTCCTTTCCCCAGAAATATGCACCCGGTGCACAACCTGGAAAGACGAAAGGCAAAAGCTCTCCTGCAAGAGATAGAACACGACAGAGAACATGCGGCATTTGTAGATGCTGCGTGGGTCAGAGGAAAGAAAGCCTTTACGGCAGTAGTAGTAGATGCAGATGGTCTCGGGATGCTATTACAATCATGACTAAAGACACGACAGTCGCGGAACAAGTAGCGATAGCATTGGCTTTAAGGAATAA
Organism: Dermacentor andersoni; assembly: GCF_023375885.2. NCBI lineage: Eukaryota > Metazoa > Arthropoda > Arachnida > Ixodida > Ixodidae > Dermacentor > Dermacentor andersoni. Next base: position 384,654,965 of record NC_092814.1, on the reverse strand, counting down.
TAAGTGGACGAAGATTTACAGTGACTCTAAGATGGCTATTAGACACTTTACCACAGGCTTTGTAACCAAAAGGGCTGCCCAGCTGATCGGTGAGTTGGACAGCCATGAGATCGAAATCCGCTGGTTTCCTGCGCACATGGGGTCTGTCGATCCATCTCGGAAGAATTTAAACGATATGGCTAACGCAGCTGCACGAGGACTTACTATCCGTGCACTACGCGACCAGGACCTTAATAATATACAGGAGGAGAACAGGGACCAATTACTAACATATAATGAAATCACGAGGCATTATTACATGAACAGAAGGGAATTCCCAGTGCCACACACTAAGCTCAATAGAGCTCAAGCGGTGACTCTGAGATCGTTGCAAACAGGAACTTATCCAAGTCCAAACTTTGTTAACAAGATGTATCCTGAAAGAGAGATACCAATCAATTGCGAGAAGTGTAATGGCATCATTACCCTGGATCACATGCTTTGGCAGTGTCCTGTGACTTTCACAGACTGTGACAAGGAGAGAGACTGGTGGCAGCGAGTCCTACACAGTGGAGGTCTTTTCGACCAAGTACAGGCCGTCCAGAAGGCCCATGATACGGCGGTAAGGTTAAACCTTACTGTCCCGACGTGGGAGCCGCCTGCGTCAACCTAAGGGTTGATCTTCAGGACATTAAATAAAGTTCATCATACCATACCATACCATACTGATTCTGATAGCAGTGGCATGGAAACGCCCCCTCGAAATAAATTAACTGAGTCAGGAGGGCAGGGCTCTTTGGCTATGCTGATCGACCACCTAAATAAGAAGCTAGTGGAAGTCTTGTGTACGCTTGAAAGTTTTGAAAAAAAAAAGGTAGACAAGCAGTGCGCGACAACTGAGACTATTTAAAAGTCAACAGACATTTTGGCAGCTAAGTTTGAACAGCTCCTGACAAAGGTCGAGGGTCAGCAAAGACAAATTGCTCAATTGCAGAAAACCACATAAGAAATGGAACAAAATATAAAAAGGAAAGACGATGAAATCTCAAAGCTTAGAGAATGTGTTGAAAGTGCTGAGTAGCACTCAAGAAGGAAAAATGTAGAAATACACGGTGTTCCACATACAGAAGGTCAGGATCTGTACCAGGTCTTGGTGGATCTAAGCAGCAAGCTTGATGTCACCTTGCCTGAAAGGCCCTCATTGGAAGGGGTGCACAGATTGAAGGCACAGAAGGACAAAATCGCTCATATAATCGTCAGGTTTACAGAACAAGCACCCCGAGGCTCTTGGCTGTCAAAGAAAAACGTTCTTCGAAAAAACAAAATTTTCATCAATGAAAACTCAACGAAAACGCAAAAAGAACTTTTTTGGAAATTCAGAAAACTTGCCATAGAGCTTGACTATAAGTTTGTCTGGAAACGAAACGGCAAGATTCTAGTTCGAAAGGCGGAAGGTGCGAATGTGATAAGCATTACCACTGAGAATGATCTTGGAAAAATGTCCTAGATAGCCTCGTTCAGAACTTTTCATGATCGGGACCTTCATGTTACAAATACCTTAGCTGATAACATTATAAAACGAGAACTTGGGTTAGTAAACATAAATGTGCGCAGCATAAAGAAGAATTGGGATCAATTATGCGCCTATTTACACACCAGACTCTTTAACATCGATGTAATTGTGATCACCGAGATTAATCCGAATGCAAGCGAACAAGACAGATAGAGGCTCAGGGGTTACTCACAGATTGCTTTATGCCGAGAAAATTGAAGAGGAGGAGGAGTTCTTATATTTGTGAAAGATAACTGGGTTTTCAATATGCGGGCAGTAGCTTTTGATTATGCAGAAGTTATTGTCGTCACCCTAAGTAAAGTAGATGTGACCTACACCGTATGTGCAATATACAGGCCTCCCAACATGAACACAGATTTGCTCCTAGAGGAGCTAAACTCTCTGTTGAAGAAGTATATGAATGAGAAGCAGCTTATATTGGTAGGGGATTTGAATATTGACATAATGCAAGTGTCTAGGAAAGCGGTGGCAGATTATCTTAATTTACCAGCAGAATATGGACTGGTCAATGTAATTAATGAATACTCCAGAGAGGAATATTTGGGTTCAAGAGTAACGAAAACCTGCATTGATCATATTGTCGTTCAGCTCAGACAGCGGCGCTATGCAAGCGGCATAATTAAAGTCAAACTAGCAGATCATTAGTTTACATCACTTGTAGTCATGTCTGATGATGCCGCAGAGGATTCCGAAGTAAGAACAAAAAGCAAATTATAGACTTCGCAAAAGTTGACATGTATATAAAGGACACAGATTGCATTTTCACTTTTACATTTAGACCAACCCAGTTTATATGCCAAATTTATTAAAACTTTCAGGATGATATACGTAAAGTCTTCTAAAATCGTAACAATTAAGCAAACAAATCCTAATACGAAATTGATTACGAGTGATATTATTGAGTTATGCTTTCAATAAGACAAAGCATGGCAAAGGTGCAGAAAAGAACCAGGAAACGAAAAACGCACAGAGGAATTTCGAACTTTACGAAACGTGGTGACAGTTATGCCTGAAAAAAAATATTTTATGCGCCCATTTTCGGAATGCAAAAAGGACGTGAAAAAGATTTGAACTACGGCAAACGAATTAATGGGTAGATCCACACGAGCTAGAGTCGATGATACCATCACGCACCGCTCATTATTTGTTTCTGTGTCCCACATGCGCTGCCACTGGTTTCGAAGTTTTATTCGTAAGAAAGGCTTGAGATCTGCGACAGGGACAGCAGCGGTAGGGTTAACAGCATACGATGTAATTGACGTGGCCATCTTGTCCACCAGAACGTTGCCCTCGATGCCCCTATGGCCAGACAGCTACCATATAACAACAGGCTGATTATATAGATAAGCTTTACACACGTAGGAATAGAGTTCAATGAGGACATGATTTTTGTACTTAGAGTGACATCAAAGCCTTCACGACGCTTAGAGAGTCTGTATATATAACTGCTTTTTGGAGTTTGCGTAAGCTTATGGCGTAAACATACTTGTTTCGGGATGCAGTAGATCGGATTCTGAGAAGGATGGACCGATGGCTGCGTAGGACACTCCGGCATGTGACTTGTAAGGGTATATGTAGAACTCTGTGCCCGAGTTCTTATACTGAAGTTCTAGGAAATACGTCCGGATGTCCATCTCTGGAGCGTGCTTTGTACCATTTAGAAAGGATAGGTCACATTCTAGCACTTGCCACTCCCAAGGGGGTAACAGGTTGGTTTGATGCATTAAGCGATGCTCCAGGAGGGGGACATGTATTTCATCAGTGAGTTCCCTCACACGCAGCGACAAAGGCTGTCTTACAGAGGATTGATTGCGGAAAAGTGTAGCACACGTCATATCGGTAACGGTATAAAAACATGGATACTTATGATTAGTATGTGAGGCTGAAGTATGTTCTCTAATTGGTGTGACCACTCATTTGATTCGACGTACAAGCTTTCAGTCGGGCTTGTTCTGAAAGTGCCAGTGGCTAAGCCGATACCTAGATGGTGGATGGGATCTAGCATATTTAGCGCGCTCGGGGCGGCTGAGTTGTATACCATGGCACCGTAGTCCAATCGTGACCGAATTCGGCTCTTGTAAAGGTTCATTAAACACTTCCTGTCACTATCCCATGTAGTCTGGGATAGAATTTTCAATGAGTTCATTGTTTCTAGACATTTGTTTTTAAAATATTTAATGTGTGGAATGAAAGTGAGCCTATAGTCAAGTATAATACCTAGAAATTTGTGCTCTTTGTTTACAGATATTTGTTGTCCACACAGTTTTAAGCAAGGATCTGGAACCAGGCCTCTCTTTCTTGTAAATAGAACACAAGAACTTTTTTGACGGTTGATTTTAAATCCATTTTTCTTTGCCCAATTGGACACTTTGTTCAATCCAAACTGTACCTATCTCTCGCACACTGCGAGCTTACAGGATTTCGAACCTATTGGAATGTCGTCCACGTAGATAGAATAAGAAATGGCCGGTGGTAATGACGCACAAAGTGTTATCATCTTACCAATAAAGAGTGTGCAGCTGAGCACGCCTCCCTGGGGTACACCAGTTTCCCGTATAAATGGACGTGACAGTACATTGCCGAATTTTACCCGGAAGGTACGATTGCACAAATAGCGTTCTTTTAGGTTTAGCATGTTGCCATGAATGCCCATTTCGGACAACTCTTTCAAGATTCCGTAGGGCCACGTTGTATCGTACGCCTTCTCCATATCGAGGAATATTTATTTATTTATTTATTTATTGATACTGCGGTCCTGTTTCCAGGACCTTAGCAGGGTGCATACAAAGTGAAAAAATCTAAGCACAAAATACAGCGATACATAACATAGGTCACTCGCGATGTACAAATGCAAGCAGTTACTGAACAACACACAGTAAATCACTCGCTACATAAACATAGGTGCGACTCAATGGCAGTGAGCATTGACTTACAACGTCATCAGTAAGATTATTCCATTTAACAATAGTTCTGGGGAAAAAGGAAAATTTGAAGCAATTCTTTTTAGTAATTAACGGTGTTATTGTCTGTGAGTGTCGATGACGTGTAGTATAACCAGTAGAGAAAGTGATAAAGCGTGATGTATCAATGTTGTAGTGCCCTTTTATGAGCTGAAATAAAAATTTTAAACGGCATGTTTGGTTCCTTTGTGTCACAGTTCACTTCTCTTGAGAGGCTCCGTAACTGAAGTGCGGCCATACGAATTATATATGAATCGTACTGCCCTTTTTTGAACTTTTTCTAGTTTAGTAATGTTTTTTTTTAGTAAAGGGATCCCATATGACAATTGCGTATTCCAACATTGGTCGAATGATGGCATTGTAAGAAAGAAAACGCACAGGAGGCGTAGCGAATTTTAGAGAGCGTCTTAGGAAGAATAGTTTTCGAAGGCAGTTTGCCGTGACAATGTCAACATGTTTGTTCCACGAGAGAGTGTTAGTAATCCAGAGGCCAAGGTATTTATATGCGGTTACCTCAGAAAGCATGATGTTTTCGGCATTGTAGTTGTACAATAAAGGCTTATATTTTAACGATATTCTCATAAAGACAGTTTTATCGAAGTTAATTTCCATTTGCCAATCATTGCACCATGTTACTATGCTTTTAAAGGCATCATTCAGTCAAATTTGATCGTCAACAGAGGAAATTTTTTCGCACAGAACACAGTCATCAGCGTACAACCTAATACCCACAGAAATCTGATCCGCAATGTCATTTATGTAAAGTAAAAACAGAAGCGGACCAAGAACTGATCCTTGGGGGACGCCAGAATCAACGGGCACCTTATCTGAACTGACTGAATTTAGTGTTACAAACTGACGTCGGTTAGTCAAATAACTCTTTATCCAGGCGAGTAGTTTGTTATTTTGCAGAATGTAGCTTAGCTTATGCAACAATTTGTTATGCGAGACTTTATCAAACGCCTTACGGAAACCATGAAAATTACGTCTGTTTGTTTACCCTCGTTTATGGCTGCTGCAAAGTCATGAATGATTTCTACAAGTTGGGTATTAGTTGAAAATCCTCGCCTAAAGCCGTGCTGCATACAGGTAAGTAGCTTATGTTCTTCAATAAAAGCAGTTATATGTTTGTGAATAATATGCTCTAACATTTTACAAGCTGTGGAGGTTAGCGAAATTGGACGGTAATTCTGAATGAGTGTTTTGTCACCAGATTTGTGCAAAGGCACGATTCTGGCATCCCGCCAATCATCAGGTACTGTAGCTTCGTTTAAACACCTAGCGTACAGAACGTGTAAATATTTTGCACACCACTCAGCATAACGTTTCGAGAACGCATTTGGGATATTGTCTGGTCCAGGAGATTTTGTTACCTCAAGGTTCAACAGCAGATTTAAAATGCCATGTTCACTTATTACGACATCAGGAATAGGAGGTACGGACACTTCAAAAGGCGGAAGACGACCATCATCTTGCGTAAATATGTCTTTGAAATTTTTATTGAATGCCATCGAAGCCCCTGCATCATCCTTCACGCAACCACCATAAACTACACGTCCGTCGTTAGAGCGAGACTTCGGGTTGACCAATCTCCAAAATTTTTCGGGTGACCTTTTGATAATGGATGGCAGTGTTATATCGAAATAGTTTTTCTTATCATGCGCAATCTTGTTCTTCACCTCTTCCGATATCTGTTCGACCATTAGTTTCAAGTCAGACCTGTTTGTCGTTCTCGCCCCCTTCTTTAGGCGTTTCAATTTTCGCTGCAGCTGCAGCGTTACTCGACTTATCCATGGATTTCGAAGGTTATGTTTTTTAGGTATCCTTGGCACGAAACGCTGAATGCATTCCTGAATCACTCCCTTGAAGAAGAGCCACAAATCATTTACCGAACAAGTGTTGTTTCTGAAAGAATCATAATTAAAACTGAGAGCATCAAGAATAGACTCTGCTTTAGAAAAATTAGGAAACATCTTGACATTGCCTCGCTATTCCAATGCGACGCCCTCTAACGTCAACGCTACTGCTTTGTGATCTGAAATGCCGGAGGTGATGCTGCAGAGCACTTTGTCTTTAATATTCCCACTTATAAGGAACAGATCAAGGATTGACTCAGAGCCGTTCTGAATTCTGGTTGCCTCATTTACAACTTGCAAGAGGTCGAAGTTGAACACAATGTGGATAAGAAAACTGTTTGTGTACAAATGCGTCACGGATATTTCGTTGAATACGTACAAAATGATCGGTTGTGGAGCGCCCTTCTCTGTAGCCACACTGATAGGGATCAAGCATTTTGCTCAGTTCAAGGAAATAGATGAGTCAACGATTAATCATTTTTTCAAATACCTCACAAAGGCAACTTGTGAGGACTGTCGGGCGGTAACGTGCCACAGAGGAAGGGTCTTTGCCCTGTTACAAAACAGGGACCACAGGGGCTTCTGTCCATGTGGTTGGAAGGTATCCTACAGCATAAATAGTGTTGAAAAGTGCGAGTAGTGTAACTTGCGTGTCATTTTGTAAGTTTTTAATCATTTCATACATGACTCTGTCGGATCCCGGTGCAGAGCTCTTGCATGCGATCAAGGCTGCTCTCAATTCGGCAATAATAAAAGGACGGTTGTACGATCCACTCGGTCGGCATTTTCTTATGAATGGCTTACACTCTTTTATTGATTTATATTTGTGGCAGGATGGTGAATAATGGGCTAAAATGGTAATTCTCTCAAAGTGCTCTCCAAGTGAATCTGCCTGGTCTTGCAAGGTATTGCCCTGTGTGTTTACCAAAGGCAGTGAATATGTTCGTCACCCTCTTATCCTATTAACCCTGTTCCAGAATTTTGCCTCATCTGTAGACGAGTTCACACCCAGTAAAATCTCCTGCCAACTCTTTCTTCTGGCCTGTCAGTGCGTTCTCCTACCTTACGACTTTACTTTCTTAAAGCTAATAAGATTCTCTGCAGTGGGAGAAGCGCGTAGCAACCCCCACGCTTTGTTTTGTTTCTTACGAGCGATCCTACATTCGTCGTTCCATCACGGGACACGCTGTTTGCATGCCAAACCGCTTACTTCAGATATGCATTTAGATGCGGCATCTATTATGAAGGCTGTAAAATACTCCACAGCAGCATCAATTCCTAACGAAGACATGTCAGCTCATGAGATACCATTAAGAGTTTGGAATTTCTCCCAATTGGCTGCATCAACCTTCCACCTAGGAGCCTGTGTTGGACATTCGTTTTCTTTAGGTGGTCTTAGCAGTATGGGGAAGTGGTCGCTCCCATAAGGATTGTTGGTAACTTCCCCTTCAAGTTCAAGCAGTATAGACGGGGAAACTGTGCTAAGATCAATTGAAGAAAAGGTTCTGTTTGCAGGACGGTAATATGTGGGTTCCTTCTTATTCGGAAGACAGGCACCAGAGGAAAAAAGGAACTGTTCAACAAGACGACCTCGCGCATCTATACGAGAGTCACCCCACAGGCATCTGTGTGCATTGAAATCGCCAAGAACAACATAAGGTTCTGGCAATTCATCTATAAAGGACTAAAATTTATGTTTGTTTAATTGATAATGTGCGGGTGTAAAAGCGAGCAAATGGTGATGAGTTCCTTCAGGAGAACAACTGGAACCCCCACTGCTTCAAGGGGCGTTTGTAGCTGAAAACGATGACACGCTATCATTTGCCTTTTTACCTGCAAGCGGCCGCCACGGAAGCTGTGTGCGCGCGTGTGCAAATAAGGAACTCTTACTATAGTCCTCGTGAGAGTTTAACAAAGCCCCTTTCAATCTCAGTATGCTTCACTCCAAGTCGGATAGGCTCCATAGCAGTGCATTTTGTATAATTCATCGCATAACAAGTCTGCGTTGAAGGTAAATTAAGCAAATTTCTTGATCATTGATCATAACAATCTAGCCGATGTGCGGATATATGTGATCGGACACGCTTTACTGCAATAAACTTTGTATACACTGCATAACACGTCTGTTTTATGGTGAAGCTAATTAAAGCAAATTTGTCGATCATTACGAAATCCATACAAGACCTTGCCTACGTGTGCACTGATTTGAGCTATGACTACGGTCGACTGTCAGTAGCTGGCACATTTTTGACATCTAGCTTTTCTCTCTCTCTCTCTCTCTTTCGAGAGAAAGTTTAATTGCATCTAGAGAAGGCTTGGAAAACTTGATGCTCTATGTGAGATGGCAAGGGACTAAAGAAAAGATGTGAGAAAAAAAGAAAAAGCACACCGATGTACACATACATACGTGCGCAATGTACTACCACAAAGTTATTTTCTCATTGCCTTTGGGGAGCACAACTGAGATCTGTATTTCTTAGTTGCACCATAAATCGTGCGTTCTGTGGCTACTGAATTCCCAAGGACAGCCGTCGCTGTTAAAAGTGTCGGCAAATACAAATGAATAAATTCTGTGGTGCAACCGATATACATGTTATATGTTGATACATGCCAAACATGTGCCAACACAACAGGGTGATACATGTATGGCATGCTGGACAAATAACTCTAAATAAATCTATCTTGAGCGCATGCCGTTAAGGAGACATTTAGCATTGTTAAATGTGTGTTTTGCAGCAAAGTCAATGTGTGTTTTTTTTTCAGTGAAATCGCAAGAATCAAAACGCCACATATACTCGATAACCGCCACATATGCTCGATGCACGTACATGTATGTACGTGCATCGAGCTGCAAGCAAAGTTTACCTCCGAACTGGTTAAATTGGTGATAAAGCCGTGGTCGAGGTAACTTTTACTTGAATCTACAGTGTGTAAAAGCCAATCACGATTGTTGACAGCTGAATTGTTACAATTGCAACCAGCAGCGAGACCTAATCTCGACCTACATAGCTATACAAACTAAAGTGCTCAGAGCCCATATTCAACATTCCACCATCTCGCTTGAGTACCAGCTTGTTTGCTTGAAAGTGATGAGCTCTCGGGCTACATGTTCAAGACCCATTGTTACTCATTCATTGTGTATTTGCTTTTGTTAGTATGTGACCTTTTGATGTAATTTTATAGGTGCAACAAAGCACTAATTTTTTTATAGTTTGTATTGCAAGATTTAAAATTGGGGGTTGTAACTATTATCATGTTTTTATGCCAACCCAGTGCCCCAAGTTGTGCGCTAGCTTGTGCCACTAGATGGGCGATTGTGTTTGTGATGGCATCATTTTTATTTCATCGTCATCATTCCAGCTTTGTCATGCTAATCTCACGCTACTTGCACTCGAACCAAATGGCTCACATGAAAAGATTCGAGGGTCTCCGCAGCAGCACACCCACCCGTTGTTGGTCATTTCTTTTTGAGCAGCGATTCAAAATCAAATTTCACACGAGTGCTTGTTTCGGAACATCCGATAGCAACGCTTCACCTTTGCATAGCCAACTACCTGCAAAATACTTCGCATAACATCAATTACCATACGGCGTGGAATTAACACAATTTTATCTGGTAGTTGGGACCTGTGTGTGGGGAATAATGAAATGGTTTTTAATATCTAGCTCCGCTGAAATATATATATATATATTGACAACTTGCATGCTAAGAGTAGCTTCTAAAGTCTCAAACTGGCATCAGAAAAACCAGCATCATTAAATGATACTGGTCTGGACAAATCCTTTCCAAAGATTTCTGTCCCGTTCTTCACCTCCTTTCCACAGTTCCTGTAAAAGTTTGTATGAAAGGACATTCGCAAAGGTAGCGTATGCAAAGGCCAAGCTGAAAAGCATGATGCCAACGCCTTAGCTGGCTGATGGTGTCTTTGGTGGAGCAAAGAAATGACATTTTTTAACTGTATTATGAAGACAAATAACACTATAGCACGCAGACTTATGCAATTCTTTCTTTCCTGCCATGCAAGACCGATAAAGCAAACGAGTAATTGCAAAGTAATCTGCATATTGTACACTAGCTGTATTGTGCCTTCCACACTACCGGTGAATACTGGCGACCTTTAATTCACCTTTCCCGTGCAACATGTCTTTATAAAACCATGCATCTACATTGGGTTGATATATGTAGGTTTGCCTTTTAAACTTCATGTCAACTTAACTCTGTCAACAGCAGATGCACTAAAGCTGCACACTCTTGCTACCTACTTCACATCTTGCAATTGAAATAAAGGAAACACAGGTCCTAACAGAAAACTTTTAAAGTGTATATCTTTTTCAAATATTTTTGTACCAACATGTGTAAACTGTACGTTAGAAACAGCAAAATGATTGTTATTGTCCTACTGACAGTTTTCATGTTTAATAGAATTCTCATTTTAACCTTTCTTAGGGAAAGACCATGTGGTGCCTACCGGTGTAGAGATGTAGCTTCGCGAGTAAGAAACTGGTGGGATTTTATCTAAAATTAAAATTCATTGATATTTGGTGGGGCAAGGTTCCTGTATTCTCAATAAGCACCCTTTATGGCTGAGAATATTTTTGTCATATTGTAACCTTTGAGAACGTGTCAAAATCTTTATTCTTAGCGCATTAGAAAACACCTTGAGAGAAAATAAATGAAACCCTTAATCTTATTGAAATAAAGGGGCTGAAAATAATTCGTTGAATACAGCAGCATTAAATGCAGGGACTTGCATGGGAAATCGGGTAAGTATTTACCAACCACGTTATGAATGCAAGCAGCTGACCCTTTCTAATAGAAAACACTAGCGCAGGTCTGTGACTTGCAGCGCAAAACCCGTGCACCCCTATGATGATACTGCGGTATTCATGGCAGACAGGACCGTTCAACCTTGCACAATGTAATACTCTGTGTATGTCTTTTAAATCTTCGTTTACCAACATGAGTGAGCTGCATGTTGCTAAAAGTAAAATTATTGTTATTGTCCTAGAGACAGTTTTCGTGTTGGATTCTTATTTTAACAGCCAACCTTAAACTTCCACACTGAAAGCGTGGCGAGTTAGTGCATTTTTGAAGGACTAGAAAAAATACGCGAAGTATGAAGGACAGCGAAAATGCAATAGGAGCACTGAAATGCAGCAAAATTTTTTATTGACGTATTTATACCAAAACAGTACTCAAACACCAGGTAAAACGAAAAAAGAAAGCAAATGAAGTGCAGGCTATTAATCATGATTGACATTTCTAGAAACGCTAAAAAACAAGCATGAGTAACGTCACGAGTGCATTCCATAAACTGCGAGGTCATGATAAATCCATGCAGAAAGCCATGTTAAAACTTAGGCACTATGTGATTCTATAAATTCAACAATAAATCTTGAAAACGCCACGCCCGCTACGTTCCCGTCGGGAACGCTATGTCACGCTGATAACGCGCATGCCGTTCGTTACTGGGAAGTCCCAGGCTCGCATCGTTACAGAAAGGAAACGCGAACAAGAGAGATGACGAAAATCGTTGTGTGGGAAGATAAGCCCCAGATGGTGTACATTTCTTTAAGAGTGTAGAACTGGATAGTACTTTGGGGGGGGGGGGGGGGTGCTCCTGCGCGCACTTGTGCCAGTCTCAAAGATTATCGTCGCTGTAAGGCGCTAATGCATCGTGTCGTCGATGCTCGCGCGATATAATTAAAAAAAATGAGCAAAGCTGTGTTATACGTGCTCAGATATTGAAGCATGATAACCAGAGCGCGTGGCTTCTCACAAGATTTGCGCCATCGATGGGTGCTGGAGACACCCGAGCTGCTGCATCCTTTCACCGCATGAAAATGAAAGCATTTTTTATGCATTGTGAGTGCAATTGGGCCCCCAGCACTCACCAGTGGCACCACAAGAGCCGGTGGCCATGCTGTCCCAGTATCGGGTTTGAATCACTCAGCAATGTGCGCAAACGCAACGTTTTGCTTAAAGGGATCGAAACGTCGGAGGTTCCTCCTCTGATTATTGCAGCGGCTACTTTTAGATTGGGTAACGCAAATTAAATCGAGAAGCACGCGTGCCACAGTATGTTTCGTAAAGCCCACTCGAGTGAATAAAAAAAAATTTGCCACTGTTTTTTTTTTTTTTTTTTTTTTTTTTGTAGTGGCACATCTATAGCGATGCAGTTCAGTACTGCCAGACGGACGGAATGCATGCGTTACGTTGTGGAGAACTTCCACTTTATATTTGTATCCAAGTCACCTGGTTGCTTTGCGGGGGCGGGTGATTGTTTCACGATGCATTCCAGTAGGACCTTGTACCCGTGGTATTCGCTTTACGAAATGACACTCTGCGCCTGCCAAATAATGCGGTTGTCATCGTGGCCGCGCTCAGCAACCCGGGATATTTGGCGAGGTGCCTTCGCTTGCTTCTAGACAAACCCAGCCAGCACAGGAGCTACTTTGCCTGGAAACGCGAATATGTCGTGACTTCTCCCCACAGTAACTTGTGCGTGCTTAGCAACGCACTCTACGAAGAACAAGCGAGGGTGGCAGCATACTCTCCGCTCTATAGCTGTCCAGTGGTGTACAAACATTAAAGCCTGCTCGAACCTCCAGCTAGACTGCTTGTGAAATATGCGTACTCATGGACTGCGACACCGTATAAGTGGTGGAATATTCTACATAGCAACTGCGTTTACATTAATATAGCAGTCGTGACTGAATGTCTCCAATTATGCTCTAATGATTGAAAGAATTTAGCCTGCCGACAAACATGTGCTTACAGAAGAGGAACATTTGTCTTTGAGGTTGCCGTTTTATACTCGCAGAAATGCCTCTAGTCACGAAAACGTAGCAAAATTTCCAGAGAAGGAATAAACTACGAGTATACTTTGATATCGTTGTTTCGGTGCCAGTGCATTAACTGAATGAAGGAGCTCAATGCTCACGCACGTCTAACAAACTGCTCTGCATTGATAAAGAATGTACTTGTTCCGAGTCCGTCTTAGCACAGAAAACGGAGTCATTTATTTCTCTTCTACACACCATGAGTCCGGGGGTTTTTATGAGCTACCTGCGGAGCTTTTACAAGTTAACTTGGCTATTTTATTTTGCTCATTTTGGCCATTTATGGGAGAAGCGATAGGAGTTTTTACGTACATATTGACACGTGTACTTATATTTAACGGGCGACCACATTCGCCGGCTAACAAATGTTATCGCACAGCGCTGGACGCGTCTGCATGTATCCGAAGTTTCTGGAAAGTTATCGATGCTTCTATCCGCTGTTTGTTGCTGCCGAACCTTGTGTTATCTGATTTCATCGCGTGACTCGAATGTTGTAGAACTTTGTGGAAGGCATGTGGGTCCCAGCGATTAGTCTGGAACATTCGATGGCTGCTGTATAAAAACCGACGCACTTGACCCGCTGAGTAGATTTTCGACGATCGCCGACTTTGTTCGCCGCTATCGTTGTGCTTTAAGTGTAGCCTGTTTTGTGGGCACAGGTTCGCCCAATAAAAGCTAGTTTTGTCTTTCACAGTACTGCTACTGTGTTCTTTGGCGTCACTACCACGTGACAATATATTCGGAAAGGTTTGCCTTCAAGAAGAAATTTTGAAGGAGACCTTTGGGAAATAATTTTCCTCCTTGCGGGAGTGCTTAGGTCTAAACTGGGAGAAACATCGCATATTTTGGGAGATTTGCTTAAGGGAGCTGTGGTGGATAGTTTTGGGAGCTCATTTTTGCTGGTTGTGGGAATGTATATAATGCCTGGGACTTACTCTTTACACCTTAAGGAAGCTTCGCTTTATAAGGGGACATTTGAACAAATGTTTTGGGAGGGCTTTCTTAGCTCTTTCTAAGGGCTTTCACAGAGAGGTCTGGGAGTTTATTATGATCCTTTTGGGAATTTAAAGAGATTGAGGAGAGATTCTTTTGTGCATATAGTAGAATGGGTCCTTTAAGGAGGTGCAAGAATCATGACACAGCAATAAAATGTCAGAAATTCATTGCAGTTCCACAATGAAATGTAACATCGTGGTATCACAATCAACCTTTGGTATAATGAAAGTCAAATGATTCAATAAGCTCGATGTAAACGAGCAAATCGGTTTGGCAGATAATTCACGCATTTTGCAAGCTTCAGTATACTTGGAAATCCACTAGTGCAGACAAAACTGAAATTTAGTGACTACTGCAATGCATGCAAAGACTCGCAAAGACAGCGAGTCTTTGCATGCATTAGAACAAGCCACACTTGTTTTTGGATAAAAACTAGCATGCTGCAAAGAATAATGCAAAGTAGGCCAAATAGCACCAATTGCGTAGAGGGAAACGTAGTGAAAGTAGTAGTGAGTAACTATGCTGTTTCTAATTGATATCTACGTACAACTTACGACCACATGTTATGCTCTCATGTAACATGCCGCTACAAAGAAAAAAGAAGGCAAGGTTGTGCCCTTCACACTGAATCAATTTCTTTAGCATTGTGCAGTAGCTCAAATACAAACTTCCCAGCTAGAGAAATGACGAGTTCACAGTGATATGGGCATGTGATCACAGTAGTTAAACAGGTGCTTTCTCAGGCTGATGTTAACAGTTCAACAAGGGGACTATCCTTTGTCAGGGAAAGAAAATCCAAGTAGACACAACTCCAGCTCGCATACTGCATACGTAGATACTACTGCGTAGGTACTTGTGATGCCTCCTGACCTAACTCGACATTAACGAGGTTCATTTAAGAGTGCCACATATGCAGCGGCACACACCTAGTGGCAAATGCACAATTTGGTGTCAAATATGTTCATTGAAGAACTGTATATGCCAAGTGGTCACAGTAACCCATACTCAGAAGCCTCAGTGTCACATACCTATAGTGACCCCAGGGCTACATACTACATTTGCACAAATATAAGGAGTTTCTTTTACTTCCTTGCCTCAGAACGCACCTCGCATTATATAACCAATGTAGGCTCAAGCACCAAGACCACTCTCAGAAATCAGTGTCAGCAATCTGACGAACTACTCTACTTCCACACCTCTACTTCCACACCTCGCTATCTTAACTAAACGCCTGTTTTGAGCATTTAAACTTACCTCACCCTACGCTATGCAGCCGCTCATTCTCGTAGATGTCCACGGAGTGTAGAAAAGTGAACTATATAAACGTTGCCAAGGAAAACAGTTGCTGCCCTACCGAAGATAAGTCCACTGTTCAAAAAAGTTTTGCCACCTGATGCAACACTTGTTCGACCTCTGCTGATCACCTTCAGCTGAATATTGTATATCACACAAAGTAGCAATTCTTATACCAAAACAATTTTTTTATAGAATGTCAAAATATATAATACAGGAACCCTTAACAGTATCCATAAGCGTGAGATTCTCACCCAGAGACCAACATTTAGCCACCACGATACACATAAGGCATCATTATGAATATTTTGTCTGCACAAAGCCCTAGCACCCTGACAGTAGGTGGTGTTTCACAGAGTCAAGCATGCATTTAAAAAAAAAAAAACTTGGAATTTTGCAGTTTCTTCTGCCACATGGAACATAAAGAACAATGCAGGCAGGTTGATGATACCGTGGAAGCAGTGGTGGCCTTGAAAAGGTAAAGAATCCACACAAAAAGGCCTGGTGCTCTTCAGTAGACAATGTATGATAGGGAGCATACTGAAAAAAACTAAATAGAAATACATTATGTACTACTGCATTGCGAACTGACACTATATAAATATTTGACCCCGCAGGGGCGTCTGCGTAAGCAGGCGTTTGGTGTGTTGTGACACCACGCACACGAGGGCTGGACCCTCCAGCGTGTAGCCGTGCGCGGCTTATCCGTGTCTAGGGAAAGGGGGATCCTGGAGGTTGAGCCGATGCTGGGTGTTTGGACCTTTAAGGCCCCCCGGCGGAGGCAACATACCTCTTCGGCCTCTGCTTCACATAGACGGCACCTCCAAAATGACTCACCTGGGGGGAATCGGCAGTCGCCTCTTCCTGTCTCTCCCTCCTCGAATCTTCGTCTTTCTCTCTCACTTTCTCGCCTTTCCTGTCTTGTTCTCTCTTCTATTTACTTCCTTTCTCCTTGGCGGCAAGGGTTAACCTTGTGTGGCTGTCGAACCTTGGGTACACCATATTTGGTTACAGTGACGACGTACGACTGGCGTCGTGCAGACTTGTATGCAAGCTGTGCCGCGTCCCTTCGTTGGGCTCCGTGGTGGGCTGCCGAAAGTTTATATATTTTCATGGAAACTTCTTCCCCCCCCTTCTTGATCGCCCTCAGAAACGAGGGCGCACTGAAGATGTCTTCCAGTTTTTCGGACACCAAATCCAGGATTTCCCCCGTTTCCACGTTATTCACTCTGAAAATCCAAACAAAGCAGTGCGTATCATATCACCGCTCCTCGTTTCAAAGTCCTTCACTGATGTTTTTGGTCCAGGTTACAAGTCGTCGACGATGGAAAGCGGTGACCTCCTCTTGGAGCTCCACGATCAGAAGCAATATGAGAAACTACCGAAACTAGTGTCCTTTAGGGAAACCCACATAACAGTATCCCCGCACCGTGCAATGAACACCCCCCGCGGTGTTGTGTCGGATGATGATTTGCTTGAGCTGACTGAAGCGGAACTCCTGGATGGCTTCAGTGAGCAAAATGTGATCAATGCCAGAATTAAGATGAGGCGGGATGGCAAAGAGATTCAGACGAAGCACCTAATAATGACCTTTGGTGCAAGTGTCCTGTTTGAGTCAATCGAGGCAGGATACATCAAGCTCCGTGTTAGGCCATACGTGCCAAATCCCCTCGGATGTTATAAATGCCAGCGTTTCAGCCACAGTTCGCAGAGCTGCCGAGGCCGCCAAACATGTGCGAAATGCAGTGCCCATGAACACACGTCTGAAGCTTGGGAGAACTCTGCATTGTTTAAACTGTGATCGGGAGCACGCTCCGTACTCATGGTCGTGCCCGTCTTGGAAACAAGAGAAAGAAATTGTCACAATAAAAGTAAAAAAAATATATATCTTTCAAGGAGGCACGTAGGCGGGTGTCATACCTGCCTAAAAGCAGCTTTGCCGAAGTGGCGCGTCAGGGGGCAGCGCCACAATGGCGGTGGTTGTCCGACCCTCACGCAGTGAGGCAGCAGTGACGCCATCCGCCCCCCCCCCCTCCCGGCGGCTGCAGCTAGCGCTGCTCCGCTGCCCCAGCAGAAGAGGCCATCTACCTCTGGAATGGTGGCTTCAAAGGTTTCGTCTACGAAGACGAAGCCTTCCCATCAAACGTAGCGCTCCCAATAGCGCCTGTTCAGCTCCTCGAAAGAGGCGATGGACACAACAACCAGCCAGACGGCGCGAGTAGCGCCTAAGGAGCGGCGAGCCTCTCTCGAACGCTCCAAGAAGGCAGAACTCGCGTCACAGCGCCTCCAAAGGGCACGTGAGCTAATCCTGGTCTTTTAAACACACATCACTATACACATTTAGCATAATGGATGCACAAATACTACAACAGAATGTTAGAGGACTTATTCATAACCTTTACGATATTAAAGAACTCCTATACAAATATAATCCAAAGTTGCTGTGTTCAAGAGACTCATCGGAAAATCACACAAAAAACTTTCTTCGTAACTATGCTATCTTCAGAAAAGACCGTGACGACGCTAACGCGGCCTGCGGTGGCGTAGCAGTCGTTTCAGACAAGTCTGTAGCTTGTCATCATGTAGCCTAACAGACGCCCCTTTATGCAGTAGCAGTTCGGGGAGTGCTTTTAAATACGTTGGTTACTGTTTGCTCTACATACATACCCCCAAACTGTCACCTCCCGAAAACAGATTTCTACAACCTCATAAATCGCTTCCGGGACCCTACATACTCGTGGGTGATTTTAATGCCCACAACATCCTGTGGGGAGATTCCCGTTGTGACGCGAGAGGTCAGCTGATAGAACATTTTCTTTTGACATCTGGTGCATGCCTATTTAATACGAAGCAGCTGACTTATTACAGTGTACATCACAACTTATACTCATCGATAGACTTAGCAATTGGTACTGCTTCTCTTCTGTCTGACCTAAAATTTATACAGCATCAGATTTATACAGTACCAGTGGCACCCACGGCGATATTGGAAGAGAGAATAGTCTAGAGGAAATTGAAATCCCAAAAGTAATGCCGGAAGCAGTAAAGAAAGCCTTGGGACCTATGTAAATGGGAAAAGCAGCTGGGGAGGATCACGTAACAGCAGATTTGTTGAAGGATGGTGGGCAGATTGTTCTACAAAACTGGCCACCCTGTATTCGCGATGCCTCATTACTTCGAGCGTACCGGAATCTTCGAAGAACGCTAACACAATGCTAATCCATAAGAAAGGGGACGCCAAAGACTTGAAAAATTATAGACCGATCACTTTACTGTCCGTTGCCTACAAAGTATTTACTAAGGTAATTGCAAATAGAATCAGGAACACCTTAGACTTGCGTCAACCAAAGGACCAGGCAGGATTCCGTAAAGGCTACTCAACAATAGACCATATTCACACTATCAATCAGGTGATAGAGAAATGTGCGGAATATAACCAACCCTTATATATAGCTTTCATTGATTACGAGAAAGCGTTTGATTCTGGCGAAACCTCAGCAGTCATGGAGGCATTAAGGAATCGGGGTGTACACGAGCCGTATGTAAAAATACTGAAAGATATCTATAGCGGCTCCACAGCCACCGTAGTCCTCCATAAAGAAAGCAACAAAATCCCAATAAAGAAAGGCGTCAGGCAGGGAGATACGATCTCTCCAACGATATTCACAGCGTGTTTACTGGAGGTATTCAGAGACCTGGATTGGGAAGAATTGGGGGTACGAATTAATGGAGATTACCTTACTAACTTGCGATTCGCTGATGATATTGCCTTGCGTAGTAGCTCAGGGGACGAATTGCAATGCATGCTCACTGACCTGGAGAGGCAAAGCAGAAGGGTGGGTCTAAAAATTAATCTGCAGAAAACTAAAGTAATGTTTAACAGTCTCGGAATAGAACAGCAGTTTACGATAGGTAGCGAGGCACTGGAAGTGGTAAGGGAATACATCTACTTAGGACAGGTAGTGACCGCGGATCCGGATCATGAGACTGAAATAATCAGAAGAATAAGAATGGGCTGGGGTACGTTTGGCAGGCATTCTCAGATCACGAACAGCCGGTTGCCATTATCCCTCAAAAGAAAAGTGTATAACAGCTGTGTCTTACTAGTACTCACGTACGGGGCAGAAACCTGGAGGCTTACGAAAAGGGTGCTACTCAAATTGAGGACGACGCAACGAGCTATGGAAAGAAGAATGATCGGTGTAACGTTAAGGGATAAGAAAAAAGCAGATTGGGTGAGGGAACAAACGCGAGTTAATGACATCTTAGTTGAAATCAAGAAAAATAAATGGGCATGGGCAGGACATGTGATGAGGAGGGAAGATAACCGATGGTCGTTTAGGGTTACGGACTGGATTCCAAGGGTAGGGAAGCGTAGCAGGGGGCGGCAGAAAGTTAGGTGGGCGGATGAGATTAAGAAGTTTACAGGGACAACATGGACACAAGTAGTACATGACCGGTGTAGTTGGAAAAGTATGGGAGAGGTCTTTGTCCTGCAGTGGGCGTAACCATGCTGATAATGATGATGATGATATTGACGATGATGATTCAGAGAACGAGACGAGACATAGAACCACCCTTTCAGTATCGCCGAGGTGAGCGAGCTGAGAGCTGCCTTGATCCCATGACAGAGCTCTGCACCAGGACCTGACAGAATAATGTACGACATGATTACGAACGTACACACTGATACACAACTGACACTACTTGGACCTTTCAATGCTATTTGGGCTGCCGGATATCTTCCACTTGCATGGAGAGAAGTGATTGTGATCCCCATTTTGATGCAAGGTAAAAATCCTTCGTGGGCGGCAAGTTACCGCCCGATAGCTCGCACAAGTTACCTTTGTAAGCTGTTTGGGAAAATTATTAATCGGTGACTCATACAGTTACTGGAATTAAACAATATGCTTGATCCCTACCAGTGTGGCTTCAGAGAAGGGCAGTCCACAACCGATCACCTTGTGCGCATTGAAGGAAATATTCGTGACGCATTTCTATATAAACAATTATTCCCATCTATATTCTTATTTCTTTTTTGTCGGTTTTCTATTATATGTTTGTTGAAACACCCTCACCAACACATTCAGAAGTCGCAGACGTCATCACACCTTTTTCGGCGCCTGAGCCACACAGGGTATCGCCATTTCTGTATACTGCCGTAACGACACCTACGTTGAGCTACTGGAGCTAACGGCCCTTGAAAGACCATGCCGCTGTCTTCCAGATACGCCATAAATTGCATCCCAGACTCCTTGTCACCATCTTAACTACTTCAAAATTACTCGACACGTTGATGCTATGCTGCTAAAGTCACGCTTTCAACTCAGGGGTTTGTTTTGCCTGTTGTGTTACTCGCGCACTGACCGCCTAGCCGGCTCTTCTAATGCTACAAAAACCTGCCGCCAACGACACCTCTGAATGTTCCCTAACCTCTCGCTTCCCCAAAGATCTTCCATGGCCCTTCCTTTCTTTTTTTTGTTCTTTCTCCTCCCGCTTTTTTCCTCTTGGTGTCCCCCCCACTTTCTTTCTTTCCTTTTTTTTCTTTTCTTTTCCCCCCGCCTTCCCACTCCCCGCTCTTGTCCCCTCGTCTTGGGAACGACGCTCACATATGTCGGGCGACAGCGCTCATTACCTCTGAAGTCTCTCCCTTTATAACCAGCCGCCACCGACGACGAACGCACGTGACGTCACTGCACTGACCCTTTAAAACTAACATGCTGAGGATGACGAGGCCGCCTTTGACGAAGATAGGTCCTCCTATCGAAACGTTGGCCAGCCTTTCTGAGGCACTTTATCCCTGTTTAGAATCTTTATACCATCGATATTGAGAAGGCGTACGACACAACGGCGCTACGGAATCTTGAGAGACTTGTCGGGAATGGACATCCGTGGAAATATCCTACCCCTAATAGAGAGTTATTTGTCCAACCGTACCTTCCCCATTAAAATCGGCAACGTGTTGTCACGTCCATTTATACAGGAAACTGGTGCACCTCAAGGAGGCAAGCTCAGCTGCACACTCTTCATAGTTAAGATGACCACACTTCGAGCTTCATTACCACCGGCGAATTTTTATTCTGTCCATGTGGATGACATTCAAATAGGCTTAAAATCCTGTAACCTCGTGGTGTGCAAGAGACAAGTACAGCAGGGCTTGAACAAAATGTCCAAGTGGACAGATGAAAGCAGATTTAAAGTCAAGCCCCAGAAAAGTTCTTGTGTTCTTTTTACAAGAAAGAGAGGCTTGGTTCCAGACCCGTGCGTGGAACTGTGTGGACAGCAAATACCTGTGAAGAAGGAGCACAAATTTCTAGGTGTAATACTTAACTCTAAGCTTACTTTCGTCTCACACATAAAATATCTGAAAACTAAATGTCTGAAAACATTGAACTTGCTGAAAATGCTAACACAACATGAGGTAGTGACGGGAAATGTCTAATGAATATTTACAAGAGCCTGATTCAATCACGGCTAGACTATGGTGCCATAGCATACAACTCTGCCAGCCCAAGCGCACTGAAGATGCTGGATCCCGTCTACCACCTCGGTATCCGTCTCGCCACAGGCGCATTCAGAACTAGCCCCATTGAAAACTTATGAGTAGAACTGAATGAGTGGTCACTCCATCTGCAGAGTTTATACATCAGCTTCACATATTTCCTTAAAGTGCACTCTAACCTTGAACATCCGTGTTCTAAAGCCATAAGAGATTTGACGTGCACTGCACTTTACCATAATCGACCCTCTGTGAGACGGCCTTTTTGACTGCGTGTGAGGGAGCTTAGCGTGAAAATGAGTCCCACTCTTCAAACATCGTTTAATGCCTCCCGTGGAGCAGCTACCTCCGTGGGAGTGACATATGACTGAGGGTGATATATCTGTCATAAGACTTACAAAATATGCACCAGAGCTCGACATTCGGATACATTTCCATGAACTCCAATCAAAGTACTCTTGCTCTGATTTCTACACCGTTGCATCAAAATCGCATGTTGGCGTGTCTTACGCGGCTGTTGGCTCATTTTTCTATGAAAGAGGTGCATTGAACCCCCATACAAGCATCTTTATCTCAGAAGCCTATGCAGTACTGTCTGCGGTAAAACACATAAAGAAATTAAAACTAGAGAAAGCGATAATATTCACGGACTCGTTAAGTGTTGTAAAATCACTAATGTCCTTAAGAAACCACACAAATCCTGTTTTTATTAAGCTTTACTTGTACTTGTGCAATATATATGCATCTCGTAGACATGTAATAATATGCTGGGTTCCTGGCCATAGATGCCTCGAGGGTAAGGTTCTGGCAGGCCAAATGGCCACATCAATTACATCGCAAGCTATCAATCCTACCACTGCTAATCCTACCTCAAGACTTTTTGGCGAACGAAACTGCGAAGTCACTCGCAACACTTGTGGGAAAACGAAACAAATAATAAGCTCCACTTGATTAAGCCAAATTTAGGTTTCTTGCCCTCCGTTACAAAATCACAAAGAACTGGCGTCCTATTCTTCGACTCAGAATAGGACACACATATGGTACTTACAATTTTTATTGACTGGCAATGAGCCTCCTACCAGTGGTAGATGTGGTGAGAGGTTAACCGTCCTCGACGTCCTCGTGGAGGGTCGGGAAGCCGAAATAGAAAGAAGGAAACATATTCCTCTAGCATACCGCTACTGTCTCCCTCTTCATCCTGCTATGAATATTGGTAAAGAACCCCTTTTTACCACCAAATCTGTCCTAGGTTACTTGAAAGATGTGGTCTTGCATGTTATTAGTCGAAAGGTTTTGTAGCGCATCCTCCCTGAAGGGCAGCATGGACCTGAAGGCGTGTGCTATGCAAGGACTTCTGTCACAGCAGCATCCTCTGGAGGGAGGATGTGCCACGAAACCTTTTTTTTTATCACCCACCAAAAAAAAGATGGGTGATAACAGCACCTAGATATGTCACAAAATATTGTAAGTGATGCCAATGTGTGTCAAAATTTGATTGTACAATGTACTTTGGAAATATAAGGCAGAAAAATTGCCGATTGATATACTAGGCGTTTTCGATGCAAGAAACCAATAATGGCGTAAATACACCTTCTACGAGGGTCTTCAATAAAGAAATTGGTTACTTGAACAATATCATGTATAATGTGCGTGCATCATGGATTACATGGGTTATGTGTCATGTATTGTGAAATCTGCTGCGATTCCGAGGTTTTTCCATATGTAATCATCGTTTAGTGAGGTCACTTGATGTCCAGCACCCATTCTCTGCATATCGCGTCGGTGTTTTGTCTTTCTTAGAACTGTAATCGTGCTTCATAAAACCTTACATACACTGCTAAAATGAGAGCGTGGGGCAGTTTGGTCTTTAATCCCCAATGTTATTTTTGAGATTTATCTTACCATGTAAGCATTATTCTGGAGTACTTGCGGCATTTCACCATGCTCTTGCATTCACTTGCCAGATATCTGTGTTCTGAACAGCAGAAACCACCAGTAGCATGCAACTTTGTTGCATGCTCAATAGTGAACTCAGTGACGAACATACTGCTAAAATTTTTTAAGTGGATGAAGCAGCTCGGTATCTGCTCAGTTTTGCAGCAGTAAACTGAAGCAGAATGCTTGCTTCGATGTAATCTACATGGCACTTTTTTTTCGTCACATTTTATTAGACTGCCTGCTATTTCAGCATGGCAATGCATTAGCCACATCTTTCACAGGTTCCTTAAAATTCTCATTCAAATAGTAACATTGCATATTATCTTCTTTGTTAACATTTATAGGTTCCAAAAAGCTCCTATAATGTCTTCGTTCTCACATTTTCAGCAATGTCCTTCACTGGAAGGACAGAACAAGCAGTTCACCTAATTTATCACTTTTACAGGCAACAAACTAACCATAATAGTAGTGCCATGCCGATTGTTTAAAAGCTCCTAAATAGTTCTGCACATCTGAAAGTTTCTTCAATTGACACAAGCAGGGAGTGCTGTGCAAACAAGATGGCCGAATGCTCTTGGGATTGTATTTTAGGCCAATGTGAAGAAAAGCCCTAGGACACGTGTGCTGGGTTACGATGTTGGCTTGTAGTGATTGTTACGTCAGTGAACCGTGTGTACACTGTGAAGTTACGCACATTGCTGCTGGTACTATTGTGTAATGTGTTTACATATAAAAGAACACCTTATATTCATTATCAAGAACACATACATTTTATTAGTTTTTGTAATGTATTGTCATGATTTCCTCCGATTCTCAGTGCTGCTAGGTATCCCGTTATTAGTTGTTTCGAAAGTTCAGAACCTTTTAATCACTGCAGCTATACATTCCTTTAATGATCAGCCCTTCGCTACAAAATAAGGGTTCCTAAATTGATTATTGGCACCTATAAACCAGCTTAGATGATGAAAATGCTTTTCAGAAATTGCTCTAAAGTATATTATTTTTAATCAAGTCAGAATAAAAAAAGGACACTGCAGATGAAAAACATGAACGGTCCGTATCAATTAATGAAACAATCTGGAGAGCTTTGTGGTCATTCATTGAAAAACTTATTTTAGCTTTCCAAGTGCCAATGATGTTTCAACCTTACACCACAAGATAACGATGCTTAAATGATGGGAAATTTTCACAAGGTATTCTATGTATGCAGAGAGAGAGATACAGAAGGGAAGAAGGAAAGGCAGGGAGGTTAACCGGACTGAGTCCAGTTTACTACCCTACACGTGGGGAGGGGAATGAGAGTGAAAGAGAGAGAGAAAAGACATGAGTCTATACCGCAGTCTGCAACCGTACTAATTGGCCATGATTTTTCTTAAAACCTGAGATGCCCAAGATACACTTGGTGTGGTGGCATTGAATGGACTAGCACTGTCAAATCATTTCTGATGCTAGGTTTAAATATTTATATGGTGTCCGTTCGCAATGCAGTCCTACATAATGTTTTTCTGTTTAGTTTTTTCAGAATGCTCCCTATCATGCATTGTGTACTGAAGAGCACCAGGCCTTCTTGTGTGGATTCTTTCCATTTTCAAGGCCACCAGTGCATCCACGGTATCATCAACCAGCCTGCATTGTTCTTTATGTTCCATGTGGCAGAAGAAAATGCAAAATTCCAAGTTTTTTTTTTTAAATGCATGCTTGACTCTGTGAAACACCACCTACTGTCAGGGTGCTAGGGCTTTGTGCAGACAAAATATTCATAATGATGCCTTATGTGTGCCGTGGTGGCTAAGTGTTGGTCTCTGGGTGAGAATCTCACACTTATGGATACTGTTAAGGTTTCCTGTATTATATATTTTGACATTCTATAAAAAATTGTTTTGGTATAAGAATTGCTACTTTGCGTGATATACAAAATTCAGCTGAAGGTGATCAGCAGAGGTCGAACAAGTGTTGCATCAGGTGGCAAAACTTTTTTGAACAGTGGACTTATCTTCGGTAGGGCAGCAACTGTTTTCCTTGGCAACGTTTATATAGTTCACTTTTCTCCACTCCGTGGACATCTACGAGAATGAGCGGCGGCATAGCGTAGGGTAAGGTAAGTTTAAATGCTCAACACAGGCGTTTAATTAAGATAGCGAGGTGTGGAAGTAGAGGTGTGGAAGTAGAGTAGTTCGTCAGATTGCTGACACTGATTTCTGAGAGTGGTCTTGGTGCTTGAGCCTACATCGGTTATATAATGCGAGGCGTGTTCTGAGGCAAGGAAGTAAAAGAAACTCCTTATATTTGTGCAAATGTAGCATGTAGCCCTGGGGTCTCTATAGGTATGTGACAATGAGGCTTCTGAGTATGTGTTACTGTGACCACTTGGCATATACAGTTCTTCAATGAACATATTTGATACCAACTTGGGTATTTGCCACTAGGTGTGTGCCGCTGCATATGTGGCACTCTTAAATGAACCTCGGTAATGTCGAGTTAGGTCAGGCGGCATCACAAGTACCTACGTAGTAGTATCTACGTATGCAGTATGCGAGCTGGAGTTGTGTCTGCTTGGATTTTCTTTCCCTGACAAAGGCTAGTCCCCTTGTTGAACTGTTAACTTCAGCCTGAGAAAGCACCTGTTTAACTACTGTGATCACATGCCCATATCACGTTGAACTCGTCATGTTCTCTAGCTGGGAAGTTTGTATTTGAGCTACTGCAGAATGCTAAAGAAATTGATTCAGTGTGAAGGGCACAACCTTGTCTTCTTTTTTTCTTTGCAGCGGCATGTTACATGAGAGCATAGCATGTGGTCGTAAGTTGTACGTAGATATCAATTAGAAACAGCATAGTTACTCAATACTACTCTCGCTACTTTTTCCTCTCGGCAATTGGTGCTATTTGGCCTACTTTGCATTATTCTTTGTAGCATGCTCGTTTTTATCCAAAAACAAGTGTGGCTTGTTCAAATGCATGCAAAGACTGCCCAATAGCTCATGGTGCTGTTTTTAGTCACTAAATTTCAGTTTTGTCTGCACTAGTGGATTTCCAAGTATACTGAAGCTTGCAAAATGCGTGAATTATCTGCCAAACATATTTGCTCGTTTACATCGTTTATTCAATCATTTCACTTTCATTATACCAAAGGTTCATTGTGATATCACGATGGTACATTTTATTGTGGAACTGCAATTAATTTCCGGATATTTTATTGCTGTGTCATGTTTTTTGCACCTCCTTAAAGGACCCATTCTACTATATACACAAGAGAATCGCTCCTCAATCTCATTAAATTCCCAAAAGGATCATAATAAACTCCCAGACCTCTCTGTGGAAGCCCTTAGAAAGAGCTAAGAAAGCCCTCCCAAAACATTTGTTCAAAACTCCCCTAATAACTCCCCTAATAAAGCGAAGCTTCCTAAAGGTGTAAAGAGTAAGTCCCAGACATTATATACATTCCCATAACAAGCAAAAATGAGCTCCCAAAACTATCCACCAGAGCTCGCTTAAGCAAATCTCCCAAAATATGGGATGTTTCTCCCAGTTTAGACCTAAGCACTCCCGCAAGGAGGAAAATTATTTCCGAAAGGTCTCCTTCAAAATTCCTTCTTGAAGGCAAAGCTTTCCGAAAATATGTACGTAAAAACTCCTATCGCTTTCCCATAAATTGCCAAAATAAGCAAAATAATATAGCCAAGTTAACTTGTAGAAGCTCCCCAGGTAGCTCATGAAAACCCCTGGACTCATGGTGTTTAGAGGAGAAATGAATAACCCCCAAAGAATTTCGTAAAAACTTCCAGTGCTGGCATTCAAAAAAGCCATAATCAAACTCCCAACGCTTCTCGAAAGACTCCTGCAGCAATATCGTTCAAAGGAGCTTTACAAAACTCTCATTGTAGCGCGAAAATTCCCTCAAGGGTTGGTGTCCATAGGAGAATAAAAAGACACCCATGGTTCCCCATAAAACCACCAAACACAGTAGGGTAAAAGAAACTCCGCACTGAGGGAGTATATTTTCCTCCCATTAGGGTGCTAGTTATGCAACGAGCCTAAAACTCCCTAAAAGATTAAAACCTTGTAACAGAGTACAAAAAGCGTATAAGTGGTTTAACAGCACAACAGGCAGCAAATTCTAGAGTGTGCACTGCAGTCAGCAGGGACTTTTGTAGCTGGGCTGACGCCGGAAGCTGTTAATTCCTGTGGTGGCCAAGGTGGACGGACGTGACGATTTGCTGGACTACTCCTAGCTATATCAATTTGCGAAGGCTGCGAATGATCAGTCTTGCGAAGAATCAGATGCAGGTGCGCGCCTGTACTGCATATCTATCACAGGAGGCCAACAAAAAAGCGTAGACGTGGTTTACCAGCACGAATAGGCAACAAACCCCCGTTGTGTGCAGTCAGCAGGGTCTTTTCTAGCTGCGATGATGTTGGAAGCTGTTGCTCCCGGTCGTGGCCAACGTCGCCGAAAGTGACGACGCGCTGGACTACTGATGCGACAGCCGCACTTGATCCGTCTTGCGAAAACTCAGGATATGAACGGTGTTCAGTGTCAATACCTCAAGAATGAAAACTGCATTTGCAAGGCGCCCATATGTCGGAAGTTATTGTTTCTTCTTGGGTGTCCTATGAGCTTACCTTAATTGCTCGATTTTATTATGGCACTTTTGTAAAAGCTTTGAAATGATTCTAGAGTTAATTTACCTACTATGGTGTATTTTCGGTGTGTACATTTACGAATCTAAATATTATGCACATTCATATCACATATTAGAGTCCATGTGAAGCGAATGTTTTGTGAAGTGATTAATGAAATACTATAAGTTCGCCCATTTAGTTCGTCATCATCATCATCATCATGATTTTTATTTTCGCCACTGGATACACAAGGTGAAAAAGGGAGAGCGTGAAGGAAAACGGCATGAACCCATGTGCGTTCGTGCACCCATGCTACTCAATGTGACACAAGCTAGTTGGTGTTGAGACGATGAAAAAAATATACGTGCCATTCTGGCTCATTGGTTAGAGCATTGGGCTTCTGTGTTGGGAGTACGAGGGTCTATACAGCCTAGGACACGTAATCCAATGTTATTTTTACAGTGAAGCTGTATATGGCTAGCCGATTCGTCGGCCCGTTCGTATGTCGCCTGCACGCTGAAAACTCCTCCGCAGCAACGCCATGCGCATGCGCAAAAAAAAAAAGAAGCGTGCGATTGGCTGCGCCAGTAGTGACGTCGTTGTTCTCCGTCGCAGCCCTCGCAGGCGAGCTCGAGTGCAGCAGTTTCTTTCCGGCTCCCAAATGGGTAGGCCACGCGCCATACGTACTAATGAGGAGCAGGTAGATTTCGATCAGCAACCCCGTGAGCAGAAGAGGGAACGAGCTTGTCTACACCGGGCTGATGCTGCAACCCAGGCAGAAGAACAGGCTCGTGTAGAAGGGCGCAAGCAGCAACTGCAAACCGAGGATCTGGCAGCCTGCCATCATCATCATCATCAGCCTGGTTACGCCTACTGCAGGGCAAAGGCCTCTCCCATACTTCTCCAACTACCCCGGTCATGTACCAATTGTGGCCATGCCGTCCCTGCAAACTTCTTAATCTCATCCACCCACCCTAACCTTCTGCCGCCCCCTGCTACGCTTCCCGTCCCTTGGAATCCTGTCCGTAACTCTTAATGACCATCGGTTATCTTCCCTCCTCATTACGCGTCCTGCCCATGCCCATTTCTCGTTCTTGATTTCAACTAAGATGTCATTAACTCGAGTTTGTTCCCTGACCCAATCTGCTCTTTTCTTATCCCTTAACGTTACACCTATCATTCTTCTTTCCATAGCTCGTTGCGTCGTCCTCAACTTAAGTAGAACCTTTTTCGTAAGCCTCCAGGTTTCTGCCCCGTACGTGAGTACTGGTAAGACACAGCTGTTATACACTTTTCTCTTGGGGGCTAATGGCAACCTGCTGTTCATGATCTGAGAATGCTTGCCCCAGCCCATTCTTATTCTGATTATTTCAGTCTCATGATCCGGATCCGCGGTCACTACCTGTCCTAAGTAGATGTATTCCCTTACCACTTCCAGTGCCTCGCTACCTATCGTAAACTGCTGTTCTCTTCCAAGACTGTTAAACATTACTTTAGTTTTCTGCAGATAAATTTTTAGACCCACTCTTCTGCTTTGCCTCTCCAGGTCACTGAGCATGCATTGCAATAGGTCCCCTGAGTTACTAAGCAAGGAAATATCATCAGCGAATTGCAAGTTACTAAGGTATTCTCCATTAACTCTTATCCCCACTTCTTCACAATCCAGGTCAATGAATACCTCCTGTAAACACGATGTGAATAACATTGGAGAGATCGTATCTCTCTTCCTGACGCCTTTCTTTATTTGGATTTTGTTGCTTTTTTTATGGAGGACTATGGCGGCTGTGGAGCTGCTATATATATCTTTCAGTATTTTTACATACGGCTCGTCTACATCCTGATTCCGCAATGTCTCCATGACTGCTGAAGTTTCGACAGAATCAAACGCTTTCTCGTAATCAACGAAATCTATATATAAAGGTTGGTTATATTCCGCACATTTCTCTATCACCTGATTGATAGTGTGAATACGGTCTATTGTTGAGTAGCCTTTACAGAATCCTGGCTGGTCCTTTGCTTGGCAGAAGTCTAAGGTGTTCCTGATTCTATTTGCGATTACCTTAGTAAATATTTTGTAGGCTTTGATTGGCATTGAAGTCACCCATCAGTATAGTATATTTTGTTTTGACTTTACCCTTCGCCAATTCCACGTCTTCATAGAAGCTTTCGACTTCCTGGTCATTATGACTAGACGTAGGGGCGTAGACTTGTACGAACTTCAATTTGTACCTCTTATTAGGTTCAAAACGAGACCTGCCACCCTCTCGTTAATGCTATAGAGGTCCTGTATGTTACCAGCTATATTCTTGTTAATCAGGAATCCGGCTCCTAGTTCTCGTTTCTGCTCTAAGCCCTGTTGGCACAGGATGTGCCCGCTTTTAGTACTGTATATGCTTCATTTGTCCTCCTAACTTCACTGAGCCCTATTATATCCAATTTACTGCCCTCTAATTCCTCCAATAGCACTGCTAGACTCGCCTTACTAGATAACGTTCTAGCGTTAAACGTTGCCAGGTTCAGATTTCAATGGCGGCCTGTCCGGAACCAGGGATTCTTAGCACCCTCTGCTGCGTCGCAAGTCTGACCACCGCCGTGGTCAGTTTCTTCGCAGCTGCAGGGGACTGAGGGCCGGGGTTTGATTGTTGTAGTCATATAGGAGGTCGTGGCCAAGTACTGCACCACGGTGGCCAATTCTGCTCTGGTGAGGGAGTCCGTTACCGTTTCTGGTCACCGGGATCAGGCCGCACTCTAGGCCTGTTTATGCAATTTTATCAACACGCGGATTTTTTTTTTAATCCGGTGGAAAATTGCGTGGCACCGGGATTCGAACCACGGTCCTCTTGCACGCCGGGCGGATGTTCTACCACTACGCCACCGCAGCATCTCAACCTACCAAGCTGACGTTTAATGAACCATTGGTATGAACCCAGTGATAAACACCGGGGCCACACGTTTCAGCCTCGCTGGCTAATCATCTGTATGGAGTGCTTGGGCTGCGATTTTTTTCATATCTGAGATATTCGAAAAGACAGCATGAGACATAGCCATGGTCACGAAAGTTCGACATGGTTCGCAAAGAAAGATCCGCTTTATAAGTATAATCCGTTTTCTGTGCTAAGACGGACTCGCAACAAGTACATTCTTAATCAATGCAGAGCAGACATGTTCACCGACTCCTTTCTAATTCAAATTTTATCGTTTGTGTTCATCGCACATCGCTGAGCTGTGTTTTGTATAATTAGCCGTGATGCTCGATTGGCGCTGAGTTACAGGCGTGAGATACGCCAATACTATAAGAATGCGTTTACTTAAAACACGGCACCTGCTTTGTTCGTTAGACGTGCGTGAGCATTCAGCTCCTTCATTCAGTTAATGCACTGGCACCGAAACAAAGATATCAAAGTACACTCGTAGTTTATTCCTTCTCTGGAAATTTTGCTTCGTTTTCGTGACTAGAGGCATTTCTGAGAGTATAAAACGGCAACCTCAAACACAAATGTTCTTCTTCTGTAAACCCATGTTTGTCGGCAGGCTTAATTCTTTCAATCATTAGAGCATAATTCGAGACATTCAGTCACGACTGCTATATTAAGGTAAACGCAGATGCAATGTAGAATATTCCACCACTTATACGGTGTCGCAGTCCATGAGTACGCATATTTCACAAGTATATTTCACAAGCTGGAGGTTCGAGCAGGCTTTAATGTTTGTACACCACTGGACAGCTATAGAGTGGAGAGTATGCTGCCACCCTCGCTTGTTCTTCGTAGAGTGCGTTGCTAAGCACGCACAAGTTACGGTGGGGAGAAGTCACGACATATTCGCGTTTCCAGGCAAAGTAGCTCCTGTGCTGGCTGGGTTTGTCTAGAAGCAAGCGAAGGCACCTCGCCAAATATCCCTGGTTGCTGAGCGCGGCCACGATGGCAACCGCATTATTTGGCAGGCGCAGAGTGTCATTTCGTAAAGCGAATACGACTGGTACAAGGTCCTGCTGGAATGCATCATGAAACAATCACCCGCCCCCGCAAAACAACCAGGTGACTTGGATACAAATATAAAGTGGAAGTTCTCCGCCACGTGACGCACGCCTTCCGTGCGTAATTTGCAGTATGCAGATCCGCAGGTAGTGATTAGGCTCAGCCGAATGGGCGACGCTACTAATGCTGCAGGCGGCTGGCGTTCTTGATTCCGGATACGTTGCATTTGGCACTTGTCCACAATCCAGGCGGCGTCCTTCCGCTTTTCTGTTCCTACTCCGTAGCTGTTCTGTTCCTACTCCTTAAGATTGCCAGAGTCGTTAACGAGGCCACCGCAGCGCCATTGCATTGCGACTTTTTACTGATATAAAGATATGACGTCTCAAGTAGCTTACGTGTTCTGTACTGTGGCACGATGGCGAAGACGGGTTGCTTGCGCTAGTAGACTCCCGCCTGAAGATGACGCGGCATGTTCAGCAGCGAAAATGAATGTCGGAAAATTATTGTTCGACAGAAGTGGAACGGAAATGATTAGCGTTTACGACAGCCTAAGCGATGCAATGAGACACCACGGACATAAAATTTGCGGTGCTTGAATTAACTCGCACTTCAGCTAATCCCTGATTTTACGCGTTCACTGATGGGATCAGGTGCTTATTAGTGTTCGGCAGGTGGTGGACGGAGGCAGATGAAGAGCCGCTGAAAGCACGCGTTTGGAAGCTGCGACAGAGGCCATATGTGTTACAGTGCAGTTTGAATTACAAGCGTACAATTTTGCTATGTCTATCATCACTACATGCCTAAATGCGTTGCACAAGCCGATACTTAAGTTACAGTGCGCAGTAATACACAAAGAGAAGTGAACACCCATATCGCGCATAAAGGCTGGCGCAAATACGAAGTGCCTGCATTATACAGCGTCATCAATGCAGGTGCCCTCTTTTGCCACAACCCTCTGCTAAGTCATTCCATAGGACATGCGTCAAGATGTGGGCGCATGTTAATTCTTGAATTTCATTTAGCGGACGCTGCTGTGATGTCGAAGATAGCACGGCTACTTTTTTCAGTTACAGTGATTAACGCACTACCCAGATGTTGTCAGAGCCATTACAGTGGTTTAAATTAAATTACAGACGCGCGTGGTCTAGTTTTTTACCTTCATATGCCGTTAAAATGAAATGTATTTATTGATTAAGCCAATACACCACTTTCCATTCCTCTGTCCAGTTGCTGCTTTCTTTTTACAGCGAAGCTGTATACCTCTACCATCCAAGGAAATTTTCGTGCCGATGTGGTAAGCGAAAAACTCCCCATACGTGGGCCGATCCCGAAGATAATTCAA
Organism: Dermacentor andersoni; assembly: GCF_023375885.2. Classification (NCBI taxonomy): domain Eukaryota; kingdom Metazoa; phylum Arthropoda; class Arachnida; order Ixodida; family Ixodidae; genus Dermacentor; species Dermacentor andersoni. The sequence continues at coordinate 384,621,086 of NC_092814.1, read as the reverse complement.
TGCCGGGCCGACCCGCGGCGGAGGTGAAGCAGGCGTTGAGCGCTCCCCATACGTGAGCCGATGCTGAAGATAGTGCAATGCCGCGCTGACCCATCGCGGAAGTGAAGCAGGCGTTAAAGGGCCCCTCCCCAGGTCTGGCTAAAGACCCTCCATACACGTTATCGTCGACCAGGTTAAGTACCGCCAACTTTCCCTCCTCCTCCGCGCTTCTTCCTCGCTCAACCGGAGCGAGGAACTGGGCGAGGAAGAAGAAGCATCGAAGAACATGTAATAAGATCGGCTCCCGCTTTCAACATCGGTTTTGACCCGTTAATCAGAATGTACCCTTGGCTGGATTACATCAATCGACGCTTCGCAACCAGAGGATCACGGCGACACCACCCGCTCGCAGTAACAGCTGTCTGGCTCGCTGTTATCTGAACCCGCCAGCGATACCGCCGCCCGGCCTGCTGCCGGCGGCCATCGCTGCTCGTCCAAGTTTCGTGCTTTGATGGCCTCGCCGGAGGAGCCCGTGCTCCCTAACCATGTACCACTGCCCGATGACATGGACCCACAGGTTCCGGACAACCAGGCTGCCTCGTTTGCGCCGCTGACTTTAACGAAGAACTCGGCCGTCGCTGTTATACCTTCAAGGGTGCTGCTGCTGCCGGACACCAACCCCTTCGCCCCACTCATGGACCTAGAGGAACAGCATGGCATTGAAGGCAAGTCTGCGAATACTTTTTACCAAGCTCGCGTCATTTCCACCGCACCGAATGGAGAAAAACGTGCACGAGGCTCGCTCATGCTGACGCCCGAACGACAGTACACGAGTATACCCAGGGATTACCCCTGTGTGAGAGGCGCACGTCGCATGCCTCCTGCTCCCGTTAGTCGCCAGGACGAAGAGGACAACTGGGTACTTGTTCGTTCTCGCCGAACAAAGCAGAACCGCACGACGGACGCGACGAAGCCGAGCTCATGTGCCCCGCGTAAATATCAACACACCGTCATCCTTCGGCCTAAGCAGCCGTGCCGCATTATGGATGAGCGGTTCATACGGTTAGACAAAGTCATAACGCGCCACATTTCGGCTCATCTCGGTCTCTCTAAGGAAGACCAAATACCGGAGTTCTCGGTTCGCTACTTAAGTCAGAGCAATCAGCTCGCTGTCGACGCGTCCGCACCCGAGGTGCGCAACGCACTTCTCGCAATAGCGTCCCTGCCAATCCGTGGACAGGATGTGCCCTTTCAAGCATACGAAGCCACTGGTCGTAATCAAATCAGAGGCATTATTAGAAATGCTGGAGACATGACTTCTGAGGAACTAATGAACTCGTTGCATTGCCGCAAGTGCAAAATCCCGCAAGCACGCCCACTTGGTGACAAAGGTACTGCCATGGTCACATTTGAAGGTAACAGCCTACCCTACAAGGTCGGCCTGTGGTCATTTACTATCCGTGTCTTTCCGTACCGTGCACGAGTGGCAGTTTGTGACATATGTCACAAGATCGGGCACCACAAGGAGCAATGCCCCAACACTCTGGCAGCGAGATGCTCTACATGCGGTCTGCGGCAACACGAAGCGGGAACACAGTGCCCCAACGCAGAACCGAAGTGCCGTAGCTGTGGTGGTTCTCACTTGGCCACAGCCACAAACTGTCCAAAAAGACGACAAGTCAACAAGAAAATTGATCAAAAACGCAAGCCGGCTGCCCAAAGGCCACGTAGGAAATGGCAGACAGAGGGGCGTCAGCACCGCTCTCCCGAGAGCGGAACTGAACAAAATTCATCTAGACCCATGCTAAAGGCAACGCGCCAGAATTTCTACACCGGGCCACCGGGATCCCCAGCTGCACAGTCAGAAGCCAGCGGAAAAGCCACCTTCGCGGATGTAGTTAAACAAGCGAACGCACACCTAACAATCAGTTCCAGCAATAGTACAGCGCTTCCCTCAACCTCAACACCCTCGTCCTCTGCGCTGCAACCACCCTCAGATGGAGTAGCGCAGCATACTCGCAGGGACCCAGCTCAGTCAACGGTGCTTACACCTCCCAGCAATAATCCATATCTTCCTCCCCCAACGACACTTCACGATCTCGAGCGGCGTCTTGAAAATCGTATGGCGCAAATAGAGAAGTCCATCTATCAAAGCGTCCAACAGCTTATTAACAGGGCCATAGAAACATGCGTCCACACCATCATGGAGCGTATCATGCTTTCCGGCACTCTCCCTTTTGGCACAACCTCTCCGACACCCGCAGGAGCACCAGCAATGCGTACGCCTTGGGTGCCACCAAACTTCACTGCTGCTGAAACAACACAGCCTCACCATGTCTAGCTCTTCATATTCATCACCATGGGCAACTGTCCTCCAATGGAATTGTCGTTCTCTTCGTAACAAGAGGGCTGACATGATCACCCGGTTCTCCAGCAAGCGAGACAACACCAGTCCTTTGGTCATTGCCCTTCCAGAAGTCAACGGCCCTGTGCTGAGCATAATCGGCTATGACGGCTACGCCCCGCCTGTGAAAGTCGCTGAACCCACGAAGACAGCATTGTACGTGCGACGGGGAACTACACACGTGCAATTAGACACGCAACCATGGTGCAGCACTACTCTTAGCGTTGTTGGATGCCGGTTAGAAGTCTCATCACAGCGTACAATGCTCATATTTTGCGTCTACGTGGTTCCCGAGAACACAAGGAATAAAGCAACTAGGGCACTCGTTGATCTCACCTTTATTTCCCACTTTAAGAAGATTTATCCGCAAGACACCATATTGTTGTGCGGGGACCCTAACGCTCAGCACATCGCCTGGGGATACAACAAATGCCGCCCGCGCGGTCGGCGCATCATGCAAGATACCTCGGAGTACGGGCTGACACTCCTCAACATGCCTCAAGCACACACGAGGTTGGGACAGACAGTTCACCAAGCAGACACATCACCAGATCTTACCTGGAGTACTCGTCCGCAGGTTTTTCGATGGGTGGTGCTGGATGATTGCATGGGGAGCGACCACTTTCCGATCCTCATACGCTTTCGCACAGGCCACGCCAATCCGAAAATGAAGTCACACGCCACTACACGGCTAAGCCACATAACACACTGGGACAAATACCGCGAGTTACTGCAGCAGCAGTCTCCAGCCAAGAACATTGACCATCTGGTATCACAGCTGTGCGTTGCGAAGCGAAGAGCCACCAAACGCTTACGGGTTCCCTTTGACCACTGTTGCGTCTGGGTCGCAAGCCCCAAGGGTAGCGTTGACCTGGAGGCCTGGGGTACAGCTGGAAGCATCCGAAGGTCCTGGCAAAGGATGAGTCGATGCTAACAGAACAACTTGTTTATTCTAGCATCGCAAAAGAGCGGCCGGTCAGGTCGACCGAAGTGGAGAGACGGGAGACCACGTTACTCGACGGAAGAAATTGGAGCCTCTCTCGGCGTCCGTGGGCTGCTGCTTTTATACTCTCGGAGTCGAGGGCAAGAAGGAACGGCTCGGGATGAGGCGCACGTGACGGCGCGGCGCGGACACGCGCGGACACGAAGGTGACGCATCCGCCGGGCCGGCGCCGGTCAGACCTCCTCGCTTCACAGTTGGGGAGCTCCTCTCCCCGGCTGCCGCGCTTTGACAAGCGTGGGCACTAACATGCACACACACACACACACGCACACACGAAGACACGTGGCATTGAAACATGCCTGGACGCGCATGACAGGAGGCGTTGCGGCAGCGCTGAACGGGCCAAAATGTCCGCCGCTTTGAACGAAGCCCCGGCGTCCGTTGCATCCGCGCCGGCTATACCGCGCGTCGTAGGCGAAACGTAACACCACCCAGAGCCTGATAGACATCTGCTCACCTTAAGGAATAGAAGGCACCGGATACTCGCTCAGTACAGGTGGTCTGGTCGCACTGCTCACCAAAAAGCACGGTTGCGCAAAATACAGCGTTTGATCGAAGAATATACGACTACGCTCGCGTCAGACCGCTGGATGGGAATTTGCGAATCCATCAATGGACAGACTCATACGTCCTAGGTTTGGGCCATCCTGCGCTCTCTTCTCGGCCAGCGCAAGACCAACAACGGCGCGGCTCGTGTGGCCCTCCGCGAAGGCATCAGCGCTCAGGAACTTGCCGAACAGGCCGCTGAACTGTTTTTCCCGCAGACGTCTCGCCCCACAGACACCACATACCAGAAGGATGTACATTCTGAAGATAATGAACCACTTAATAGACCCTTCACCTTGATCGAGCTGGAGCGCGCCTTGCAGCGTGCTAACGTACGTAGTGCTCCAGGGCTCGGTGAGGTGGGCGTGGCTCATCTACGCAATCTGCCCCTTGAGCACAAGCACGCTCTTCTCGAAGAATTTAATCGAGTCTGGGATACCGGGATACTGCCCTCCACTTGGAAGTTTTCGGTGGTCAAGCCCATTCTGAAGCCTGGTAAACCACCACATACCTTATCCAACCTCCGTCCGATCTCTTTGACCTCGTATGTCTGTAAAGTAATGGAGAGCGTGGTCAACACACGCTTGATGTGGTACCTTGACGATCGCGACCTTTTGGCTCCTACACTGTATGGATATCGCCGTGGGCTATCAACACAGGATGTGCTAGCCCGCCTAAAACAGGACGTCCTCGATTCTAATTCGGTGCACCCACGAGCCGTTGTCGCAGTGGATATACGCAAGGCATTTGATTCCGTCCCACATAACACTATCATGATCAAAGCACGTGCCCTTGGCATCAGAGGGAAGATGTACAACTTCATAGCGGGTTTTCTTGAAGAGCGAAGCTGCCAAGTCGAAGTCGGTCACGACGCCAGTGCCATACGAACCAACCGCGTAGGCGTCCCCCAGGGCTCGGTTATTTCACCGACGCTGTTTAATATAGCTATGCACCAGCTACCTAAGCGCCTTGCTGACGTATCGGGCCTGAAACACGCGGCGTACGCCGATGACGTCACCGTGTGGGCGCATCAAGGGTGCATCGGGGAGCAGGAGGACGTCTTACAACGAGCTCTCGACATTATTCACGCCTATGCCAAGGAAACGGGTTTACACACTGCCCCAGACAAAACAGAGTTTTTCGTCATTCATGGTGACAGGTCTACCTTTGGCAAGCAGGAAGAAAAGCAGTCTTTTAAACTGTACATCGGTGACCAACCCATCACACGGAAATCTACTATCCGAATACTCAGTATGCACCTAGACGAGAACTGCACAGCGAACACTTGGTTCCAATGCGTTACGAAGACCAGCAAACAAATCCTGCATGCTTTACGCAGAATCTCTACCCGCACCCGTGGAGTAACCGAACGTGAAATGCGGCAGTTCGCTCAAGCTTTCCTTGTCTCCCGTATCATGTACGGGCTGCCGTATCATCCTGTCAACCGCACACAGCTGCACACGCTCGACCGGTTACTTAACGAAGCCAAACGCATTGTAACTGGACTCCCAAGGTACACAAGCCTCGAAGCGCTTAAAAGTTGTAGCAAACTCAACAACCTGTCCGACCTCGTAGACATGCACATCTATACACAAGAGACGAGACTTCGCGCCACAAAAGCCGGGCGACACACGCCCATGCTCCTCGGGTATGACGTCCACAAAATGCCGATTTTGCCCAACAACACGCCGCCGTGGGAAATCACGGCTCTCACCAATGGCAGGCCACTTCCTCTCAATATGGACCCTACTCAGCGAATGCGGCGCCTTGCATATGCCAAGAGGCATGCTAAGGCTACGAGTTCACTCTCCTTGACTGAATGCATCGTATACACGGACGCTGCACTGCCTGCAGACGATGTTAGTAACACCTGTTATGCGACTGCGTGGTACGACCAGACAAATGAAAATCAAAACCGCCGCCATCATATATCAGCAGAAGCAATGTCCAGCACCAGCGCTGAGCTAATGGCCATCCTAGATTATTTGGAGTGGGCCCTCGCAACTTCGTCTCAAGCTGACCCTGTTGACCATCATGTGTACACAGATTCCCCGGCTGCCCATCGGGCATGTGCTAATATTATTTACACAGATCCCGTACTGCAGAATATCCGGCACCAGGCACGCCTGCTCCGCGAATGCGGTCACGATGTTACCATTCACTGGGTCCATGCGCACTGCGGTATCCCCGGAAACGAGAAGGCTCATAGACTGGCGCGCGCTCATCTCTCTACCGCGCTAGCCAGAGCCTCCGATAATCCTTATCCTCTCCTAGCTACCACACCTGAGGTAGCAGACCCAATGGCAGACAAGCATGTGACCAAACAACGGCGTGGCGCCTACCTCGCAGCAGTGGGCAATCCACTCTCTATACCGTCACTTCCACCGAAGGTATTCACACGGCGAGAGTCAGTCTTACTTCGGAGAATCCAGACAAGCACCCTCCTTACTCCTCACTTGTTGAACCGTTTCCACAAGGGTGGCACACCACCACCCGTAAGTGGGTTCTGTTCCATGTGCGCATGTCGTGCTGATCTAAACCACCTTTGTTGGGAGTGCCCCCTCTACATCCCACCAAGGCTTCGTGCCCTGGCCACCATACAGCGGGGACCCTGGCCTTCTTCTCTCCGGACTTGGGCTTGCCCGGATACCACGTCTCCGGACCATGCCATCGAGCTCTGGCGAGCACTGCTGCTGTTCCTTCAGGACCCTGCAGCACCACCCATCGGGGATCGGCTCCGCGATAGCCACAAGCGTCATGCCGCCCCCACTTAGCTGCCTCCAGGACGTTCATTAATAAAACGGAGGCAGCCTTACCCTTCCCCTTTTCCAATAACACCCCATTCATTCATTCGCTCAACCCCTCAGCTTCTGGCGTCAAGCCGAACTTGCGTAGTCCCAGCTTCTCATTTAGGCGGAAGCGACGTCACTTCTGCGTAGAGGTGTGAGCGTTCAACAAGCGAAAATTCAGGAACCGGAAATGGCGAAAGCGGAACGACCGGAAACGGAAACCCCGGAAGCGGAAACTGCGGAAGCGGAACTGGCATAAGCGACGAATCAGGGAACAACGGCGCACATCGAAGGTTGGCGCTACTTGGCAAAAGCGGCGTAAGGTCTGGGGGGGGGCTTTAGGTCTAACCATTTTGAGCTGACAAGCGCAGAACATACATTGCGCGATAGCGACCGTGTCTGCAAAGTATAACAGAGCTACGCGCCGCGGAAAGATCTGAAATTTCAGATCGAACGCCGTTTTTCTTTCTCCTTGCGGCCGCTGCGCTCCAAGCCGGACGGTGACGTAGTCGTGTCCGCAGTGTGGCGTCGCTCATGGTGACACGTCACTTCGAGAATTATTCAAGACATCTGTTATCTGTGCGATCTGTTGCTTAGATTGACGACTTGAAGTTTAGAGAAATAATAAAACACACAAACTGAATGTCTGCGTGTTTTTTGTTTTACTTCACACCGAAGCAAGAGACATGTACAGCTGTACTGCTTGTTCCCACGGTCGTGCGGTCACGTGCGCAGGTACCGAAACTATGCCATTTCCACCGTGTTCCAGCGCGTCATCATGCTCTGCGATTCGCTTGTTCGGCCTCAGTATTCGTGTAGCACTGAATTATACCGCTAGTCATGTTTCCTTGTGCACAGCGCGGAAAATCGTGCGCTGCGCGAACGACACGACATCTCGCGTGCGACGCCGTCGGTGGAAGTGCGAAGCACAGAAAAAAAAAGCGAGGAGAAAAAAAATGAAAGCTGGGCTTGTGACGTAGGCGTCACACGATCCTCAAGGTCCGGTATGCGAGAACGCAGGGGAGTAATTTCGCTTGCGTAGGCTAGACGGGGCGAATGGAGAGAGCGTCGTGCTTGGTAGTGGAGCCCGCCTGCTGAAATCATGGTTTCGCGGCACTGAAATATTTCCATCTCGGCTATTATTGAGCCGATGTGAAATTTTTTTGCGGCAGAACGCTCCCTAGAAGACACGCAACAACTTCCAGCGTATAACCAAAATTTGCTATGGGGCCTGGTGAGGGGCGCTTTAGAACTCCCCATACATTGGCCTATCCTAGAGAAATGCCGGGCCGGCCCGCGGCGGAGGTGAATGAGGCGTTAAGCACTCCCCATACTTCGGCCGATCCCGAAGATAGTGCGATGCCGTGCCGACCCGCGGCGGAGGTGCAGTTCGCCATTAAAGGGCCCAGATACACAGCTTCGCTGGTCATACTTCTTCACAGAGTGGAAGGGCACTGAGATTTTGAGCGTTCTAATAGTAGTCTCCAAGCCTCGACGGCAGCGGTAGCCGGCTTCATAGAGTTTCATACAATTACCAGAGGGTACTGTGGCGCTAGTATCTACGGGAGATGCAGGCATGGCAGTTCAGCCAGCGTGGGAAGGAAGGGTAGTGCATGGATATGCCTAAACTTCATCCGTCTGGCTTTGGAATGGCTTCGTGACTTCGCAAAGTGATAATTTTGAGGCAAGCATGGCGTTTTAGATAATTAAATGAACAATATTTTAATTTTCTGACGGCAGGATTAGAACGCGGGACCTCTAACACAGAAGCCCGATATTAAAGCGATTACGCCAAGGATGAATGGGAAAGCGCAACCACTACAATTAGCAGCGATCATGCGTGCTTGAAGAGTCTTATTACCCTCTGCATTAAGAAAAATTAAGTGCTTTGAAATGTAGGCCGATTTCAGGCGCAGATAAAGCCTAATAAACGAAGCCACAATAACCTCCGAAAACCCAAGCAGGAAGACCAGACAAATCGATGTATTACCCATCATTCCTATGGCGGCTGAACAATTGCAGCGCCAGAGTTCCTTCTAGTGATTGCAGGAAATTCCACGGCCGGCTTCCGCTTCGCTTGCCGGCGCTTGCCAACGTCACGGATTTGTGCGGTACTGGCCTGTGCGAAGATGAGAAACCACGGAACTGGTGATACCATTTCCTTAAACTCTCAGCAACTGACCGCAGCTGCAAAGCACACAACATAGTAAAAGAAGTAAAGAAAAACAGAAAGGGGCAATTTACATTGGTGATGTCACTTCCCATCGCTTATCGTGAAGCAGGTCTCCGAACTTGACCTCTGGTGGGGAAACGGTTAAACTACGCTGACCATGATGTGAATGATTTGCACAAGGCCGCACTGCACTGCAGCAGCACGATCATTTCTAACATTGGGTACTGCGTTACGGAAAGCTTGGCGCATAACACACTTAACCAAGCACGGGCGCCTTGGTTAGGTCTCTTGTCACTTGGGATACTTCATTTCCTTTGCGGCCGTGGGGACTGGTATCTGCTCCACTAGAGCGAGAAATAAAAGGGTGGCCGCATCTTTTCTCTGCATGCGGCCAATGTACAGCGCATTTATACAGGGCGTTTCAGAGAACACTTTCAAAAGACTTTAAAGGTTTCCAGTGGCCGGCTGCACAATTGTGGTTCATGAGCTGGTCTACTGGAAGAGGCAGACATCACTTGCACAAAGAATTGAAATGCATAATCGACTAATTAACAAAAAATCGCTAATGAAGTTTTTAACTGATTACCTTGTGGCGCATAGTGCAATTTACAAGTGCTAGCGATGGAGTTTTCAAGGCGGATCCACTTGGAAAGAATTATCAGGATGACTCGAGTTTCGAGATATTAATTCCCGATCTTTGCGCAAAAATGCATTGGCCGCACGCCGTATGCTGTGGGGGCGAGTGAAAGCGTGCAAGGGTGAGCCGAAAAGGAAGGCGCCTACATTAGCGCGCGCAAAGGAGGAAAGCGGGGACGCGCAAGGCAGTGAAGGGAGGGGCGTTCCAACCAAGTAGGTTATATATTTATCCTCGAATTTATCCTGGAGCTTCCCCATATATGGTGGTGAGCGTTTAAGTACCCTGTTTTTATCCAAGGACCGGGAGTAGCAGCCATAATATCTTCCAGTCTTTTGCTATCAAACTGATTTGTTGGGGAAAGGTAAGCGTCATTCAAAACACACGGAATCATTCTGCAGTTCTGGCGGCGTTTTCTCTACTTCCTTTTTAAATAAAGAGATGTTCATCCATAAATATTTTCACATACAATGGTTAAATTTGTTAATTTTTGCTTTCCCTTCCTGTTTGGCTGTTGCCTCGGCTCTCTCCCTTAGTATACCGCTTAGCTTCTCAATTCCTTGCGACTATTACTTCCAGTTGCCAATTTTGCACGAAAAGTGCTGTACAATTAGGGAGACACAAGACGAGGTAACGGGGAACATGCATATTTCTTGCGGGTTTAACGGTTTTTGCAGGGTTTGATGAAGGACGCTGTTTCGCATGATTTTATTTTCGACGTTATCTAACGCATATCACGGGTATATGGTTCCGAGGATCAGCCCGCGTCGCGGCGGTCCGCCACTCGAGGAAATAATGAAGCAAATAGAAAAGTTAAATGCAACTCGCGTTTTCTCCGGCCGCAACTCGTTCCACGAGCGTACAGACCAGCTGACTACGAACTGAATCCTTTCCCTGGTCCCTGGATCAGTCTAAGCAAAGAAGTATGAACTAACGAAGCAAGAGCGATTTGCGTGCACCTCGCAATACATGGTGGCAACTGAATGCATATAAAGTTAAATGCGCGGGCACCGAATCGATGAGAAAACTGGTCTTCACACCCCAGGAGATTCCGATAACTACCGCCATCCAAAAGGAGTGAAAAAGGCAGCAAAATGTTTGCCGCCGAATAGTTGTCAAGTCTCAAGATTAATTTGGAGGGGCTTTAGGAACGTGTCTGAGAAGTGGCGGCAAAGGCCGGGGGAAGGAGTATGCCGCTTAATTTGAGGGGGGGGGGGGAGGGCATGGGCCCCCCGAGGACCCCCTTGGCTACGTGCCTGACCGAATCACTCCACTTTTATCTATACAAGTCCGGCATCCCTCCGTCCCTTATATGTCATTTCTTCAACTAGACAGAGTCTATTGAATACAGCAGACACCTGTATTACGTTTTAGGGAGAAGATGAAGTGCCTTTCGGGCAGAACGCCGAGTCTTCCAGCTCTACTCATTTTGGGAATTACTTTGCCAGTGTACTGCTGTTTCCTCCTTAACTGCGACGGAGCTGGAGCCTCACGCACGTCTGCCGGACGCAGCAGTGCCCGCGGCGGCTTCCTCCAGGAAGCACAACGGCACTGAGAGCGACACTGACAGCGACGACACCATGCAGTACTATGTCAGCAGTGAAGATTCTTGTTATGACACCTTCGACCTGGGGCGGAGTAGTAAAGCAAAGCGGAGGTTTCTCAGCGCATCATCGAATTCGAGTGAGTCCACCCTGAGATCTTCGCGGAATACCGAGGTGCTCACGATCCTGTTCGCGCCAGTTCTCGCCACTGGCAACCTGAGACGCCTCAACAGGCAAGACGTGCCTTCACATCTAGAGGCGCTGGTTCCGAATGAAATCAAAGACATCAGAGTGAATACCCGTAAGAACGTCTTAGCGATTGACGTAGAACACTCGGCTGCGTTGCATTCTTTGCGCAAAGTGACGGAACATGACGGGATGAAAGTCCGCCCTCATATACCGCTGGGCAAACAAGTCAGTGCTGGCGTAATCTGCGATGTTGACGAGACCATTGTGGACTCCGATCTGTCGATCTTAATCAATCCAGCTACAGAAGCGCCAAAATCACAAACGCATTTCGTCTCGACACGTCACGGTGTGTTAATGTCATATTTATGGGCGAATCCCTCCAATCGCATTCAAAAGTGGGCCACTTCCGACAGGCACTTCGCCCCTTTATACCAAAACCACTGCAGGGCTGGAAGTGCATGAAGTTTGCCCATGTGAGTAGTGTGTGCTATAACACTACCGTCTGTTCTCGCTGCACTGGGCCCCACACCACTAACACGTGCGAGGCCAGTGTGCTGAAGTGCACAAACTGCAGCGGCCCTCATGATGCATCCTCGAAGGAATGCCCTTTGATTCGAAAAGAAATGGCAATATTGAAGAAGATGATTAGAGACCACTCGTCTCACCGAGAAGCAGCAACATCTATTAAGCGACGACGATCACGTGGCCGACGTCGATCAAGAGCCTCCACAGCCTCTGCAGAACGCCACCCACGTACATTACCACCCACTCTTCCGCCCAGGCCAAACTCAGTCAGCTCAAAGGACAAAGGTGCATCGAACAGCACGGCTGCTGACGCTTGGCCTGCACTCCTGAGGCTACATGCCCCTACCGAGCGAAATCAGAGTTCTACAGCAAGGGGCACTTGTCTGTTTCTGATAAATTGTCGCACCAAGATCAAGAAATTGTTCTCATGATCAGATCTCTGGTGAGTGCCATTCGTGTTCTTCTGGACAAGCTACAGACACCAATAGCTCCAAGCGCGTTGCAAGTGCTGGATGCCGTTAATCCCGTTCTAGCAAGCCTTCAGAAGTCCAGTGATTAATAACTTCTACAGCAGAACCATGGCTCATCGACAACAGCGATCTTTCCGGGATGATGTTAGAAGTGCCTCCATATTCCAATGGAGTGCGAGAGGCATGATGTCACTTATTTCGGATTTTCGACAGTTCGTGCTTCACAACCACTTATACTGATCATCTGTGAACCGAACTTAGCCTCCAAAAGACTGCCAGGACATGAACCTTTTGTTTCAACTACGTGTGTCCGTATATTAAGGTTCTGGTTTGCATTCGCAAGGACCTTAAGTATTTTTCTCAACCCGTAGGGCCACACAAAAGTAACCAATACGTCTGTGTTACTGTGAAAAAGGAGAGGCTGTCTTTTACTCTTATTGACGTCTACCTTTCCCAAACAAATCAGTTTAATAGCAAAAGACTGGAAGATATTATGGCTGCTATTCCCAGTCCTTCGATAATAACAGGGGACTTCAACGCTCACCACCATATATGGGGAAGCTCCAGGATGAATTCGAGGGGCAGGTCACTAATATCCTTTGCATAAGGCCACAACCTGTGCCTTCTAAATGAGGGAAGCCCGACATTTCTGCGAGGAACAACGTACAGGGGCTGCCTTGACTTGACTTTGGTGTCACGTTGCCTGACTTTGAGCGTGCAGTGATTCACTGATATTGAAACCCATCGAAAGGCTTGGTGCTCTACGTCGCCGAGCTGAAAGGAGGTACAGGCGCACGAAGTCAATTCTTGACCTCAGAGAAGCTCTAGCGCATGCAAAAGAAGATAAAACGCCGAATGGATAAGCTAGCGGATCAATAATGGAAATGCTTTTGCGAGTCACTGGATCCCCGCAAGCCATTGTCCCATGTGTGGCCTACCCTGCGGTGTATTTGCTCAAGTCCCCAGCAAAGACGCCCTTTTAACGCCCTTGCTCTTTATAAAAACGGCAGTGAGCTAGACGTTGCGGAGGAATTTCGTTCTAAAGTCGCCGGCGGCGAAATTTTAGTACCTGACATGACTTTAGGCGACATCCCCGGTCCACGAGATACAAGTATGGACGCTCAATTCTCTACGGCAAAGTTAGAAGCTGCTATGGTGCTCTGTAGTAGTCCGTCTTCACCAGGGCCCGATGGCATAACATACACTGCTTTGCGCGACCTAGGCAGAGAAGCACGAAGATAACTCCTCAGCCTTTTTAATAGTTCATGGCGAGATGGTGTCATCCCACAGGAATTGAAAGGCAGCCGCCTGGTACCGCTACTAAAAGCAGGAAAGTCACCGCTCAAATTGGCATTGTATCGGCCTAAAGCACTTGCCAGCTGCATCGGGAAGCTCATGGAATGTATGACCCTCATGCGTCTCGAATGGTACTTTAAACACCACAAAATTTACCCTGTCCCTACGGCGGGATTTCGACGAGGCCGTTCATCGATTGACAGTGTCATGGATCTAGTATCATCTGTAGAGGAGCAAAAATCTTGGAAGCGATTATCAGTAGCACTCTTTCCTGATGTGAAAGGCGCTTACGACAACGTTTCCCATCAAACCATTCTAGACGCACTTTTGACAGTTGAACTAGGAGGGCGAGTATATCGATGGCTCAGAAACTATTTGACACAAAGGTCCTTGTTCGTACTTACGGAAGATGGTCCGACTACCGACCACTAGACATGCCGAGGCGTTCCCCAAGGTAGTGTTTCTAAGCCCTATTCTTTTCAACCTCGCGCTTCTTGGGCTGGCCGAATCTCTACCGGAAACAGTGAGTGTTTCATTCTACACCGACGACATTTGCATCTGGGCATCAGCGGTCACTCGCCTGCAGGGTCCCGCAAGGCTACAGAAAGCAGCAACACAGACATCTCACTATCTTGACACACAAGGCCTTACCATGTCAACAGAAAAATGTGCGTTAGTCGCTTTTACGCGAAAAGCGATGTCTCGTTATCCATTATACATCAATGGCCAGGCTATCTCCTACAAAATATCATCAGTTTTTGGGTGTCATTGTTGACCGGGACCTCTCTTAGAGCCTTCAGGTTGCCCACATGAAGAAGAAGCTCACATCTATTGTTCGCGTATTCAAGTTCATCGCCGCCAAAACATGGGGATCATCAGTTGGCTCCATGCTACAGTTATATCGAGCATTTTTTATCGGATTCCTACGCCAGAGCTCTCCCGTGCTTGCTAAAACATGCAAGTCAAATCTTCGAGAACTTCAGAACGTGCAAGCACAGGTACTACGTGTTTGCCAAGGCCTTGCGCGGAGCGCCTCAACAGCAGGAACCATTATAATGGCTCAAGACCATCCGATGACGACTTACATTAGCACCGACACGCTTAGGGCCCATGTTCGCCATGTTTCACGGATGCAATCAAGCTCTCTGTTTCACAGATGCAATCAATGCTGCAAGAAATTAACATTACTTGAGTAGCGATATTATCACAGCAAATAGATGCACTGCAGAAGCGACAGTCATAGCTCGAAAAGCACAGAAATCCACAGAGGCGAATCTGAATAATTGTGCCACAAAAGCCATTGTTCTCTGTCAGTAGGTCTGCTATGCTGTGTCGGTCAGTGGGTGCTGTCTCTGCCCTGAAGATGCCCAGAGCTTTCCTTTAACTGGGACTGATAATTCTGGCCCCACTGCTAAAGAAATGTTACACATGTGTCATAAAGACAAAAACGTGAAACGAAGGGGGGACTGAAGCTGGGAGGAACTGTATCAGACGACGCGCAGCTAACACCGACTATTGCGCTGATTGCGCTTGCGCCGCAATACGCGCAGCGCCCGCTTGGTAGTCCGGAGAGCTCGGCCACGCGTGCCGTGTTACCTCTAACAGTGGCCGCGCCTGTACGTCGGCGTCGAACACAAGACCTGGGATGCCGACCTGCCGTACGTTACCTTCGCTTACAGCACGGTGGTACAAGAAACAGCGCCGATCACGCCGTTCAAGCTGGTTTACGACAGGAACCCGGACGACGACTCTCGACGCCATGCTGCCGCACGTTACCGACGAAGAGAATCTTGACGTCGCCACCTATATCCAGGGCGTCGAATAAGCCCGACAGCTCGCCCGCCTGCGGATGAAGAACAAGAAGAGGACCGACAGCCGACACTACAACCTTCGACGCCGCTACGTCGAGTACCATCCCGGCGACCGAGTTTGGGTTTGGACCTCGATACGCCGATGAGGACTCAGCGAGAAACTATCACGCCGCTATTTCGGACCCTACAAGACCATCCGGCGCGTTGGTGCACTCGGCTATGAGGTCGTGCCAGATGACATTGCGCTATTACAGCGGCGCCGCTCACGACCTGAAATAGTCCATGTTGTGCGCCTTAAGCCGTTCTACCCGCGCTAACGAACTTTCGGACTTTACATACCTTGAACTTCGGACTTTTTTTGGACTCTGTTACTTTGGACTTTGCTCCTTTGTTGTTTCGATGGTTTTGTTCAATAAGTGTCCTTATTTTTAGCTCTCCTGTTTGGCTTGCAGCATCGGGACGATGCTTTTGGAAAGGGGGGCACTGACGCGTGTACTTTGTCTTTTTTCACCGTCTAACAAATGTTATCGCTGAGCGCCGTACGCGCTCACGTATCGGAAGTTTCTCGAATGTTATCGATGGTTCTTTTTGCTGTCTGTAGCGACCCAACCTTGTGGAATGTAATTTGATGTATGCGCGATTCGAATGATGTAGAACATTCTGGAAGACACGCAGGCACCAGCGATTATTCTGGAGCCTTCGATGACTGATGTATAAGAGCCGACGTGCTTGACCCGCTGATCAGATTTTTGACGATCGCCGACTGTGTTCGCAGCTGTCGGCGTTCTTTGAGTTTACCCTGTTTTTGATGGCACAAGTTCGCCCAATAAAACTCTAGTTTCGTTGTTCCTACTTTTGCTGCTTTCTTCACCGTCACTACTACGTCACAATATTAAGATTTTTCTCTGATTTTGTGTTCCGTAAAATTTTGTGGTTGACTGTACATTGCTTCTATATTTATGCTCTGTAGACTAAAGATGATGATTGCGCTACCTTACGAAGGCAAATCGGGAGCTTATGTTTGCCGTAAGTGACATAATGTACGCGTGACGCCTACGTCACGCCCCGAAGAAGATGGCGGGCCCAGTCGGTGGCGAGCGCGGTCCCAGTTGTGATCATCATCGATCGTGGTTGGAAGGACACGAAAATTCAAATCGTCTGGCAACTGGTACTGTCACGTGCTCCACTGTTGACGCTTACAGGAGCCCAGATAGCACACTGATAAAGGAAGGTGGACGCTTTAAAACGCTAGCTGGCCAATCAAGTCTTGACGTGACGTCACTGATTCCTTTCAGACTGCCAAGCTCGCTTTACCGGGCAGTTTATTCTAGGAAAGCAAACGCGCAGTAGTTAGTCGCGGAAGAACAGCGGTGGATAGAGAAATGGCGGGCAGAGATGCGGCTTCCTCCGGCAGAATATCGGACCCAAGTGGCGCGGGAAGAGGGAGTTCGTTGGCACCGTCCAGTTCGGGGAATGACCGGGACATTACGGCGTCCAGCGCCACAGCCGTCGGTGCCACAGCTTCGTCAGGCACCGCAGCCCATTCTTGCGTCGTCGCACGTTCACTGGTGAGTGAATATGGCCAGTTGTACTTTGTAACGATTTTCTTTCGCAAGTGGTCGAACGCGGCGGCAACGGCAAAATTCATTCCAAAAAACCAAAATAATGGGAAGTAAATGCCTGTGAAAAAGGCTTCTTGTAAAATCACGCCCGTATCCCGCACTTGTGTTTTCGCAACGTTATTATCTCATCTAAAGTAATTTACCGAAGCAGTCGATACACAATTGAGCGCTGTATATCTTCTGTTCCATCGACGCTGGCACAACGGCAAGTTGGCTACTCCTACCGAAGCATGCTCGCGGTGCGCTCAGCATCCCGTTCGGGCCTTCCGAATCGCTATAGCTTTCGCCATCAAGGCTAGCTTCTCTGGATGTGCATTTAAAGTCGCAAGCCTTCACAGTGCTCGTGTCATTCTTCGAGTGCTATATGAGAGCAGTACTCATCTTCCGTGACGACGGAAAAGCAGCGCAAGGCAAGAAACTGCAGTCACAAGTGCATACTGCAAGTTGTGTTCAGAGAGCACACGAGGGAAAACAAGATTAGCAATAAATCATAGCGTTGCACAGCGCAGGCGCGCATTCTAGAGGAAATCAATAACGAACATCAGCACTAATGCGAAAGTAATAGAAACCCTCCGCCCATGCCCTCTCCAAAATCTAGTATTAAGATGTGCAACCTCATTTTCGTAAGTGCATGGAAGGTATGCTCATGCGCCTGGCGCCTTGCCACTGAATACAGGAAGGTTCAGTTATTTACTTTTATCTAGAGAACTCGTTCTTAGGCACAAAAGAACAGACATGCATTCCAACCACACTTACGGCTGCGATGTCGTCAGTATGCGGCTAGTCAGAATAGTCAGTACACGCTTGCAATATTTAACGATATAAGCGTCAACCACGTGGCATGCCGTCACCGTGTAACGGTGAGATCAGCGAGAGTATGCGGTGGTGCACAAGGCACGGCTACGTAAGCTAGTATACGCCCCAGGTAAGCGGGAACTGCTTGGCGAGCTCCAGTTCCTCTCCAGGTGATTCGTACGAAGGCCATGCTTCTGATAAAGAAAAAAAATCAAATCGCCTTTCTTAAAGAAAGATGGTGGAACGCGAAGCTTTCCCCCAATGCCAACTGAATCAAAGTCCAAAGCACACGACCGCGCAACGAACCCGAAAAAATGTTTGGCGGCGCATGTCTGATTTGATTGCTTGTTTAGGATTGTATTTTTTGAACGTTGAAGTTGAAGACGCATCTTAAGTTACATAACCTTCATTTTAGATCATGTAGCCGTTGATTACACCCTTACACTCACTTTCACGGACGACTGTATGCTTGCACAGTATTGCCGTGTGATCGTTGTGTTAGACGATCTGGGGCTCTGCCACCGTAACGTGGCACTGCTGGCTTGCAAACGTGACATCAGTGCAGGCACGGTGTGGTATCGTGGATCTTTTTAATGTCTTCAGTTTCAATGAATAGCGATCTAGCATGAAACTCTCGATCCATTAGCCGTGCTCTTTCGCCACATCGATGTTAGTCACCGCACACGAGGATCGGCGTACTATGTGGCTTTGTCTTCATCGTTTCTGCAAGGGACGTTTCCGCGTCACAACGAGATGCGTGAGGTCTGATGTACACGCTAACGATCACGCGACCAGTAGGCGTCTCGACTGCACAAGCGTCTCCCATATGGCTTCTGCGTACCGTTCCCGTTACACGGGATCGGCCTCACGGGCGCGATCGCGTTCGCGCACGGCAGCCTCTTCTGCCGTAAGCTGCACGCGCGGCCTACCCGTGGTGACGGTCGGGAATGCATTGCACGACGCGCGGAATGTTATGCAGATATATGCAGTTCGTCTGGGTAGCGTGGCGCTCGACCATCTTTAAGAAAGGGCATAGATATTTTTTCTTTTTTTGCAGATCCTAAGACGAGCCGTGCTCACGCGCCCTTGCTGCCTCCGATCGATAGGGAAGCTCAGTTAATCGCGACAAGGGTGGTGTCACGCCTAGCAGACGCAACTTGCGCTTCCAGTGAACTTTGTGCGCATGCTCTACTCTTGCTGAGCTCGTCGCTTCGCGCCGTTATCAGGCGCTGACCGACCGGCCAGTCAACGCTCACGCGGCACTGCGAATGTAAACTGGGGCGTTCTCCGTAGATGCGTAAGTTGGCTTTTCCCTGCAGTGCGTTTTCAGGGTTCACGGAGGAATGAGTGAGACATACAAAGCTTCGCTTTAAAGATTAAGCCTGCTGCTATGGCAACTGCTTTTGGCAGTGGTTTTCGTGATGCGCTGGTTTGCAGTGCACCACGCTGGATGCGCGTGATGCAGTGGTTTTCATCCTGCTTGTCATCTGCAATGCACTCGACGGGTGAGCTATTTCCTCGGCAGACGCAAGTGGAAACGAAGAAGCCTTGCGTTTGCTGCAGCATCTAACAGCACTCATTTTAAGCCTTTCTTCTTGTGATGGGAATTTCTTTTTCTGTGCGTGGTAGTTCATGTATTGGTGAAATGGCAGCAGCGCATCGGTGTTTTCTAAAATTTTACCTTATTGCGTTATAAGTCCGCCAGCATGTCATGGCACGTGGCTATTGCATTTCGGCAAGACAATAGCAAGAGTACAAATGTGCTTTATTTTGCATTTTTATTACAGCCTTCGTACAGCAAAAATGCAATACACAAAAAATATTGCAGACCTGAGTATCTCGTATCTGCAGTGCAAACTATACATCTTGTAGACACATATAAAAAACAGTTTCTTATAATTTAATGTCAAAAGCTTTCGTTTTTTTCATTGCATGTGACAATGCTACCGCAAAAATCACTTGTCATAAGTTATCTGTGATTACTTACGAAAAAAAGATATAATTAAGCGACACCGCTTGAAATCGGAGGACGGCACATTTTGCATACCCAAACACTGACGAGACAGATTCGGAGAGATGGAATTGTCTGTGCTGGGGCTGTGGTCTGGAACAAATTGAGGTAATAAGTTATATGCTTACGCACAACGCAATTGCCGGAACAAATTTCAGCACTGTTTCGCCAAAGCAGCGCTTTCAAGTCATGTACAACTCTAATTATGTTTTGTTGTGGGATTTATGCTAAATATATGGCAAAAGATCGAACAGTCCCAATTTTTATGTGGCGGCTGCACGCGGTCGCGCGGCCATATCTTGGGAGTGACCTGCGTTGGGGTACAGAGTCTCGTAATTTTGTGCGTGCTGACTGTACTTGGCGCTCAGTTTGCGTTGAAGCGATGGAAGGCAGGTGTTGCTGCTGTTGCGCTTGTTCACGCCAGCGTTTTGACAGTGTCCGCGGTCATCCAGTGTGATATGTTCATGTTTACAGTGCGCACTGACACCATGTTTCTTAATTTAGTCAGCAAGTGAATGTTTACAAGTTGATACGGCTGATAAAATTGCTATCCTTCCCCGCTGGGGCGTCTGCGTCAGCAGGCGTTTCGTGCTTTTCGACACCACGTACCCAAGTACATGAGGGTTGGACCCTCCCGTGTGTAGCCGTGCGTGGCTTAGCCGTGTCTGGGGAAAGGGGGATCCTGGGGTTAAGCCGATGCCGTGTATTCGGACCGTTAAGGGCCCCCGGCGGACGCAACCCACCTCTTTGGCCTCTGCTTCACGTAGACGGCACCCCCAGAAGGACCCACCCGGGGGAAATCGGTCATTGCCTTTTCCTGTCTCTCCCTCCCTCCAACCTTCGTCCTTCTCTCACTTTCCATCTTTCCTGTCTTCTGGCTTCCCCTTACGTCCAAATGTTGCAGGCAGCAACGGTTAACCTTGTGTGAATAGCCAACCTAGGTTATTTCATATTTGGTTACGGTGATAACGTACAGCTGGCGTTTGCAGGCCCGGTTTTTGCAGTTCCTGTAGTGTCCCGTGTAGGGCTCTACGGTGGGTGGCTGGCGTTACTGCCGAAAACTACATTCTTCTATGGCTAGTTCCTTACCCCCACTCCCGTATTGCACTCAGAAAAGAGGGCGCACCGAAGATGTATTCCAGTTCTTTGGACATCAAAGACCGAACTTCCCACGATTCCACGTCATGCACTCCGTAAAATCAGATAAACAGCTATGAACAATCCCCCCCCCATTTCTAGATTCCAAGTCTCTAACTGAGGCTCTTGGACCAGGCTACAAGGCGTCAAGGATAGCAATTAGTGATCTCTTCTTGGAGCTCCATGATCAGAAACAGTGCGAAAAGTTGTCCAGACTAGTGTCATTCGGGGATGTTCAAGGGACGGTAACCCCGCACCTCACTATGAACAGCACCTGCTGCGCTGTCTCGGACGATAATTTGCTCGAGCTCACGAGGCTGAACTCGTGGAGGGCTTCAGTGAGCAGAATGTTATCAATGTCAAAAGAATTAAGATGAGGCGCGACGGCATAGAAATCCAGACTAATCACCTGATACTCCCCTTCGGCTCAAGTATCCTGCCCGAATCCATCGACGCCGGGTACATCAACTTCGCGTTAGGCTATGCGTGCCAAATCCCCTCCGATGTTTTAAATGTCAGTGTTTCGGCCACATTTCAGTTGCCGAGGTAGCCAAACTTGTGGGAAATGCAGTGCCCATGAACACACCTCTCGGTCTTGCGAGAACTCTCTCCACTGTAAAGTGTGATGGAAAGCTCGCCGCGTACTCGTGGTCATGACCATCCTGGGAAAAATAAATAGAATTTTGACTATAAAAGTAGAAAAAATGTTTCATACGAAGAAGCACGCAGGCGGGTATCCTAGCTGCCAAGGAACCGCTTTGCCGAAGTGGCGCGTCAGGGGGCACCGCCACAACGGCTTCCAGCGGCTGTCCGGCCCACATGCAGTGAGCCGGCAATGAAGCCATCTGACCCACACGGCTGCAGCTAGCGCTGCTCCGCCACCCCAGAAGGGGCCGTCGACCTCCGGGTGGGTGGCCTGAAAGGCCTCTTCCAACATGTCGAGGCCTTTACATCAAACGCAGTAGTGGCAAGAGCGCGTGTCCAGCGCTTCGCAAGAGGGGATGGACACAACGACCAGCCAGACGGCGCCGCCAGAGCCTAAGGAGCGGCGACACTCGCGATCGCTCCAAAAAAGACTAAACTCTCGTCACGGCGCCTGGAAAGGGCTCGTGAGCTAATGTGCGTCTTTTAAACACACAGCGCAAAACACATGTACTACTATGGTACACAAATACTACAATGGAATTTTGGAGGACTTCTTCGTAACCTTGGCGATATTAGAGAACTCCTGCACTAACATAATCGAAAGTTTCTGTGTGTTCAGGAGACACATCTTAAGCCTACAAACACTTTCTTCGCGACTACACCATCTTCCGAATGGACCACAATGAGGCTAACGTGTCCGGCGGGGTAGCAATAGTTTCCGATAAGTCTGTAGCTTGTCAACACGTCGCCCTTCAGACGCCCCTTGAGGCGGTGTCAGTTCGGGCAATCCTTTTTAATAAAGTGGTCACTTAGAGTTCTGTATACATACTCCCTAACTATCATCTCAGAAAAAGCGATTTCTATAACCTTATTGATCAGCTTCCGGACCCCTACATACTCGTGCATGATTTTAATACCCACAACACGACATGGGGAGACTGGCGACACGGCGCGAGAGGGGATTTATTGAAAATTTTCTTCTGACCTCTTCTGCGTGCCTGTTCAATAACATGGAGCCGACCTATTACAGCGTCTAACACAAGTTATTTGTCGATAGATCTAGCAATTGACTCTTCTCTACTGCCTCACCTCGAATTGAACGGCATCAATAAACTTCATGGAAGTGACCACTTTGCTGCAACTTTAAATTTGACTACTCTGCATGAAAAGCCTCCCCATATTCCTAGATAGAAATTAGCATCGGCGCACTGGGCGCATTTTAAAGAATCAACTTATCTACCACGAGATTTTATAAACGATTTCGATATAGATCATGCTGTTGTGCGTGTTATCGCTTTTATTATTGATGCAGCCGAAAAGCTTATCACGCAAACGAATGGGGGTTCACTCACAAGACGTGTTCTCTGGTGGAACGAAGACGGCAGAGAAGCGCGAAAGAGGTAGCAAAAGGCATGGGGTCTATTGCGCAGATCGCCGAATATAGAAAATCTAATTACATTTAAAAGATTAAATTAAAGGGAAGGTGGACACGGCATCAGGCAAAGAGAGAAAGCTGGGTCAGGTTCCTCTCAGGTATTAATTCATACACGCAGGAGGCGAAAGTGTAGAATGGCTTAAAGCTAAAAGGGCAAGAAATCCATCCATTGACTCTGGTGAACAACCAAGGGAATACCTTGTAAGACCAGGCGGACTCTCTTGAGCGTTCGTCGAGCTCATTCCCTTATTCTCAATCCTTCCTGAAATACAAACAAATAAAAGAACGTAAGCTAGTCGTACGTAAATGAAGACAGAACGAACCATATAACCAGCCTTTCAGTATTGCCGAGTTGAGAGCTGCCCTTATCGCATGCAAGATTTCAGCACCGGGACCTAACAGAATCATGTATGACATGATAAAAAACTTACACACTGACACACAAGTCACACTATTCGCACTTTTCAACACTATTTGATTGCGGGATACATTCCATTCACATGGAAAGAAGCGATTGTGGTCCCTGTTTTGAAGCAGTGTAAAGCTTCTTGAAAAGAAATGATTTATCGAATACTCATACATTTCCTTAAACTGAACAATATGCTTGATCCCTATCAGTGTGGCTTCAGAGAAGGGTTGTCCACAACTGATCATCTTGTGGGAAATGAAAAAAATATCCGCGATGTCTTTGTACGTAAACAGCTTTTCTTGTCGATATTCCTGAATATGGAGAAGGCGTATGACACTACGTGGCGTTACGTGATCTTGCGAGGCTTGTCGGGAGTGGGCATCCGTGAAAATATGCTAAACGTAACAGAAAGCCATTTGTCGAATCGTACCTTCCGCGAGAAAATAGCCAACATATTGTCGCGACCTTTTATTAAAAAAACTGGTGTGCCCCAGGGAGGCGTGCTTAGCTGCACGCTTTCTCGTGAAGATGAATACGCTTCGGGCTTCATTACCCTCCGCCATTTTGTATTCCGTCTACATGGACGACATTCAAATAGGCTCCAAATCCTGCAACCTCGCAATATGCGAGAGACAGGTACAGCAGGTCTTGAACAAGGTGTCCAAGTGCGCAGACAAAAACGGATTTAAAGTCAACCCCACTAAAATTCTTGTTCTTTTCACAAGAGAGGCCTGGTTTCATATCCTTGTATATAACTATGTGGACAACAAATACCTCTCAACAAAGCTCAAATTTATAGGTATTATACATGACTCCTGGCTTACTTTCATTACACACATTATACAAAAATCTGTTCTTTTCACAAGAGATCTGGTTCCAGATCGTTGTATGGAACTATGTGGACAACAAATACCTCTCAACAAAGCACAAATTTCTAGGTATTATGCATGACTCTTGGCTTACTTTCATTACACACATCATATATCTTAAAGCAGAATGTGTAACAATGAACTTACTGAACATTCTATCCCACACAGCATGAGGTAGTGACAGAAAGTGTGTGATGAATCTTTATAAGAGCCTAATTCGATCTCGATTGGACTATGGTGCCGTCCTGCATAACTCTGCCGCCTCGAGCGCGCTAAACATGCTAGATCCCGTCCACCATCTAGGTATCCGCTTAGCCACTCTCGCTTTCAGAACGAGCCCTATTGAAAGATTATACGACGAATCAAATGAGTGGTCACTGCACCTGCAGAGAACGTACACTAGCCTCGCATATTTTCTCAAAATACACTCTAATCATGAACATGTTTTAATACCATTAACGATGTGACGTGTGCTACACTTTGCCGTAATCGCCCCTCTGTAAGACAGCCTTTATCACTGCGTGTGAGGTAGCTTAGCGATGAAATAGATGTCCCACTCCTCGAACATAGCTCAATTCATCCAACCAAGCTGCTACCTCCGTGGGAGTGGCAGGTGGTATAATGTGACATATCCTTTCTAGAAGTTACAAAGCACGCTCCAGAGCTCGAAATCCAAATGCATTTCCGAGAACTACAGTACAAGCACTCTTGCACAAAATTCTACACAAACGCATCGAAGTCGCATGCTGTGGTGTCCTATGCAGCGGTCGGCCCATCCTCAGAATCCGATGTACTGCATCCGGAAACAAGTGTCTTTACGGCTGAGGCCTATGCACTATTGTCGGCTGTGAAGCAAATATGGAAATCAAAGCTACAAAAAGCTATTATATATACAGATTCCCTAAGCGTCGTGAAGGCTTCGATGTGCCTCTGTAAGCACAAAAATCGCGTACCTAATGAGCTCTATTCCATCTCGTGTAAACCGTACATATCTAACCAGCATGCCATTATATGCTGGGTGCCTGGCCACTGGGGCATCGAGGGTAATGTTCTGGCGGACGAGATGACCATGTGAATCGCATCGCAAGCTGTCGACCCTACCACTGATGTGCCTATCACTGATCTGAGGCCTTTTTTTATTTTTTATTTAGCAATAATGTAATCCTTTTTACAGGCTCATACAGGAGTGGGTCACAATCAATACAACAAAACATTGTTGGTCAAAACAGAAGAAAGCAATGAAATACGCTAATTATTACAATTCAAAGAGATAACATGCAAACAAAACGACAGACCAAAGCAAACAGTACAAGGCAGATAATACAGGGAAGGGGTAAGAGCTACGAACAATTCAGATGTGGTGGGAAACGGCCAAAATACAGCTGCGCAACGCAACGTTGCAGCGAAGAAGTAAATAATCGGAAACAAACCTAATCATAAAAGCGTGCACGTGTTTTGGTTGCGAATTCTTCGATTGAGTCAGCATGTGCAATTGGTTACGGCAAACGGTTCCAGGCTTCAATTGCAGATGGAAAAAATGAATATTTAAATGTGTCGCAACGCGCAGAAAACTCTCTGATGCACTTACGGTGATTTGTTAATTTCGAATGTTGGAAGGGTGGCCTAATGTACTTTGCTGTATACATATTTATGTGCCCGTGATAAAGAAGGAAAAGGAACTTCATGGCAGCGAAAGAAACTACGAAGCCACTGGCAATTAATGTGGGACGCAGAAACAAATAATAAACTGCGCGTGATAAAGCGGCAGTTAGGTTTTGGCTCTTCGCAACCAAATCACGGCGAACAGATGCCCTATTCTATCCTCTCAGAATACGATACACATTTGGCACCAATAATTTTCTTCTTACTGGAAATGAAGCCCCAACCTGTGGTACATGTGGTGAGGTTGGTCGTCCTCCACGTTCTCCTGGAGTGTCGGGAAATGGAACCTGAGTGAAAAACATTTTCCTCTTGCGTACCGCTATTGTGTCCCTCTTCAAGCGTCTATTTCTTGGTAAAGAACTCCTTTTTAACACCTAAACAGTTCTCGGTTTCTTGAATGATGTTGTCCTGCATATTATACGCCCAATAAGTTAGTAGCGCATCCTCTTTCCAGGGGATGCCGCTGTGATAGTTGTTTTGTATAGCGCATGCATCCAAGCCCTTGTGTTTCAAGCACTCTGATGAAGCAGTAGTGCTTTAGCCAATTTTAGCATTTGACATATTTTGTGCATCGTATCATTTATTCGCAATGCATTTTAATGCTCATACTGCACATCATTAGTCATTGTCCTAATCATATTACACGTAGATTTTACGCAGTTTACAGCACTATTTTAGGCCCCTTTACAGCCACCGCACATCAACTTCATACAACTCATCGCTCCAGTACGAACTCATTAACACTGGCATAGCATTCTTTGGCCATACCTTGCTGTCACTTGCTGGCCGGCTACCGACCCTGAGCTTGGTCGCGAAACGCCGATGCCACGTTTTCTTGGATCACTGCCGCTCCCGCTAATTCCGGATGCCACCGACCCATTTATCTGGCAACGGGGTTCACCGACGATGATGGACGTCACATCCAGCCAGGAATATAAAAGCGATCGAGCAGCCGATGGATTTGGGCATGTCACTACATCAGGCATGCATCAAGTAACAGTTCTGATTGTGCATGTTAGTTACCTCGATGGTGCTACATGTCCTAAAAGTGACGATTACTGTCTATTCGCGGTGTCGTGCCCAACTAAGTTCCGCGCCAAGATGAATTGCTTTCTTTTGCGAGTGTCGCGTTGTTGTTCCTCTGCCTTGTCATTGTTGCTCTTATTTGCCGGTGATAGTGTCAAACCCTAGTCCTTCCCTGAGCAAACAACTCAAGAGCAATTGCTTTCTTCTTTGTTGGAAACCATGCGTAGGCTTGTGTCAGGCCAGGCAGCAATACTGCATGAACTGAAGGGCGTCAAGGAAAAACAAGATGCGACAGATGACTATTAAGCAGCTATCCGATAACTGTGGCCTTGCCCCTGCGCTGCGGGAAATCACTGTTAAGCTAGAAATTAAAGTTAAATCTGACGACGCCGAGAACACGCAGAGTCGGTCAAACCTGCTGTTCTTTGATCTTCAGGATGACGCGAAAGAGAACTGGGATGGCTCGGAGCAGAAAATAATTGCATTTTGCTCTAACCGTCTTGGAATCGCGGTAACCGAATCCCAGTTTGAACGTGTACATCGGTTGGGGAAGTTCGCTGTTGAAAAGCAAAGGCCCATCATTGCAAAACTAACGTTTTTTTAAATACAAACAGCGAATTCTGGCATCCGCGCGCAAGTTGAGACTCGAATGATTGTATTCGCGAAGATTTTTCTTTGCCGACCAGGTTAGCTAGGCGGAAACTACTAGAATTTGCCAGAAACCAGAATAAAAAGAGAAAACTGGTCGCTGATAAACTGCGCATTGACAACAAAACATACGTCTTTGATAGCACGACTAACTCAGTTGTGCTATCAGCAAGATAGCTAGACAAGAGCAAATGCACTCAGGAGCTGAGTAGGCCATCTATCACTAGTCCACAGCTATCATTATTCTTTACTAACAACTGAAGCCTGATTTCTAAACGTTGTGAAGTGTGTTGTTTTTTGGATTATGCTAACGGTGACGGTGTGGCACTGACAGAAACCTGACTTTATAAAGATGTAATGGACAATGAAATATTCCCTAACAAAAGTAGCTATAACATATACAGGCTTGATCGTTCCGTTAAGAGAGGTGGCGGTGTCCTTATCGCCATCAAGAAAGCGCTTCCATCATACCAAGTACATAGTCATTCATTAGAAATAGTGTGGGGCGCCTGTGCAACGGCATCGGTCAAGGTATTGGTTGGCGTCTGCTACCGACCGCTAGATTCCGAACTCTCCTTCATTACTAAACTTCATGCCAGTATTACTTCTGCCATCCAAACATGCCCAGCTGAATTCATTTACCTGGTTGGTGACTTTACCTTCCCGCACAATGACTGGCAGAATTTGTCATCCTCGTGCCGTAGCTCAGCGGAGCTTGTCAGCCTTACTTTAGACTTCAATTTTTTCAAGTGACAAACCAACCAACTCGCGGCTCTAACGCTT
Source organism: Dermacentor andersoni (assembly GCF_023375885.2). Taxonomy (NCBI): domain Eukaryota; kingdom Metazoa; phylum Arthropoda; class Arachnida; order Ixodida; family Ixodidae; genus Dermacentor; species Dermacentor andersoni. The sequence goes on along the minus strand of NC_092814.1, from coordinate 384,592,681 downwards.
CAGATGTCTTTTGCTGTGCACCTGAAACGATTGGCGAAGTTCTGTACTTCCATGGTTTTAGTGATCACAAGCTTATACACTTAAAGCTTAATATCCCATTAGCATTTGAAGGTACTACAACCAGGCAAATTTGTGATTATAATAAGCCGATAATAAAGAAATGAATAATAGGCTAAATGACTTTATCATTCAAACGTGTTCTTGCCCTCATTTTCGGATAGGCCTGTTGATCACAACTGGGGGCTTTTTAAGAACATAATTAATCTAGCGTACAAATATGTTCCCTTGATTTCTATCTCAAATGACAAATCTAAACCATGGTTCACAAAAGGTCTCCGTCGTCATCGAAATCAAAAGAAACGTCTCTACAGAAAAGGCCAAGCTTGTGTTTACACCATCGGCTTGGGAAAAATAGTGTACGCTTAGTCTTATTGTTCTGCTGTTCACGTTTCTCAGGATAAATATTTTCCTCACGACCTCCCCTTTTTTAAAATCCAACCCAGAAAAGTTTTGGCGTGTGATATCTCCCGACAGAGCTAGTAATCACATTTCACTGAGCAGTGATGACCATCTACGACTTTCAGATAGTGCATTTAACAGGTACTTTGCATCAGTATTCACAAGGGAAGATCATTCCAACATACCCGTTCTACCTGATCATGCTTGGCAATGTATGGCCCCTATTAATGTCACCGTTGAAGGTATTGCTCAACTCATTGATAACCTAAAGACTTCTACAAGTGCAGGTGTTGACAACATTAACTCTAAAATATTAAAAACACTGCATCGATTTCCAGTCAAATTCTTTGCCTCCTTTTCCAACAATCACTATCATCTGGCTTGCTCCCTACTGACGGGAAAATTGCCAAGAACATCCCTGTGTTTAAAATCGGAAACAGAAATTCACCCGAAAACTACCGTGCAATTTCACTGACATGCATTTGCTGTAAATTACTCGAACACATTATCGCTTCTCACGTTTAGTCACCTCGAACATAATTCCTTCCTCTTTCCTGAACAGCACGGCGTCCGAAAAGGATTTTCTTGTGATGCTCAACAGCTAAAATTCATGACTGATTTGTATTAACAAGGGTGCTAACCTACAAACTGACTGCATCTTTTTAGACTTTGTTAAAGCTTTTGACCGCGTTGCACATTCCTGTTTGTTCTCGAAATTATCTGCTATTTACCTAGATTCTTTTACACTGTCATGGATTCGTAACTTCCTTTCTTTCCACCAACAGTTTACGACAGTTAGCAATTTTACTTCATCACCCTGTGGCGTAACTTCAGTTGTACCTCAAGGCAGCGTTCTTGGCCCTTCATTGTTTCACTTTCACTTTATTTCCTTGAAGACTCCTCTTCGGGGTATTACATAAGGGGTGGGTTACAAAGAATATGAGAAACAAAGAATATCAAAATGTTACAAGGCCTAATGCGAGGCACTTTCTTTTATGAAGGCAGATGAGCTGGGTATAGAAACGATGTGCGGAAGGCCATTCCAGTCTTTGGCTGTTCGAGGGAAAAAAGAAGGTGCGAAAGTGATAGTGCGCGTGTGTGGACGAGCTACGTTTAAGCAATGTGCTATGCGATGGGATATGCGTGATGGTGGAAAGATATATGGTGCACGATTGAGTGTGCTGTGGTAGAATTTGTGAAATAAGCTGGCAGTTAAACGGCGGTGGGAAAGGGTTTGTATGCAAGATTCCGCTTTTAATGAAGTTGCGCTGACATAGCATGAAAAAGCGGAGTGCATGAGCCGTATGGCCCGATTCTGGAATGCCTCAAGGGCGGTAATGAGGAAAGTCTGGCGAGGGCTCCAAATGGCTGATGCGTATTCTAGTTTGGGTCATATTAGTGTCTTATAAGATAATAGTTTCACATGCTGAGGTGCGTTTTTCAAGTGACGTCGCAGGAAACCAAGTGATCTGTTAGCTGAAGAGATAACGTTAGTCACATGCACACACCAGTCCAGATCATTTGAGACGGAAACACCCAGGTACTTATAATTGTTTACACACTGAATTTGTTCGTTAGCGATTTCATATTGAAATACCAAGGGGTTAGAACGGCGGGAGAACGACATTGATTTACATTTAGTAGGGCTTAGGACCATTAACCAACGTTGACACCAATTTTGAATATTGTTTAAGTCTTCCTGAAGGGCGATTTCGTCATTATCGTTCGTAACTGAACGGTAAACGAGTCATTAGCGTACATGCAGCTTTCGCACGACACGTGTAATGGTAGATCATCAATGTATATTAAAAATAGTAAGGCCCCGCAGGGGCGTCTGCGTCAGCAGGCGTTTGGTGTGTTGCGACACCACGTACCCGAGCACACGAGGGTTGGACCCTCCCGCGTGTAGCCGTGCGCGGCTTAGCCGTGTCCGGGGAAAAGGGGATCCTGGGGGTTGAGCCAATGCCGGGTGTTTGGACCTTTACGGCCCCTCGGCGGCGGCAACACACCCCTTTGGCCTCGGCTTCACGTAGACGGCACCTCCAGACTGACCCACCTGGAGGAAATCGGCAGTCGCCTTTTGCTGTCCTCCTCTCCAATCTTCGTCTTTCTCTCCCACTTTCTCATCTTTCCTGTCTTCTCTTCACTTCTTATTATTTCCGTATTTCCTGGCGGCCAGGGTTAACCGTGTGTGATATATTCAACCTTGGGTATATACATTAGGTTATAGTGGCGCTGTATAGCTGGCGTCTGCAGGTTTCTTGGAGCCTGTAGCGTCCCCTTGTTGGGCTCCGTGGTGGGTGGCTACCACCGCCACCGAATTTTGAATCCATCCAATGGCAGAAGCGTTCCCGCGACTTTCAGATCGGCCTCTGAAAAGAGGTCGCACCGAAGCAGCTTTTCAGTTCTTTTTAAAACCAAGCCAAGACACATTTCCGAAATACCACGTTCTTTATAGTGAAGGCAACACCACCGTTAGAAAACTGTCACCATTCATAGTATCGAAATGCCTAGCAAATACAATTGGAGCTGGTTACAAAGCCACGAAGATGGCTAGCGGAGACCTCCTCCTTGAACTGACCAAAAAAGACCAACTTGAAAAACTTGCCGAACTCACCACTATCGGTGACATCAAAGTGACAATCTCTCCACACCGCTCACTCAACACTAGCAGGGGAGTTATATCTGAAGAAGACTTCTTGAACCTCAGCGACGAAGAGCTCCTCGAAGGATTTTAGGAGCAAAACGTAATTAAGGTTCAGAGAATCACACTACGACGAAATGACCAACAGATCCCGACGAAACATGTGATTTTGAGATTTGGTAGTAGCACTGTCCCTAGTTCACTCGACGCAGGATATCTGAAAATCAACGTCAGGCCGTACATACCCAACCCAAGGCGCTGCTTCAAGTGCCAGAGGTTCGGCCATGCATCTCAATCATGCAGAGGAAAGGAAACATGCGCAAAGTGTAGTGCCAACGACCATCCATCTGACAACTGCAATGCTCCCGCACAATGTGTCAATTGCAAGGGCGATCATCCCGCTTACTCGCGAAGTTGCCCTTGCTGGAAACGAGAAAAAGAAATAATTGCAATCACAGTAAAGGAAAAGATATCATTCTACGAAGCGAGGAAAAGGCTAGGGCACTTACCTCAAACAAGCTATGCCAGTGTGACGCGGCAGGGGGCAGCGCCACACCGGTCTCAGGAATCTACAGGGTCCACGTCCGGTACTCCTGTAGAAACCCCAACCGCCCCCTTGGTGGCTGTAGCCAGTGCTGCTCCACCAGCAACGAATACGGGCCCGCAGACAACAGTGCCGCAGGGCCCGAAGTTGAAGCGTACCCCACGGCCCGAGACGCGCGTCTCGGCGCCTGGCTCTCGATCGTCCAGTGCCTCGGAAAAGGCGATGGAGGTCGATCCAAAAACCCCGGCGTCATTGACGCCAAAAGACCCGCGCTCCTTGGAGCGCACACAGAAGGAGAAACATTATAACTTCTGGGAGAAAGGGAAAGGTAACCTGAACGGTTACCGCCCTTCATAGGAGTAATCAGCTTTTAAATACATGTCACCTACAATTTGTAAGCTCACACACATCAGTTTTTTTTTTCCCAATTCCAATAAGACGGCTTTTATCATTCATTGGAATTGCAGAGGCATAATCCACAATCTAGGTGACATCAAAGATATTATAAGTAAGTTATCACCAGTGGCATTCTGCCTCCAAGAAACAAACCTGGGACCCAAACAAACACATTTTCTTAAAGGTTTTACTGTCATAAGAAATGACCGCGAGCACTCCAGCCGTCTATCAGGAGGTGTCGCTATTATCGTCCAAGGCGGCATCCCCACACGGAACGTTTCATTGAATACTCCGTACGAGGCAGTAGCTGTCACCGCTTTGTCATTTAAGACTGTAACCATTTGTTCATTATACATTCCTCCCCATAGCCATTTCACAACTCGAGATTTGAAAGATTTAATTGACCAGCTGCCGGAGCCTTTTGTTTTAGTCGGTGATTTTAATGCTCACTGCACTCTTTGGGGTAGCGATAAGAATGACCAAAGAGGACAACTTATCGAAGATATTATTTTGACTAATAACATCTGTCTTTTAAATTCAGGTGCACCAACTCATTTTTCACCGAGTTCACGTACTTTTAGCTGCATCGATTTAGCATTTTGTTCTCCCGACATTTTTACCGATTTTAAATGGGATGTACTGAAGACATCATATGGCAGTGATCATCTACCTGCTATAATCAACCTCACATCAACGCTACCCATTATATCTCACAAACCGCGCCGCTGGAAACTACAAATGGCAGACTGGTCTGTTTTCACAGAAAGTGCCAGGCTGGAGGAGCTTACTTTAACAGATTTAAGCATTGACGAAATTAATGAAAAAATTACTAACTATTATTTCTGCAGCCGAAAAGGCCATTCCGCAATCTTCCGGCGTTGTTCGCAAAAGGCTTAATCCGTGGTGGACACATGAATGCACCGTTGCAAAAAAACAGCAAAATAAGGCCTGGGGAATCTTACGCAGGTACCCAACACATAACAACCTTCTAAGTTTTAAACAAGCCAAAGCGAAAGCTAGATATATCCGGAGACAGGCAGAAAAATCTTCCTGGCAAAAATATGTATCGACAATTAATAGCACCGTCACATCCAAAAGGATGTGGGAACAGGTCAGGAAGTTTAAGGGGGACTACTCATCATACACGATACCGATACTTACACCTTCAGGCACTCAAACAACACTACTAGAACAAGCGAATATACTTGGGGAACATTTTATAATATATCTAGCTCGGCTAATTATTCAAACACGTTTTCAAAATGCAAACTGTCAGCAGAAAAGGAGAAGCTACCGACTGCTTGTATGTCAAGGGATGAATACAACGCTCCATTTACGGTACAAGAACTTAACAGGGTCCTCTGTGCTGGCAAAACAACTGCGGTAGGTCCCGACAGGATTCACTATTCCATGCTTGCACACCTGTCCCAAGCATCCGTAGAGGCTCTCCTTGAATTTTTTAACAAAGTATTTGAATCTGGAAGCATGCCAAAGAGTTGGAAAAACGCAATAGTTATGCCTTTTTTAAAAACAGGTAAATCCCCCACATCCCCAAGCAGCTTTCGACCCATTGCCCTGACAAGCTGTTTGGCGAAATAATACGAAAGTCTCATAAATGTAAGATTAACTTTCACGCTTGATACACGGAACTCCATTGATTTTCACCAGTGCGGCTATAAGAAAGGGTGTTCAACGACAGACCACCTCGTCCGACTTGAACACGAAATACGTGAAGCATTTTTACACAAACAGCACTGCCTGGCAGTGTTTTTCGACCTAGAAAAAGCGTACGACACCACGTGGAGATTTGGAATCTTACGTGACCTCGCCTCATTAGGAATCCGTGGCAAAATGCTAAACTGTCTGGCTGATTTTATGTCCAATAGAACATTCCAAATCCGTCTAGGCACTGTGCTCTCGCGCACATTTATCCAAGAAAACGGCGTGCCACAAGGTTGCGTACTTAGCACAACACTCTTTATAGTAAAAATGAACTCTGTCAACAACGTCATTCCCACCTCTGTTATGCACTCCATATACGTCGATGATCTGCAAATAGCGTGCCGCGCCTCAAACTTACGAGCATGTGAAAGGCAGCTCCAGATAACAATAAATAAACTAATGGAGTGGGCTGAGAAAAATGGCTTCCGCTTCTCTACTCAGAAAACTGTTAGTGCTTTTTTCGCAAAAACGAGGGTTGTATTTAGACCCGGATTTAAAAATGAATGATGTCGCGCTGCCGGTGAAACAAGAATATAAATTCTTGGGAGTAACCTTTGACAAAAAACTAAACTTCCTATCCCACATTAAAGCACTAAAGATTAAGGCAAATAAAGCATTGAATATCCTCAAAGTTTTATCTCATAAGCACTGGGGTTCCGACCGAACCTGTCTTTTACGTATTTACCGGTCTCTTGTGCGTAGCCTTTTAGACTACGGCTCCGTGGTTTACGGTTCAGCCAGAATATCCTACATCCAACGACTTGATCCGGTGCATAACCTTGGACTGCGACTGGCAAGTGGTGCCTACCGAACTTCACCTATTCCAAGTTTATACGTCGGGTGTAATGAACCCTCCTTGCAGCAGCGCAGAGCATTCCTCACATTTTCCTACGTACTCAAAATTCAGTCATCACCCCAACACATATGCTACAACATCCTCACACAATGCAACACACGCTTACACTACACAAATAAACCGAACATGATTAGGCCACTTGTCCTGCGGTATGAGCAATACTGTCGGGATTATGACATTCCCCACGAAGTCCTCCAGGTTGCCAAGAAACCACAATGGTTGGCCCGGTGGTACGATTTCACACAGTTGTGTGACTGGACAATGACACATTTAAAGAAGAAAGACACCCCACACGAACACATTATACAAGAATTCCGTGCACTTCAGGACAAATATCAAAATAACATGCAATATTACACTAATGGCTCTAAAGCAAAAAATCACGTGGGTGTGGGGGCCGTAACAGAAAGTTGGGAAACAAGTATCCGATTGCCACAACACGCCTCTATGTTCACGGCCGAAGTTTACGCTATATGGGTTGTTGTTAAAAAGATAATCACTGACAAACACAAACATGCACTCATATACACTGACTCTTTAAGCACACTGAAGGCCCTACAGCTGAAATCTGAGTGCGAACCCCTGATAGGAGACATTTTAAATATGTTGGCGCTTAACGAATACGGGAGGTCAATTCGTTTCTGTTGGGTCCCAAGCCATGTTGGGATACCAGGTAACGAAGCAGCTGATAGATGTGCATTGATGGCAGCACACAAAGATATTACAAACACGAAACTCCCATATAATGATAGCATCCGTGCAATTAGAAAAGCCTTCACGGTAAAATGGCAACGCGAATGGGACTGTTGTGCCGACAACAAGCTACATCTCACGAAACCCATAGTTGGCGAGTGGAAGTCATGCTATCATCAGGAGCGGTTCATCGAAGTAGTTTTATGCCGACTGCGCATTGGGCACACACACCTCACGCACAATTACTTACTCACCAAAGAAGACACACCAACATGCGAGAAATGTCAACAGCCACTAACAGTTATGCACATATTACACACATGTACGCAGACTGAAACACACAGACGAACACTTTTGCACAAATTATATCAACTACACATACCTTTACACCCTGCTCTAATTTTAGGTGATGATCCGCTAGTCCCATTATGTGACGTCCGTAAATTTCTACACGACACTGGATTTCTACATAAAATATAGATTAACAAAGCCTTTTCCTTCATAAACTTGATTTTAAAACACCTCGTGTTTGGCGCAGCATAGCCTCAGCCACTTTTGCGCCATTAAACCCCATTCAACTAACTAACTAAAAATAGTAAGGGGCCTAGTACCGAGCCCTGAGGCACGCCTGACGTTACGGGGAGGGGCTCAGAAATATTGTTATTGACGTACACCGACTGCATGCGATTAGTGAGGAATTGTTCTATCCATGTTAAAACTGCAGGATGTAGGTTTAACCGTGAAAGTTTTAGGAGCAGTTGTTGGTGAGTTACCTTGTCGAATGCTTTTGCGATGTCAAGGAAAATTGCGTCAGTTTGTATGTTAATGTCAAGATTTGAGTGTAGATCGTCAAGAAAAATAGCCAATTGTGTTTCGCAAGTTAGTCCCTTGCGGAATCAGTGCTGGGATTGGTCAAAGAAATTGTTAGTATCAAGGAAGTTAATTATATGGGTGTATATAACATGTTCAATGATCTTACAGGGCACCGACGTGATGGAAGTGGGGCGGTAGTTCAAAGGCAGACTTTTATTGCCCGATTTGTAGACTGGAACGTCCTTGCCCATGTTCCACTCTTTCGGGAGGTTTCCAGAAGACAATGAGTGTGAAAACAACAATGTTAAGCATGCTGCAGAGATTAACTTAGTTTTTTTTTTTAACTTGGATGCGATTTCGTCGAGACCTGCGGATGACGAAAGTTTAATATTATCTATTATATCTGAAAGTCCATGTATTGAAAAAGTGATCGCCGGCATTGTAGGTAGAGACGGCGTAAGAAACGTAGGTAGGCGCGAGAAACGTCGCGCAAGAAACGTAAGAAACGAAGAAAAGGCTGTATTAAATGTGTTAGCAATGTCCGAGTCTGATAAGATTTCACCCTGCTCATTCGGCAAGGAGATAGTGCGTGATGGCAGCGGGTTAATGATTTGCCAGAATTTCTTTGGATTTTCACTTATCATGTTAGCCAGGTCGAAATGAAATAAAATGTATTTGCGTGAGCGTATTGCTGATAGATAAATGCGTTCTGCTTCGTAGTACTTGTTCCATGAGTGATCGTTCGGGTTTTGCTTAGCCTGTCGAAAGACGCGCTTTTTCTCATTCTCGAGTGTTTTGAGATTTTTTGTGAACCATGGTTTATGGCGGTTAGCTGGAATCGACAATGTTCGTATGTATTTTTCAGTTGAGAGTGCCACTTTTTCCTGAAAAAGAGACGAATTTTCTTGAACAGATTGGTGTTGAAAGGCCGTTTCGAATTCCTCGTAGGATTCTTCTAATTCATTATTTATTGCCGGGTAATTGCCTTTATCGTAAAGGCGGATTGTTTTTTGGAGTATGGCGCGGGGTCGGGAATAAGGTGAATGTAGCATGAATTACTTTGTGGTCACTTATTTCGTTACAGTAAGTAAGAGACGATAGTGTTTCAGGATTTGAAGACTGTACTAGGTCTAGAATGTTGGCATTGTGTGCGACACGCATTGGTTCAGTTACAAATTTAGAAAGGTTATAATTCAGACAGACATTAACGAACTCTTTGGATTCAGTGCTACCAGTGGTTATTTGAGGGTTAGGCCAATCAATCTTTGGATAATTGCAGTCCCCGAATAGCAGAATGTGCGTGTCAGGGTATTTTTTTACTAGTTGGCTTTGGATGTTATTCAGTTTTCTGGGTAAATCTGCAGAACTGCCGGGGGGGGGGGGGGTCGGTAGCATAAACCTACAAGTAGTAGTTCAGGTTTGGCACGACAGAGGATCCATAATATTTATAAGTTCGAGCTCATGTCAATGGTGGAAAACGATCTTTCTTTTTAATGGCTATAATGACGCCTCCTCCTCTGTGTCCTTGCCGATCTTTGCAGATTAGTTAAAAATTAGGCAGGTCTTCCAATATTTCAGTATCAGGAACGTCATCTGAGAGCGATGTTTCGGTTAGTATGAGCAGGTTGCCTTCGGATGATGAGACAGGATTTGATATAGTATCACGTTTTGCAAGGATGCTTCGTATGTTAGTGTAGATAACTGAAAATGACGCAATTGAACGGGCGACAGGTGTAGCACAGTGAGGCAATTTTTGACGGCGTGATGGCTGTTATTTCTTGGACACTTTGAGATGACTCGTCAGGCATATCCGTTGGATTTGATGTGGAACGTTTTGTAACGAAATGAATAAGGCATAGATTTTTTTTTTTTTTGCAAAGGCGATAAGATGCCTCCGCGCATTTTGAACCTGGCGGGAAGAGTCTTCGCTAATGCTGTAAGGAGTACCTTTTAATTTACGGCCATTAGATAAAATGGCTTCTTTAGTTTTAAAGGAATTGAATTTAACAATAATTGGACGGTTTCGACCTTGGGTGTGTCTGCCCAGTCGATATGCGCGTTCAATTAATTGGGGATCTAATGGGAAGTTCAGGTACTCAGAGCAATGGCGAATGACTGTTTCTTCGGAACTCGCCAAAGATTCTTTTGGGTTAGTATCTGCAACAGAACAACAACAAATTATTGAGTCTGGACTGGTTCTCAGCATCATCAGAACGGCTTTCCAGTTTTACCATTCGATTTGCAGTATTTAGTGTGTCAGTCTGTAAGGTTTCCAGCTGCCGTCGCATAGGCTCAATATGCCGACAGTTGGTCTCGACACTAGGCAGCCGTGTACTGAGTTCAGAGATAGCGTTGCTAGTTACGAGAAGTTGAGCTTTCATGTCTTGTACCTCTGTTAGTTTAGACTGACCAGCGGCCAATTTCTTGAGCTCTGCAAGAATAGTTGCCATTTCGGGACCGGTGTTAGTCTCAATATCACCCGCGAGCAATAAATAACAAGTCACGGGAGACCGCGACACACTCGCAACAAATACAAATCGAACACGGCGGGCTTGGCAGCTGTACCAACGCGTAATGACTTTTTTTTTTTTTTTAGCGTATGAACTGTACGATGGAGCAACCTGCATGGCGAAACGCAGAGGGTTAGATGATTCGTTTTGTGGCACAGCCACCAAGCCCACAGGGCGAGGCGGATCGGGGCTCCAGCTTTATAGCAGGCACCAAGACGATTGACGTTGACGATGGGGCCAGCCAGGGTGGGATGAGGACCAGTGGTTGCGCGATTGGCAACCGTAGATGTGCAGCAAGATTGGTTGTAGGCAGCTTCCACAGGCGTATTGCAGGAACGCCATCAGCGCAGCCCACCGCCATCAGCACACCGCAACCAAGCCAGGAAGAAGCCTCAGCAGTAGGGTAGCTCGGAAATTGGCCTGCATGGCGAAATGCAGAGGGTTAGATTCGTTTGTGGCACAGCCACCAAGCCCACATTAGCCCAGTATACATTAACGACCTGCCCGCTAACATATCTTCTCGTCTACGACTGTTTGCTGATAACTGCACCATTTACCGCTCCATCAATTCCATGGATGATCATCTCGCCCTCCAAAGTAACCTTAACCGAATTTCCAGTTGTTGTAATAAATGGCAAATTACACTTCACTCGAATAAGTGCAAGGTTATCTCTTTCAGGCCGCAAGCGTACAAATTCTAAATTCTCGGATCTCATAGATAGCTCAGTATTGTCTCAAGCATCGTCATACAAGTATTTAGGTATTAATCTCACGCATCTTTCATGGGCCACGCATGTCAACACCATTCGTGCGAAAGCTTCAAGGACACTAAGATATCTGTGCCGGAAGCTGCGGAATTCCCCTAACAATGTTCGAAAACTGGCCTATCTAACACTTTTGTGGCCACAGCTAGAATATGCAGCATCCATATGGTCCCCATATCAAAACTAGTGAATAAACATGCTAGAATCCGTACAAATTAGAGCCGCTCGATTCATTACACGTAACTACAGTCCCCTTTCTAGCGTAACACAGATCAAACTTGACATCTCTCTTGAACCATTATATATTCGTCGTTCCATCGCTCTTTTATGCTTGTTTCATAAATATCGCCCTGCTGCACCAGGTAATCTGCGTTCTCTCTCAAAACGCCGTCACGCATTTCGACCCATTTACATAATCAGTACAGCATCAAGCGCATGCACGGAAGAACACAAGCCTTCGATTCATCAGCCCTTTCACGTGTCATCGTTTTTTGGAACGATCTTCCCCATAATATTGCTTCCATATGCAGCCATCAGTCATTCCATGATCGGATGCGCGAATACTTTCAAGTGACACCGTGACGTTAAACCTTCTCTTGTAGAAAATATCGCGAATTTTGGCTATTGTGTTTTTGTAAATCCCTGCTTTATTTTTAGTCATGTGTCAGGCATTTGCGCTGTATTTATATGCTGCTATCATTTTGTGTACTTTCCTCTTATGTTTGTTGCTGCTTTTTAGTACTAGCACTGTGCAATGTTTCCCTTTCCCTTTTTGACCTGTATATTTTGCATTTCTTACAATATCCTTCTTCATACCCCTTACTCAATGGCCTCTGGACCCTTGTAAGGTATTGTAAATAAACAGATAAAACCTGGCCCTTGCGCCACTAAAAACCACACATTCATCCATTAGTGCTATCCTTACTTCGTATGGTTGTCTGCTAATGTGCTATCGCATTCGATGCTTCGCCTTTCTGGCGGAACTGCGACTTGTTTGATCCCGCACAGATATTGATGAGGTCTGGACAAACCCAAGCACGGCTACTTTCTGTGTTATAAGCCTGTTTGAACGCCAAAACGATTGGGCGTCGTGAGATGTTGCTCCCATAGGGTGCTGTGCAATGAAGGGTGGCAGCTCTGAAAGACTTTAAAGCATTCTGACTCCTGGAACACCTCGCGGCTTATGCTCTCGTATTTAATATTTGCATTATTAGACAGCTTTAGTTTAGCGTACGCTATACCAATGCGTACGCTATAATATAGCGGGTCGTTACTGTGCATGCGCAAAACCCTAAACAACCCATATCGTATAACGTACGCACGCCATTTCTCAGATTTAGTGTTACCGTGTTTGCGTGGTTTGCGTAGCTTGCGTGAAACATGGCGGTGGTCCCGGCTGCCCGCTTCGAATTGAATTTGGCGTTGCTTTTGTCAAATTTACTTCGTTCGTAGCAAGTGACTGTGCAAACGACTTTCGCTTAGTCTCGGGCCGCTTCGACGACAGAGTATTATGGATAACCTTGTGGAGTTTTCGAGATTCCTTCTCCTTTCAAACAGGTCGAAGCCTAACGAAAAAATGGATGGATGTTATAGCGTCCCCTTTGGAAGGGGGTGGTGGATTGCGCCACCAATCTCTTGCTATTATTTATTTATTTATTTGTCTAGGAAGACCTCTCAGGTGCCTGCGAAGAGAATTAGAGTGAGGGGGCATATGGCACAGTTTATCACAAGATACAATCGGTAAAAAGACTTCGATGCATAAAGGGATTGAAATATTGGCACAAAACGATGAAATTTGTGTATTTAGAGAAAGATACTGCCTAATCTCCTGCCTAGGTTAAAAAATAAACAGAAAAGTAATAAAAGAACTCACGATAAATTCCCAAAACCAGATTTTCTGACCCCCTATTGCGAACTTTGTTTTTGTAGTTCTCCGTTTTTTTTTGTCGTTTACCTATTTTTCTTCCACCAATCTTTCAATTGTCTCTTCCTAATCTCTATTGTGGACATGTTTACTTTCGCCCTGCTCTCGCTGAACCAAAAGGCTTTTCAATGAGGCCAATGGTGCCTAAATCAACCGCAATCAACCGCTAGCTTTACCGCCGCAAGCACATGCTTCTTCTTCCGTCTTATATCTCACTTTATAGGTACGTGTTCTAAGGCATCCTAATCTCTCTTCGAAAAGTAATGAGCTTCCCTTTGAGTTATCATAAATTGTTTCTTTCCTGGTTTCGTTTTTCCTCTTAAGTGGCTACTCATGGCAGGTTTCTTTTCCATTGCCGCCACCCATAAGAATGTTTCAGTCTCTGACTTTCCTCTTGACCTTCTTTGTTGCTGTGTTGTTCACCCTACAGGCCTCATACTTGCTGGTAAGCTTCCTAGTTCTTTTCTTCCACTGTGAATCGTTTTTCCTGTGCAAACATTCGAGATATCAACACCACCTATCGCTACAATCGGGAGATAGCCGCAACGATGGCATACTGCCTCTGAGATCCGAAGGTCTCGCAGGGCAAACTAAAACGGTAACAAATGTGCGCTACTTAGGGTACGCTACACTATAGCGTATAGCGCACGCTGTAGTTGCGTACGCTATACTATAACTATCTATTAGCCATGTCTACCCAAGTCATTTCTGTCTTTTGAATCCTGCACGTGCTTCCGGAAGCTTAGCAAAGCCAAATGGCATCTGCTGTCAGACTAGTTGGTGCGGGAACGAGTCCAGTCGTTACAATCCCAATTGCCATAGGCAAAATTTCATCGGGAAATTGGTCACACCAGCCGGATGGCTCGATGCCATGTCGAGATAGGAATTCTGGAAAGGGTGCTTTATTCTCATCTCGATTTATTGTCGCAGCGACCTTGAAAAAGAAAGCGCTGAGGTCAAAGGGGAAAGGAAAGTTATGGCATAGGTCAGCAAACTCACTCAGACTCCCCAGACAACACAATGACATCCGCAGGACATCCTTGGGACATACAATTAAGTACATTTTGACGTCCTCAGGACGTCCCCACCCCCCGCAGGGGCGTCTGCGTAAGCAGGCGTTTGGTGTGTTGCGACACCACGTACCGGAGCCCACGAGGGTTGGACCCTCCCGCGTGTAGACGTGCGCGGCTTAGCCGTGTCTGGGGAAAGGGGGATCCTGGGGGTTGAGCTGATGCTGGGTGTTTGGACCTTTAAGGCCCCCCGGCGGAGGCAACACACCCCTTTGGCCTCTGCTTCACATAGACGGCACCTCCGGACTGACCCACCCGGGGGAAATCGGTAGTTGCTTTTTCCTGTCTCTCTCTCCCTCTAACCTTCGTCTTTATCTCACTTTTTCTCTTTCCTGTCTTCTCCTAGCTTCCGCTTACTTCCGATTTTTCCAGGCAGCAAGGGTTAACCTTGTGTGATTAGCCAACCTAGGTTACCTCATATTTGGTTATAGTGATAACGTACAGCTGGCGTTTCCAGGTCCTGTTTTTCAGTCCCTGTAGCGTCCCCTTCTAGGGCCCCACGGTGGGTGGCTGGCGTTATTGCCGAAAATTACATGATTCTATGGCAAGCTTCTTCCCTCCCCTCCAAGATCGCCCTCAGAAAAGAGGGCGCACCGAAGATGTATTTCAGTTTTTTGGACGACAAAGACCCAACTTCCCGAAATTTCACATGATTCATTCGGAAAAGTCAGATAAACAAGTACGAACAATCTCCCCATTTCTAGTTTCGAAGTCTTTAACTGAGGATCTTGGTCCAGGTTACAAGGCATCAAGGATGGCAAGTGGAGATCTCCTGTTGGAGCTCCGTGATCTGAAACAATACGAAAAGTTACCCAATCTAGTGTCTTTTGGGCACTTTCAAGTGACAGTGACTCAGCACCGCACTACGAACACTACACGCGGCGTTGTCTAAGATGACCTGCTTCAGCTGACAGAGGCAGAGCTCCTAGAGGGCTTCAATGAGCAAAATGTTGTTAATGTGAAAAGAATAAAGATGAGGCGCGATGGTAAAGAAATTGCGACCAAGCACCTAATTCTCACCTTCAATTCAAGTGTCCTGCCCGAATCAATCGAGGCCGAGTACATCAAGCTCCGTGTTAGGCCGTACGTGCCAAATCCGCTCCGATGCTTCAAATGCCAGCGCTTCGGCCACAGTTCGCAGAGCTGTCGGGGCCGCCAAACATGTGCGAAATGTAGTGCCCACAAACACACCACTGAAGCTTGTGCAAACGCTCTCCACTGTGTAAATTGTGACGGAGAGCACGCCGCGTATTCGCGGTCGTGCCCATCCTGGAAAAAAGAAAAGGCAATTGTTACAATTAAAGTCAAGGAAAACATAAGCTTCAAAGAGGCACGCAGGCGGGTTTCATACCTGCCCAAGAAAGCCTTTGCCGATGTGACGCGTCAGGGGGCAGCGTCACAACGGCTCCCGGCGGCTGTCCGACCCACAAGCAGTGAGTCGGCAATTGTACCGTCTGCCCCCACGGTGGTTGCAGCTAGCGCTGCTCCGCCAACCGAGCAGAGAGACCTTCGACCCCGAAGGTGGGCGCAGCCGAGGCTGCTCCAACCCCCATGGCCCCTTCCAGCGCTGGCAACAGCCGGCGCAGCCAAATTCCTCAGGGAGCCCCATCGACCTCCGGGCTGGTGGGCGCAGGGGTCTTGCCCTCCAAGGCGGGACTCCGTCTGAAAACTTCTCGCTCGCAAGAGCACGTGTCCGGAGCCTCACTAGACGCAATGGACACACCTATCCTCAAGGCGCACCAAGCGCCTAAGGAGCGGCGAGGCTCCCTCGAACGCTCCAGAAAGGGCAAAACTCCCGTTACAAGGCCTCGAAAGGGCTCTGTGATTTAATCTCTGTAATTTCCATAATCACTACTTCTGTTTCTGTACACACAGCACCTATTGACCTCCAATATGGATACACAAATAATTCAATGGAACGTCAGAGGTCTTCTTAGGAACCTTGATGTGCAAGAGCTTATCCAAAAATACAATCCAAAAGTGCTGTGTCTACAGGAAACACACCTAAAACCACAACATGCAAACTTTCTCCGACCGTATGTCAAGTTTCGCAAAGATCGCGATGATGCTGTCGTATCATCAGGCTGTGTTATTTCGATTCATAAAAGTATTTCCTGTCAGCGTTTACAGCTACAAACGCCCCTTGAAGCAGTGGTGGTTCGAGCTGTTCTTCTGAATAAACTCGTCACCATTTGCTCGCTTTACGTACCCCCCCGCTACAAATTAAACAAACATGAATTTCAGTCATTTATAGACGAATTGCCAGAACCTTATGTTGTTCTTGGCGATTTCAATGCGCACAGCTGCCTGTGGGGCGACTCTCGTATAGACGCGCGAGGTCGTCTTGTTGAACAATTCCTTTTTTCTTCAGGTGCGCGCTTGCTGAATAAGAAGGAACACACATATAACTCTCTAGCAAACAGAACATTTCTTCAATCGATCTTAGTATAGTTTCCCCGCCTATACTGCCCGAACTCGAATGGAAAGTTACGAGCAATCCTTACGGGAGCGACCACTTCCCCATACTGATAAGAACATCTAAAGAAAACGAATATCCTCCACAAGGTCCTAGGTGGAAGATAGACACAGCCGACGGAAAAATTTCGAACTCTCACTAGCATCTCATGGGCTGACATGTCTTCTTTAGATATTGATGCCGCTGTGGAGTATCTTACAGCATTCATAATAGATGCCGTATCAAAATGCATATCCGAAGTGAGTGGTTTGGCATGCAAACGACGTGTACCATGGTGGAACAGCGAATGTAGGATCGCCCGTAAGAATCAGAAGGCGTAGGGGTTGCTGCGCGCTTGTCCCACTTCTGAGAATCTTGTCAACTTTAAAAAAATAAAGTCCCAAGGCAGGCGAACCCGCCGACAGGCCAGAAGAGAAAGCTGGCACAAGTTTTTATCGAGTATTAACTCGTTTAGAGATGAGGCCAAAGCCTGGATCAGGGTTAATAGGATTAGAGGGCGCCAAACATATTCCCTCCCTCTGGTAAACACACAGGGCGATACACTGCAAGACCAGGCAGACTCACTTGGGGAGTATTTTGAGAGCGTGTCATGTCCAACAAATTATACACAAACCTTTCTCAACTACAAACAAACAGAAGAACGTAAGCCATTAACAAGAAAAGGTCGAGAGAATGAGCCTTACAACCGTCCTTTTAGTATTGCCGAATTGAGAGCTGCCTTGAGCGCATGCAAGAGCTCCGCATCAGGATCTGATAGAATCATGTATGAGATGCTCAAAAACTTACACAATGCTACGCAAGTTACAGTACTCACACTTTTCAACACCATCTGGGATGCACGGTACCTTCCAATCGCGTGGAAGGAAGCCATTGTGGTCCCTGTTTTGAAACAAGGCAAAGACCCTTCCTCAGTGGCAAGTTACCGCCCGATAGCCCTCACAAGTTGCATTTTTAAGGTTTTTGAAAAAATGATAAATCGGCGACTCATTTATTTCCTTGAACAGAGCAAAATGCTTGATCCTCATCAGTGCGCCTTCAGAGAAGGGCGCTCCACAACTGACGATCTTGTACGTGTAGAAGGAAATATCCGGGACGCATTTGTGCACAAACAGTTTTTCTTATCCATATTTCTCGATATGGAGAAGGCGTACGATACGACGTGGCGTTACGGAATCTTAAGAGACTTGTCAGAAATGGGCATCCATGGTAATACGATAAACCTAATAGAAAGCTATCTGTCCAGTCGTACCTTCCGTGTAAAAGTCGGTAATGTACTTTCGCGTCCTTTTACGCAAGAAACGGGTGTACCCCAAGGAGGCGTGCTCAGCTGCACACTCTTCATCGTGAAGATGAACACGCTTCGCGCTTCATTACCATCGGCAATCTTTTATTCTGTCTACGTGGACGACATACAAATAGCTTTCAAATCCTGTAACCTCGCAGTTTGCGAGAGACAGGTACAGCATGGCCTGAACAAAGTCTCAATGTGGGCAGAAAAGAATGGATTTAAAATCAAACCTAACAAAAGCTCTTGTGTTCTTTTTACAAGAAAGAGAGGACTGATCCCAGATCCTTGCTTAGAACTGGGTGGACAACAAATACCTGTAAACAAAGAGCACAAATTTCTAGGTGTTATACTTGACTACAGACTCACTTTCGTTTCACACATTAAACATCTTAAAGAAAGATGTCTAAAAACGATGAACATATTGAAAGTTCTATCCCAGACTACATGGGGTAGTGACAGGAAATATTTAATGAAACTCTATAAAAGCCTCATTCGATCAAGATTAGACTATGGTGCCGTGATTTATCACTCTGCCGCCCCGAGCGCGCTAAATATCCTAGATCCAGTCCACCATCTAGGAATCCGACTGGCCACTGGCGCTTTCAGAACAAGTCCCATACAAAGTTTATGTGCAGAATTTAATGAGTGGTCACTTCATCTGCAGAGAACATAAATCAGCCAAACATATTTTCTGAAAGTCCACTCTAATCCTCAACATCCGTGTTTTAATACCGTTAACGATATGACATATGCTACACTCTTTCGTAATCGTCCCTCCGTAAGACAGCCTTTCTCGCTGCGTGTGAGGGAGCTTAGTCAAGAAATGCATGTCCCACTCCTCGAGCTTCGCCTAATGCATCCAGCCAAGCTGCTACCCCCTTGGGAGTGGCAGCTGATACAATGCGATATATCTTTCATGCAAGTTACAAAACACGCTCCAGAGATTGAAGTACAAATGGATTTCCGGGAACTCCAGCACAAACACTCCTGCACGGAGTTCTACACAGACGCATCGAAGTCACACGACGGGGTGTCCTATGCAGCCGTCGGTCCATCCTTCTCGGAATCCGACGTACTACATCCGGAAACCAGTATCTTTACGGCTGAGGCCTACGCACTGTTGTCGGTTGTAAAGCATATAAAGAAATCAAAACTCCAGAAATCAGTTATTTATACGGACTCCCTTAGTGTTGTGAAGGCCTTAATGTCATTCTGTAACCACAAAAATCCGGTAAAAATGAACTCTACACTGTCATGTGCCAAGCGCATATATATATATATATATATATATATATTTATATATATATAACCAACATGTGATTATATGCTGGGTGCCTCGACATAGGGGCATCGAGGGTAACGTTCTAGCGGACCAGATGGCCACATCAATTTCAATGCATGCAGCTAATCCTACTGCTTCGGTCTCTGTCACAGACCTGAAGCCTTTCTTAAGAAGAAAACTGCGAAACTACTGGCAATACTTGTGGGACCTTGAAAGAAATAATAAGCTGCATGTAATAAAGCCACAATTAGGTTTCTGGCCTCCTGTAACAAGATGCCGCCGGACAGATATCCTATTCTGCCGTCTAAGAATAGGACACACATTTGGCACACAACTTTTTACTCACGGGAAACGAGCCTCCAACCTGTGGTAGTTGCGGGGAGAGGCTGACCGTCCTCCACGTCCTACTGGAGTGTCGGGAAGCCGAATCTGAAAGAAAGAAACATTTTCTCTTAGCATACCGGCAGCACATCCCCCTTCATCCTGTTATGTTACTTGGTCCAGAACCACTCTTTGACACCGACGCAGTCCTAGGTTTTTTGAAAGATGTTGTGTTGCATGTTATTAGCCCCACACGTTCGTAGCGCCTCCTCTATTCAGAGGATGCCGCTGTGATAATTATTTTGAATA
This sequence comes from Dermacentor andersoni, assembly GCF_023375885.2. Classification (NCBI taxonomy): domain Eukaryota; kingdom Metazoa; phylum Arthropoda; class Arachnida; order Ixodida; family Ixodidae; genus Dermacentor; species Dermacentor andersoni. Next base: position 384,572,610 of record NC_092814.1, on the reverse strand, counting down.
GCACATGCCTCTAGGCCCTTGTGGTTCAAGGGCTCTGGCGAGGCAGTAGTGCTGTAAGCAATTTAACATCTCGCATATTTTAAATTATGCATCATTCTTCTACGATGGATTTTAATGTTCATAGTATTCATCATTAGTCATTGCCATAATTTTATAGCACGTAGATTTTACGCACTTTACAGCGACTATTTTTAGGCCGCTTTACAGCCAAGTCACATCTTCACAGAACTCATCATCATCACCGCGAAATCACTAACACTGTCTTGGCGCTCTTTGGCCACATCTGGCCCTTGCGCCACTAAACCACACACATTCATTCACATTCCGTGTTCGAGTGGGTAATGTTTTGTCACGGAAATTTGTACAGGAAACTGGAGTGCCGCAGGGCGGGGTGCTTAGCTGCACGCTCTCTATAGTAAAAATGAATTCTCTTCGTCTACAAATACCACATAACATCTTCTATTCAACATATGTTGACGATGTACAGATAGGATTTCAATCAAGTTCTCTTGCAATCTGTGAGCGACAGGTCCAGCTTGATCTTAACAAGGTCTCCAAATGGTCTGATGACAACGGGTTCAGACTGAACTCACAAAAAAGCACCCGTGTCTGTTTCTCTAGAGAGAGGCCTGCACCCTGATCCGGAAATTGTTTTGCATGGTGAGCGTCTGCCTGTAAACAGAGAACATAAATTTTAGGCATAACCTTTGACGCGAAATTAACCTTTATACAGCACATAAAGTATCTTAAAAACAAATGTATGAATACAATGAATATCCTAAAGGTGCTCTCACGCACAACCTGGGGCAGTGATAGAAAATGTCTCATGAAATGATATAAAAGCCTCATACGCACATGACTAGACTATGGAGCCATAGTTTACCAGTCGGCTACTCCAACTGCTCTAAAGATGCTAGACCCTGTCAACCACTTAGGAACTCGCCTGTCCACAGGCGCCTTTAGAACAAGCCCAGTGGAAATCCTGTACGTTGAATCGGATGAATGGTCACTTCAACTGCAGAGAACTTATTCGTCTTTTATGTATTTTCTTAGAGTGAACGGAATCAGTCAGCACCCCGCGTATTACACCATAAATGATTTGTCCAGTTAACTTTTTCGCAACCGGCCTACAGTGGCACAGCCTTTCTCACTGCGTGTTAGAGACATAGCTGAAGAAACAAAGGTTCCACTGCTTGAATACCACCTTACGCCCCCTGTTATACGGCCCCCGCCCTGGCAGTGGCAACCTATACACTGCGATATATCTTTCGTAGCTGTTACAAAGCGCGCGCCTGTCGCGCATATACGAATGTACTTCCTCGAATTACAGCACAAATACTCCTCTCCTAAATTCTTTACAGACGCATCGAAGTGTAATTCTCGCGTAACTTACGCAGCGGTCGGTCCATCCTTCTCGGATGCCGATGTTCGGCACCCTAACAAAAGTATTTTCACAGCAGAGGCCTACGCGATATTGGCCGCCGTTAACCACATTAAAGAATTTAATATCCCAAAGGCAGTTATATACACACTCTTTGAGCATCGTAAATGCTTTGAAAACGGTCAAGAAATATCAAAACCCTGTAATTCTATCTCTTTACTCTGCATTACTAACCACCTATGCGTCCAAGCAGCATATCGTCGTATGCTGGGTGCCCGGGCACCGAGAGATAGAGGGAAACGTTGGCTGACCAGCTAGCCACATCCGTCCACGCGAACGCTTCCAACACTTCCACGACTGTCCCTGTAATGGACCTCAAGCCCTCATTAAAAAAAAAAGCTAAGGGCTTTCTGGCAGCGCTTGTGGGATAAAGAAACTGAAAATAAAGTACATGTTATCAAGCCGTATCTTGCCAACGGGCCGCCGGTATCAAAGAACCGCCATTCAGAAGTAACACTTTGCAGACTCAGGATAGGACACGCATATAGCACACACGCATACGTCTTGTGCGGTGGCGATCCACCCACGTGTGATAAATGTGGTGAGCCACTTACTGTGCTTCACATCCTGCTGCAATGCACTGAATTAGACGCTAATAGGAAAAAGCATTTTCCATTACCACGCCAGCAACAAATTCCACTTCATCCTCTAATGAGCATAGGTATAGAACCTCTCTTTAAATATCAATCCTTGTTCGAATATTTAAAAGATGTACATAGTTTTCATGCTATAGCACCAGGAAATCCGTAGCACGCCCTCTTAGAGGAAGCTTTAGCTCGAGTGCTCCTGTCTTAATAGATGTAAAAGGAGAATTCGTTTTTCTCGGCAACCACTGCAGCGAATTTGACGAGGTTTGTTGCATTTAAAAGAAACTGAAAATCTAGTGAATGTTGGTTTCGAGTTTTTGAGTTAGGTCTTCAATATTTTATTAAAAATTGGCAAAAATTGAAAATTAAGAAAAAACGAAAGTATCAAGTTTACAACTCTGTAACTCAACAAAGAAAAATGATAATACTATTCTGTGAATTGCATCTAATAGTACATCTAAAGCGGACAAAATTTATTTGTCACATGAATATAAAAAATTTCATAATAAGGAAATATAACTTTTGCGAAACCCTTGTAATCGACGTAACAAATTCACGTAAGATGTAAAATAACATATTCACTTTGTCCGCTTTGAATAATCTAATGGATACCGTTTACAGAACCGCGATATCAGTTTATGCAGAGCTATGAATTTGTAAACTTCGTGCTTCTATTTTTTTCAAAAGGTCAAACGTTTGAAAATTGTTTTAAGACTATTCAAGCCCTAAATCGATATTCCGCTTCCAACAGTCACTAGAATTTAACTTTCTCTTTCAGATGCAACAAATTTAATTAAAATCGGTCCTGGGGTTATCTCAGGAAAACGTTTTTGCGTTTTACATGTATTTGATAGGCCGCATCGGTGTTGGGCCCGAGCTAAAGCTTCCTCTTAACTGAGGTTTCTGCTGCGGTAACTGCATTAAAAGAAAGCACCTGCCTCCCAGCCTTTGGGCTCAAAGGCCTCCCGGAGGCATAGGTGCTATTTCCATATTCCTGCATTTTAGCTCCATGACCACTTATCACGCGTACTATATCCATAAACCACTACATGTATCACTATCATAATTTTATACCATATATAAAATTTTGCGCTTCTATGATACTGATTGATTTTAGGCCACTTTACAGCCATGTTAAATCCCACCTTCGCGACTCACAAATCAGCGCTTAACACAACATTATCAGTCATGGCACTCTTTGGCCATACCTGGCCCTTGCGCTACTAAACAATACACATTCATTCATTCATTCAGAACTTCCGCACATGAGCCTCAATACATCCCTATCTATCCTGTTGTTCAACCTCAGGACGTCCTGACAAGAGCATTCGAGGATCTTTGCAGTACGTGTTGAGGACATTGCGGGATAACTTGCTGGTTCTCTTTCATTACCAACCACAAATGCTATCGCCCGCGGGTGCCCAAAACGATACAAGTTACAAAAAATGGTTCAATCAAAAATAGTGGTGAGGTATCAAGAGCAGTTGATCAACGTTTAACTCGACGAAAAAGAATCAAAATCAAGCTCCGTGGCGTAGTAACGACGTCACGTGTAGTGTAGCACCTAACTTTTCATTCATCAACCGAAACAATCGTAAAAATTTCAATTTCAGGGTGTCTTCTAACATAAAACTAAATGTCCTCAAAATGTCCTGTAGTGTAAGTTCCTTGGACAATCAGACATCTTTAATAAGTCCTGCAAAAGATGTTTTCAGGATGAACCCGTGAAAGTCGGTCCGAGGACGTACCGAGGGCGTCGTAAACATTGTCAGGACGTTTGTACCATTTGAGGACGTCCTGAGGAAGTCGTGTTGTTTGGGTCACTGAAACTTACCCGCGAGCGTGAGGCTGGCCGTGTAGAATTTTTGCGACTCTGCGACCGCGTGAGCCTTAAGCAAAATATAGAGGTTCTGATTATTTTTTGACTCCATGGTGAATTTTTTTCAAAAAAGAAATCTCTAAAATTGTTGCGACGGCGCCAACGCCAAAATTTATCCAAGTGGCGCGCACCTTGCTCCGTGTATCGAGAGAACGGCCGCCGCGTCATCGACAGCACAACGCTCGCACGTAAACGCTCAACTTTCCTCCCCACACACACATGCGAGCTTTACGTACGCGCCTGTAGCTCCAGTCCGTCGCAGCGGCGACGGCGCTCAGACTGTACGCACAGCCAGCACAGCCCCTTCCACTGCCCAGTGCTCCTCGTCTTACTCTTCCAAGTGTGTGTCACATTTCTCGGCTCTGTGGCACGACAGAGGGAGTTCGCAAGGGAAACGCGGGAAGCCTTGCAGGCGAGCGCGAAGCAATGTGCGTAATTCTTTGGCATCGTGAGGAGCGAACATCTCGGATGCCGAGTGGTTAGCGTCACCGTGCGCTCGATCGTCTTTCTTTATAACGCGCGCATGCTGCTTGAACAGAGCGTTAGCGCTGTTGCCTCGTACATCACCGCCTGGAGTGTCCATATAATCGCTATTGCTATACAAAATTCTGGATGTATGTGCAAAAAAGCAATACCTGTCTGAGGCACGCCCTAGCGCGGAGTTCCGAAATAGTTTTGACAACTGAGGGTTTTCAAAAGTGCACCTCAATCTAAGTACACCGGCGATTGCGGCAGGTTTCTTGGGCGGGTCATGCTACGTGTTTCAACACGCCATATATTGCGACGGCGACATGCACAGACGAAAGCAAGCGCCGATACTAGCTGGCGAAACTGCTTTGAAACTCGCTCCCACAATGATGAAATGTATCTATATAGCCCGCGAATTTCCAAATATAGAGCGTTTCCAGCACATTACTATCTTTAGCAGAGACATTCCTTTTCTACGTACTCACTTGAATGTAGCGAGTGTATGTCTACAGAAAAAAAGAAATTAACACATTTGAGAAAATAGGCTCCCCCATGCACTTTGCCCCCTCATACGCCTTGAGCCTTTACTTCCAAATCAGTAAAAGATTGTAAAGCAGCGCAAAAACCTTATTTTCTCGCCTCATCAAAGCCGTTGCAACAGCGTCAGTGTCTGAAAGCCTCCCCGACTTAGGAATAGATGGACGGAGGAATGCTATGAGCTCCCCTTTGAAACGGGGCGGTGGGTTGCGCCATCAGGCTCTTGTTACGATTTTGCCTAATGCCCTACCTATATTTAAAAAGAAACAAAAAACAGAATTCCTAATTTCAACTTTTCGCAGCCGCTATTGGGAACATTGTTTTTCTACGCCTCCGTTGTCTTCGATCTCCCTACATTTATGCCGCCAAACATCCAATCGCCTCTTAGCAATCTCTATAGCGCACATGTTTACTTTCGGCCTGGTATCGCTGAACCCAAGGACTTCAAGCAGGCCAGAGGAGCCTCAACCGACAGCTGGGCAGGTATCTTCGCATTCTAACAAAATACGTTCCATCGTTTGCGTAGCTTTACCACAGCATGCGCGCGCTTCTTCTTGTTGCACTGCGCTTTATAAGTACGCGTTCTAAAGAATGATCTCGCTTCTAAACGTAAAGGGCTTCCCTTTGAGCTATCATAAAATTTTTCTTTCTTGGTTTTTTTTTCCTCTTAGGTGGTTACTCAAAGCAGTTTTTTTTCCATTGCCGCCATCCATGACATTGTCTGTCTCAGACTTGTCGTTTGACGTTTTTTGTTGCCATGTTGCTTGCTATACCGGTCGCATATTTGCTGTAAGCTTTCTAGTTCATTTGCTCCGCCGTGAATAAACATTTTTCCTGTACAAGTATCTGAACACTTTCGCAACCCATTTACTTGTTCTTCCAAATTCGTAAGTCATTGTTCAAACACAATTCTACTCTGGCCTTCTATCACTTCAAAACTTGTCCAGCCCCTATCACCCTGCACAACTTCATTTGTACTATTCCCGTGAGCGCCCGATGCGAGTCGTTCAACTCACCTTTGGTTGCCATCGAGTCCTGATTGTATGCCTGATTTCAAGAAAACAATCGCATTTCCAAATGTAAGTCCTGGAACCACTACGCCTTTCCACATACCCCGGAGCACTTCGTACCTATAGTATCCCAATAGCACTGTGTTTTGTTATGGCCTCATTTCTCTTCCCCATTTCCGCAATTTTTTGCTGTGCTTCCATATATATATTGCCTTAGTTTATCCATATACCATGGTGTTTATATTCTCTCACTCGATGTATTTCCTGGCCATTTATTCACACTGTCGGTTCACTGCTTTCATTGAATACTATAACACCTGATTTTTTTACTCTAAATGTCAGACCTGAATTCTTGCCTTTCTGACCACAGATATTACCCAGCCGTTACATATCACTTTGCTTGTTAGTCAGCAACGCAATGTCGTCCGCATAAAACAAACCTGGAAGCTGCTGCTCTACTACTGTACCCGCCTGTTGGTATGAGAGATTAAACCCGATATTACTTCCCCCTGACCCAATCTGCTCTTATCCCTTAACGTTACACCTATTCTTTCCATAGCGCTTTTGTTAGGTTTGATTTTAAATCCATTCTTTTCTGCCCACATTGAGACTTTGTTCAGGCCATGCTGTACCTGTCTCTCGCACACTGCGAGGTTACAGGATTTGAAAGCTATTTGTATGTCGTCCACGTAGACAGAATAAAAGATTGCCGATGGTAATGAAGCGCGAAGCGTGTTCATCTTCACGATGAAGAGTGTGCAGCTGAGCACGCCTCCTTGGGGTACACTCAGCTATGAGGACAAAGAACTAACAAGCAAATCAGGAGCATCGAGACAAGAAAATGAACACCGATGATAACAAATCACAAAATACATCCGACAAAATATAGGCTCAGCAAGTGTTACAAGAATTGCCGGGAGTAGCGGGTGCGTGGTAGAGTACATGTTTTATTTTTTGAAGGATCTCCTCGGTGAGAGAAAATAGCATGCGAAAGCTGTCGCTTTGCGCGGAACTGGGCCCGCTAGCTCTCGCCCGGTCACTCCTCTTCACTCTCACTACATCGCGAAGAGCCCACCTGAGGGTCGCGCGGCTAAGTGCTGTTAGGGGCCGGACGTGCCGACATATAACGGGCCAATTCGGTGGGCCAGACCCACAATATGGGACTCAATTTTACACTGTGGACCGGACCACACGCAACCCTAACCAAATCTAATCTTCATTTTATCTATATTAACAATGCTATTCGCATACTAGGATAGTTATCGTAGAATTCTGCCCGAATATTTTCGCTAAGCATGTACTGCAGCCGGTTTTCACTGATGAGAACAAGCGATCGGAACACTACTTTAATTTGCGACTTGCTCAGCCGATATTCGGTGTTTCAAACCCTGTCTAGTAGTCGACCATTGCCGATTAGAGTTCTCCAAAAGAAACTTCTGCCCCACCTTTATTGTATAGTGCCGAAAAAAACACAGCACACGAACGCTCTTCAAAACAAGATATTACGGCGCCTGCGACCTACAACATATAAATATATACGCAAGTTGATTACAGCCTTAAAGGGAAAATTCAAATTTTGACGGGCTTGAACAGAATAACGTGGTCGCGAGCTCGAGGTTCTTGCACATCGCCATGGGGCACGGAACGGCAATGAGCTTATTACAAGGGCTGTGATCTGGTACATAGGATGTTACGGGTTATTTTCTGGCTTGGTAAGAATAAAGCACAAGTTTGTCCTATAGTCTGGTTCACAGAATAGTTTGTTATGGCGTGTCCGTGCCACAGAACTTGAGCCTCGATTTGCGATTTTTCCGCTACATTTATCAAGATTTAATTCGTTTAACTATTACTATTCAGTGTAGGTCGACACTTTTTAGCGACGTAACAGAAATAAACTGATTTGCAGCGACGGTTTCTTTGCATCTTCCTTCGACTTTCCCCGCAGGGGCGTCTGCGGCAGCAGGCGTTTGCTGTGTTGCGACACCACGTACCCGAGCACACGAGGGATGGACCCTCCCGCGTATAACCGTGCGCGGCTTAGCTGTGTCCGGGGAAAGGGGGATCCTGGGGGTTGAGCCGATGACGGGTGTTCGGACCTTTAAGGCCCCCCGGCGGAGGCAACACACCTCTTCGGCCTCTGCTTCACGTAGACGGTACCCCCGGACGCGTATTTCCAACTGCTCGTAGGTACAACGGGGCGTGGAACTTGCGGAGACGACGGACGTTTGCGCGCATGCGCGAGTGAGAGCGGGTGCGAGAGAGGAAATGTGGGGAGTTTTGATTCTTGAAAATACGACTCTGCCTAGGTACTACGGAGGAGTCCCTTGGGGCGCGGTGTATGCGCTTGTCCCTAGGCGCGCCGTGCCGGCAGAAGTCGCGGGGCGCGGTTGTGCTGAACTTAGCATCGCAAGTTGGCGGCTCGACGCAATCATATTTAATCGATCATGTTTTTACTAATGAAAACAACGTGTCATTATTTCGCATTATTGGCGGCGCCTCCAGGACACCAAAGCGGCAACGGGGATATCAAAGCTAGAAGCCGGACTGGTCCGTGGGTTGGGGCTCGCAGAGGCCTGCGCGTGCCAGGGGAGTATAAGATCGGCTGTCCGCTATCGCGGACAGCCAATGTTTTATGCGAACACCCCCAGGCACGCTTCGGCCTCTGCGGCCCCAACCCACGGGCCGCCCGGCTTCCAGCTTTGATCCCCCCGCTACCGCTTGGGTGCCCCGGAGATCCTGCGCCGCCTGCTTTAATATAACCTCAGGTGCTCTCCTGAGGCCTCCGTTTGCCGGTTACATGTGCCCTCCTGGAGCAGTGCTTGTAAAAAATCCGATCTATCGTCGCGACGAAAAATTCCACCCGTGACTTATAAAACACCAGTCAGAACATTGTCCCTTCAGACACAGCGATCACCAAGCGGCGTCCGCGCCCACTGCCTCACCGCGCGGGCAGCCAGCGGCGGAGCGTATAAACCAACTCGACCGAACTCCGCAATGCCGGCATGTCAGGGGACAAACGAATACAACGCAATCTAAGAAACCTCCTCCGTAGTGCCTAGGCTGAGTCATATATTCAAGGAGCAAAAGCCCCCAGATTTTCTCTCTCGCGCCCGCTCTTACTCGCGCCTGCGCAGAAACGTCGAGCTCCGTCAAAAGTGCACGCCCCGTTGTAGCTGCTAGCGGATGAAAATACGCCCCCCGGACTGACCCACCCGGGGGAAATCGGTAGTTGCCTTTTCCTATCTCTTTCTCCCTCCAACCTTCGTCTTTCTCTCACTTTCCATCTTTCCTATCTTCTCCTGGCTTCCCTTTACTTCCAATTTTTCCAGGCAGCAAGGGTTAACCTTGTTTGAATAGCCAACCTAGGTTATTTCATATTTGGTTATAGTGGTAATGTACAGCTGGCGTTTGCAGGCCGTGATTCACAGGCCCTGCAGCGTCCCCTTGTAGGACCACCATGGTGGGTGGCTGGCGTTATTGCCGAAATTACAATCTCCTATGGCTGCTTCCTCTCCCCCATTACCTGATCGCTCCCTGAAGAGGGGGCGCACCGATGATGTCTTAGTTTTTTGCCCGTCAAAAAAACCTTTCCCTCGCTTCCATGTAGTCCACTCCGAACAACCAGACAAACCCGTGCGAAGAATCTCACCATTCCTCGTGTCTAAGTCTCTCACCCAAGTTTTTGGTACACGTTACAAAGCATCCAGAATGGCAAGCGATGAGCTCCTCTTGGAGCTCCGCAACCAGAAGCAATATGAAAAGCTACCCAATCTTGTATCATTTGGCGACGCCAAAGTAACAGTAACTCCGCATCGTGGCATAGTCTCCGATGATGATCTCTTGGAGCTGACTGAAGCAGAACTCCTGGAGGGCTTCAGTGAGCAGAACGTCATCAACGTTAAACGAATTAAGATGAGGCGTGACAATAAGGAAATACAGACCAAACACCTGATACTTACTTTTGGCACAAGTTTTCAGCCCGTGTCCATCGAGGCCGGGTATATCAAGCTTCGTGTTCGGCCATACATCCCTAATCCCCTGCGATGCTTCGAATGCCAGGGTTTCGGTCACAGTTCACAGAGCTGCCGAGGCCGCCAAACCTGCGCGAAATGCAGTGCTCATGAGCACACCTCTGAATCTTGTGTAAACTGCGATGGGAAGCATGCTCCATACTCGCGGTCGTACCCATCTTGCAAGAAAGAAAAGGAAGTAGTTACAATTAAAGTAAAAAAATAACAAGTTTTAAAGAGGCACGCAGGCGGGTATCTATCCTGCCAAAGAACCCCTTGCCTGTGTGGTGCGTCAGGGGGCAGCGCCACAACGGTCTCCGGCGGCTGTCCGACCCACACCCAGTGAGGCGGCAGTGACGCCATTCGCCCCCCCCCCACCCCCCACCCGGCGGCTGCAGCTAGTGCTGCTACGCCAACCCAGCAGACGGGGCCATCGACCCCGAAAACCTCCCCGGCCCCTTCCAGCGCTGGCAACAGCCGGCGCAGCCAAATCCCTCAGGGAGCCGTATAGACTTCCGGGCTGGTGGGCGCAAGAGTCTTGCCTTCCGAGGCAGGACTCTCTCGGAAAACTTCTCGCTCGCAAGAGCATGCGTCCGGCGCCTCACAAGAGGCAATGGACACTACACCTATCCTCACGGCGCGCCAAGCGCCTAAGGAGCGGCGAGGCTCCCCCGAACCCTGCAGAATGGTCAAAACCCCGGTCACGGGGCCTCGCAAGAGCTCTGTAATCTAATCTCTGAAATCTCGAAATAATACTTCTGTTTCTGTTTTACTTCTAATATGGATACACAGATAATTCAATGGAACGTCAGAGGTCTCCTTAGAAACCTTCATGATGTGCAAAAACTCATCCACAAACACAATCCAAAAAAGCTGTGTTTACAGGAAACACACCTAAAATCAAAGCACACAAACTTTCTCCGACAGTATATAACTTTTCGCAAAGATCGCGATGATGCTGTCGCATCATCGGGCGGTGTCGCCATTGTTATCCATAAAACCATTGCGTGTCAACTTTTACAGCTACAAACGCCTCCTGAAGCTGTGGCGGTTCGAGCTGTTCTCCTAAACAAACTCATCACCATTAACTCTTTACATACCTCCAAATTACATATTAAACAAACATGTATTTCAGTCCTTTATAGATGAATTGCCAGAACCGTATGTTGTTCTGGGTGATTTCAGTGCGCAAAGCTGCCTGTGGGGCGACTCTCGTTAGATGCGCGAGGTCGCCTTGTTGAGCGGTTCCTTTTTTCTTCTGGTGCGTGCCTTCTGAATAAGAAGCAGCCCACATATTACTGTCTTGCAAACAGAACCTATTCCTCAATTGATCTCAGCATAGTTTCCTCGTCTATACTGCATGAACTCGAATGGGAAGTTACGAACAATCCTTACGTGAGCGGCCACTTCCCCATACTGCTAAGAACATATAAAGAAAACCAATATCCACCTCAGGCTCCTTAGTGGAAGATCGATACAGCCGACCGCGAGAAATTCCGAGCTCTCACTAGTACCCCATGGAATGACATGTCTTCTTTAGGAATTGATGCTGCTGTGCAGTATTTTACAGCCTTCATTATAGATGTTGCATCTAAATGCAGGTTCATATTCCAACGGCGGCCTGTCCGGAGCCAGGGATTCTTAGCACCCTCTGCTGAGAATCCCTGGCTCCGGACAGGCCGCCATTGGAATATGAACCTGGCGACGTTTAACGCTAGAACGTTATGTCCTGAGGCGAGTCTAGCAGTGCTATTGGAGGAATTAGAGGACAGTAAACGGGACATAATAGGGCTCAGTGAAGTTAGGAGGCCTAAAGAAGCATATAAAGTGCTAAAAAGCGGGCACGTCCTGTGCTACCGGGGCTTAGCGGAGAGACGAGAACTAGGAGTCGGATTCCTGATTAATAAGAATATAGCTGATAACAAAGGAATTCTATAGCATTAACGAGAGGGTGACAGGTCTTGTTGTGAGGTACAACATGAAGATTGTACTGGTCTACGCCCCTACATCCAGTCATGATGACCAGGAAGTCGAAAGCTTCTATGAAGACGTGGAATCGGCGATTGGTAAAGTGAAAACAAAATGCACTATGCTGATGGGCGACTTCGATGCCAAGGTAGGCAAGAAGCAGGCTGGAGACAAGGCAGTGGGAGAATATGGCATAGGACTAGGAATAGTAGGGGATAGTTATTAGTAGAGTTTGCGAAACAGAATAATATGCGGATTATGAATACCTTCTTCCGAAAGCGGGATAGCCGAAAGTGGATGTGGAGGAGCCCGAACGGCGAGACTAGAAATGAAATAGACTTTATACTCTGCGCTAACCCTGGCATCATACAAGATGTGGACGTGCTCAGCAAGGCGCGCTGCAGTGACCATAGGATGGTAAGAACTCGAATTAGCCTAGACCTGAGGAGGGAACGGAAGAAACTGGTACATAAGAAGCCGATCAATGAGTTAGCGGTAGGAGGGAAAATAGAGGAATTCCTGATCAAGCTACAGAACAGGTATTCGGCTTTAACTCAGGAAAAGGACCTTAGTGTCGAAGCAATGAACGACAATCTTCTGGGCATCATTAAGGAGTGTGCAATAGAAGTCGGTGGTAACTCCGTTAGGCAGGATAACAGTAAGCTATCGCAGGAGACGAAAGATCTGATCAAGAAACGCCAAGGTATGAAAACCCTACAGCTAGAATAGAACTGGCAGAACTTTCGAAGTTAATGAACAAGCGTAAGACAGCTGACATAAGGAAGTATAATATGGATAGAATTGAACAAGCTCTCAGAAACGGAGGAAGCCTAAAAGCAGTGTAGAAGAAACTAGGAATTGGCAAGAATCAGGTGTATGCGTTAAGACAAAGCCGGTCATATCATTACTAATATGGATGAGATAGTTCAAGTGACTGAGGAGTTCTATAGAGATTTATACAGTACCAGTGGCACCCACGACGATAATGGAAGAGAGAATAGTCTAGAGGAATTCGAAATCCCACAGGTAACGCCGGAAGAAGTAAAGAAAGCCTTGCGAGCTATGCAAAGGGGAAGGCAACTGGGGAGGATCAGGTAACAGCAGATTTGTTGAAGGATGGTGGGCAGATTGTTCTAGAGAAACTGGCCACCCTGTATACGCAATGCCTCATGACCTCCGGCGTACCGGAATCTCGGAAGAGCGCTAACATAATCCCAATCCATAAGAAAGGGGACGCCAAAGACTTGAAAAATTAGACTGATCAGCTTACTGTCAGTTGCCTACAAACTATTTACTAAGGTAATCGCAAATAGAATCAGGAACACCTTAGACTTCTGTCAAGCAAAGGACCAGGCAGGATTCCGTAAAGGCTACTCAATAATAGACAATATTAACACTATTAATCAGGTGATAGAGAAATGTGCGAAATATAACCAACCCTTATATATAGCTTTCGTTTATTTCGAGAAAGCGTTTCATTCTGTTGAAACCTCAGCAGTCATGTAGGCATTACGGAATGGGGGTGTAGACGAACCGTATGTAAAAATACTGAAAGCTATCCATAGCGGCTCCACAGCCACCGTAGTCCTCCATAAAGAAAGCAACAAAATCCCAATAAAGAAAGCCGTCAGGCAGGGAGACACGATCTCCCCAATGCTATTCACAGCGTGTTTACAGGAGGTATTCAGAGACCTGGATTGGGAAGAATTGGGGATAAAAGTTAATGGAGAATACCTTAGTAACTTGCGATTCACTGGTATTGCCTTGCTTAGTAACTCAGAGGACCGATTGCAATGTGTGCTCACTGACCTGGAGAGGCACAGCAGAAGTGGTTCTAAAAATTAATCTGCAGAAAACTAAAGTAATGTTTAACAGTCTCGGAAGAGAACAGCACTTTACAATAGGTAGCGAGGCACTGGAAGTGGTAAAGCAATACATCTACTTAGGGCAGGTAGTGAGGGCGGATCCGGATCATGAGACGGAAATAATCAGAAGAATAAGAATGCGCTGGGGTGCGTTTGGCAGGCATTCTCAGATCATGAGCAGGAGGTTGCCATTATCCCTCAAGAGAAAAGTGTATAATAGCTGTCCTACCAGTACTCACCTAAGGGGCAGAAACCTGGAGGCTTACGAAAAGGGTTCTACTTAAATTGAGGACGATGCAACGAGCTATGGAAAGAAGAATGATGTATGTAACGTTGAGGGATAAGAAAAGAGCAGATTGGGGGAGGGAACAAACGTGAGTTAATGACATCCTAGGTGAAATCAAGAAAAAGAAATGGGCATGGGCAGGACATGTAATGAGGAGGGTAGATAACCGATGGTCATTAAGGGTTACGGACTGGATTCCAAGGGAAGGGAAGCGTAGCAGGGGGCGGCAGAAAGTTAGGTGGACGGATGAGATTAAGAAGTTTGCAGGGACGACATGGCCACAATTAGTACATGACCGGGGTTGCTGGAGAAGTATGGGAGAGGCCTTTTGCCAGCAGTGGGCGTAACCAGGATGACGACGATGATGATGATCTAAAGGCATATCTGAATTAAGTGGCTTGGCATGCAGACGGCGTGTCCCGTGGTGGAACGACGAATGTAGGATCGCTCGTAAGAAACAGAACAAAGCATGGGGGCTGCTACGCGCTTCCCCCACTGCGGAGAATCTTATCAACTTTTAGAAAGCAAAGTCCCAAGGCAGGAGAACCCGCTGACAGGCCAGAAGAGAAAGCTGGCAGAAGTTTTTATCGAGTATTAACTCGTTTAGAGATGAGGCCAAAGCCTGGAACAGGGTTAATAGGATTAGAGGGTGCCAAACATATTCCCTCCCTCTGGTAAACACACAGGGCGATACACTGCGAGACCAGGCAGACTCACTTGGGGAGTATTTTGAGAGCGTGTCAAGTCCAACAAATTATACACAATCCTTTCTCAACTACAAACAAACAGAAGAACGTAAGCCATTAACAAGAAAAGGTCGAGAGAATGAGCCTTACAAACGTCCTTTTAGTATTGCCGAATTGAGAGCTGCCTTGAGTGCATGCAAGAGCTCTGCACCGGGATCTGACAAAATCATGTATGAAATGATCAAAAACTTACACAATGAAGCCAAAGTTACACTACTCACAATTTTCAACACCATTTGAGCTGCAGGATACCTTCAAACTGCATGGAAAGAAGCCATTGTGGTCCCTGTTTTGGAACAAGTCAAAGATCCTTCCTCAGTGCCAAGTTACCGCCCGATAGCCCTCTTAAGTGGCCTTTGTGAGGTATATGAAAAAATTATTAATCGGCGACTCATTCATTACCTTGAAAAGAGCAAAATGCTTGATCCCTATCAGTGTGGCTTCAGGAAGGGCGCTCCACAACTGATCATCTTGTACGCATTAAAGGAAATATCCGGGACGCATTTATACATAAAAAGTTCTTCTTATCGATATTTCTCGATATGGACAAGGCGTATGACACAACGTTGCGATACGGGATCTTACGAGATTTATCGGAAATTGGCATTCGTGGAAATATGTTAAATATACTAAAAAGCTATTCGTCCAAACGTACCTTCCACGTTAAAATTGGCTATGTATTGTGGGGACCTTTTGTACAAGAAACTGGTGTACCTCAAGGAGGTGTGCTTAGCTGCGCGCTCTTCATCGTAAAAGTGAACACCCTTCGTGCTTTATTACCGCCAGTCATTTTTTATTCTGTTTACGTAGACGACATACAGATAGGTTTCAAATCCTGCAACCTTACAGCATGCGAGAGGCAAGTACAACAGGGCTTGAACAAAGTGTCCAAATTGGCAGACGAAAACGGATTTACAGTGAACCCCAACAAGAGTTCTTGCGTGCTTTGCACGAGAAACAAAGGGCTCATTGCTGATCCCAGTACCGAAATGTATGGTTAGTGAATACCTGTGAACAAAGAACACAAGCTTTTAGGCATCATACTTGATTCTAAGATAACTTTTATTCCACACATAAGGTATCTCAAGGCCAAATGCTTAAAAACAATGAACTTACCGAAACTTTTATCCCACACAACATGGGGCAGCGACAGGAATTGTTTAATGAATCTTTACAAGAGCCTCATTCGATCACGGCTGGACTACGGGGCCGTGATCTATGATTATGCCGCCCCGAGCGCGCTCAAGATGCTAGATCCGGTCCACGATCTAGGAATCCGACAGGCCACTGGCGCTTTCAGAACAAGTCCAATCGAAAGTTTGTATGTAGAGTCAAATGAGTGGTCACTCCATCTGCAGAGAACATATATCAGCGAAACATATTTTCTGAAAGTTCACTCTAATGCTCAACATCCGTGTTTTAACACCGTTAATGATATGACATATGCTACTCTTTCGTAATCGTCCCTCTGTAAGACAGCCCTTTTCACTCCGTGTGAGGGAGCTTAATGTTGAAATGGGTGTTCCACTCCTCGAGCTTCGCCTAATGCATCCAGCCAAGCTGCTACCTCCTTGGGAGTGGCAGCTGGTACAATGTGATATATCTTTCATGCAAGTTACAGAGCACGCTCCAGAGATTGAAATGCACATGCATTTCCGGGAACTCCAGTACAAACACTGCTGCACTGAGTTCTACACAGACGCATCGAAGTCACACGACGGGGTGTCCTACGCAGCCGTCTGTCCATCCTTCTTGGAATCCGATGTACTGCATCCGGAAACCAGTATCCTTACGGCTGAGGCCTACGCACTATTGTCGGCTGTAAAGCATATAAAAAATCAAAACTCCAGAAATCAGTTATATATACGGACTTCCTTAGTGTTGTGAAGGCCTTGATGTCATTCTGTAACCACAAAAATCCCATAATTAATCAACTCTATTCCGTCCTGTGTAAAGCATATATATCTAACCAACATGTGAGTATATGATGGGTACCTGGACATAGGGGCATCGAGGGTAACGTTTTCGCGGACCAGATGGCCACATCAATTTCATTGCATGCAGTTAATCCTACTGCTTCGGTCCTTGTCACAGACCTGAAGGCTTTCATAAGAAGGAAACTACGAAACCACTGGCTACGCATGTGGGACGAAGAAATAAATAACAAACTGCACGTGATAAAGCCAGAGTTAGGTCCTTGGCCCTCCGCAACAAAATCACGGCGAACAGATGTTCTATTCTGTCGTCTCAGAATAGGACACACATTTGGCACGCATATTTTTTACTCACTGAAAATGATTCTCAAACATGTGGTAGATGCGGGGAGAGGCTGACCGTCCTCCGCGTCCTCCTGGAGTGTCGGGCAACCGAATCTGAGAGAAACATTTTCCCCTAGCCTACCGGCAGCACATACCCCTTCATCCTGTAATGTTACTCGGTCCAGAACCGCTCTTTGATACCAACGCAGTCCTAGATTTTCTGAAAGATGTTGTGTTGCATGTTGTTACGTTCGTAGCGTCTCCTCTCTTCAGAGGTTGCCGCTGTGATAGCTGTTTCATATAGCACATGCCTCTAAGCCCTTGTGTTTCAAGGGCTCTGGCGAGGCACTAGTGCTCCAGGTAATTTTATCATCTCACATACTTTCTATTTTGCATCATTCTTTCACGATGAATTTTAATGCTCATAGAACACGTAATTTGTCATCGACATAATCTTATTACAGATGGCTTGTACGCATTCGAGAGCGACTATATTTAAGGCCTCTTTACAGCCACGCCACATCAACTTCATAGAACTCATAACTACATTGCGAACTGATCACCACGGACCTGGCGCTCTTTGGCCATACCTGGCCCTGGCGCCAATAAAAACCATACATACATTCCTTCGACTTTTGCGCTGCTGCTACTGCTACTGTTTCCTTGTACACCGCGTCGGGAGACGGTTGAGGGCGCCTATTTACACGGAAGTAGCGTGGCAGAGTAAAGTCGACGCGAGAAACTCGTTTGGACCTTTCCACCGCGCCGCATGTGCACAATGCCCTCTGGAGCTCCCTGGGTGTCGCCACATCAGCCTGTTGACAGCTTTAATTATCCGTGACTCCCCTCAGAAGTATTGCAGAAACTGCAGCGCTTACCTCTCTGCTAACGCGCAAGTCCAGAGGGGACGTGGATTGAACTGTAGAGGAGGGGGAGAGGATGCAGAAAATGGGTAGAACCGACGCAGTTGCGGAACGAGTGAATAACAGCCTTGCCATGTTCGCAGTTCCTATATATGGGGAGAGACCGGGATACGATGCGAGTAGGCAAGGAAACAGCGATTGAGGGGAAACTCAAGGTATGGTGGGCTTCTGCTACTTCTCAAAAATAAACACCGTGCAACTTTCTCAAGCGGACAACAGACGCAGGGCGTAGAGACGCAAAGCCGCATTAAAACGCCGTAGGGTCTCTGCGACACTACGGAAGTGGTCGCGCGTCATATCAACACTTCTGGGCCTGCCGCGGTAGCTTGACGACTGTGGCATTGCTCGAGGTACGCAGTTCAATCCCGATTATGGTAGCCGCATTTCGACGGGAGCGAAATACAAAAAACGCTAGTGCACTTAGAATTAGGTGCACGTTAAATACCGCCAGAGTGCCAGAACTAATCCAGAGTCCATCACTACGGCGTGCCTCATAATCCGATCGTGGTTTTGACACGTACAGCCCCATAATTCAATTATAGATTGTTTAACACTTCTCACATGATGCGATGCGCCATGTGAGGCAATAATGCTCAACCTTCCGAGATTATGAACATTGGCGCACAACAACGCCTCAAGCAAACACGTCTCCCTGTGTGTTCTATGTACTACGCAGACAAACAGCAGTGGTGCACGCAAGGTAACGCTTATAACATCAACCGACCACTCCCGCGTTGGATTAGACGTTGAAGAAATTACACATTCGCCGTAAACATCACCTCTGATTACCGTCAGTCAATGCAAACAACCCGCACTGCTTCGTTTACTTTGATTCCTACAGTGCGTGGGATCCGCATATTTTTTCAGATACATCAGACATCACAAGCCATCGCAGCGGAGGGCGACGAGGGCACTGTTGCAGTTTAAGCAGACTTGGACAAGCGGTTGTAGCCAGAGCTGACTGCAGTGCTACTGTTACTGTGCTGTGCGGAGATAGTATGTGATGACAGTGTCCGAATGGGATTGTGCATCTGTGCACTTTCTTTTTCTCTCTACTACGTTGTCACTTTACCTCCCTCTCTCCTTAGCGTAGGGTAGCAAATCGGATCTTCTCCTTTGGTTACCCTCCCTGTTTTCCCCTTTCTTCTGACGCTAAGTTGTATACATCTTGCTGGTAATTTCAATATATTCCCCACTTGTCTGCGGAGCACCTGACCAAGGTGGTGGTCAGACCTGTAACGCAGCAGAGGGAGCTAACAATCACTGGGTCCGGACAGACCGCCAATGGAAACTGACCCTTGCAACGCTGGTACTTTCAAACAGATATGCAGCCTTAGAACATAGATGATGGTGACATAGAGCTAATGAATGAAACCGTAATAGACTGGCTTCAAAGGCAGATATGAAGTGGGAGGCAAGGCACAAAGGCAACCAGTTGGCAAGCTCTCCCAAGTAGCAAAGGACCTAACAAAGAAACGATAAAGAATGGAAGTGTCAAACTCAAGAGATAAGATAGAATTCGCGGAACTGTCAAAACTGGCGAAAGTGATATTCAAAACTATAACGTGAGAAATAATGTAGAAGCCGTCAAAAATGGACGCAACTTGAAATCAGTGATAAAGAAACTTGCCATAGGACAAAGATGTATGCACTGAAAGATTAGCAGAGTAATACCATCAGCAATCTCGAAGATACAGTAAAATCAGCGGAAGAGTTCTATACTGACCAGTAGAGTACCCAGAGGAGTCAGGATACCTTAATTAGAAACAGTAATTAACAGGATAGACTCTTCCTATAACTGTCGATGAGGTCAGAAGGGCCTTGCAAGACATGAAACGAGGAAGAGCGGTAGGAGAAGATGGAATAGCAGTCAATTTAATCGGATAGAGAAGACATTGCTTGGAAAACTGGCGGCTGTTTATACGAAGTGTATCTACTGCAAGCGTCCAAGAAAACTGGAAGAATGCAAACATACTAATCCACAAAAACGGAGACGTAAAAGACTTAAAAAATTATAGGCCCATGAGCTCAATCCCACTAACATATTCGCCAAAATAATCTCCAATAGAATCAGGGCAACGCTGGACTTTAGTCAAACAATGAACAGGCTAGCTTCAGGAAGGGACACCCTACAATGGACCACATCCGCCATTAATGAGGTTGTCGAGAAATCCGTAGAGTATAATAAGCCTCTCTATATGTCTTTCATAGATTACGAAAAGGCATTTCATTCAGTAGTAATGCCAGCAGTCATAGATGAATTACGTATTCATGGAATGCAGAACGCTTACGCAAATACCTTCGAAAATATCTACAGAGGTTCAACAGCTACCTTAATTCTACTTACAAAAAGCACAAGATACCTATAAAGAAAGGGGTAAGACAAGGAGACACAATCTCTCCAATGCTATTCACTGCGTGCTTGGAAGAAGTATTCCAGCTACTAAACTGGGAATGCTTAGGAGTAATGATCAACGGCGAATATCTCAGCAACCTTCGAGCCGATGACATTGTTCTATTCAGCAACAATGCAGACGAGTTACAACAAATGATTGAGGACCTTAAAAGAGAGAGTGTAAGAGTGGGGTTGTAGATTAATATGCAGAAGACAGATAATGATAAAGAGCCGGGCAAAGGAACAAGAGTTCAGGATAGCCAGTCAGCCTCTAGGGTCTGTGAAGGAGTTAGTTTACCTATGTCAATTAATCGCAGGGACCCCTGATCATGAGAAGGAAATTCACAGAATAAAAATGGGTTGGATCTCATAGGGCAGACATTGTCCGCTCCTGACTGGTTAAGCTTATCATTATCATTTAAAAGGAAGGTGTACAATCAGTGCATTTTACCAGTGCTGGCATATTGGAGACTGACAAAAAAAGCTTGAGAACAAGTTAAGGACCGCGCAAAGAGCGATGGAACGAAGATTGCGAGGCATAACGTTACGAGGCAGAGCGGCTTGGATCAGAGAGCAAACGGGTATAGACGATATTCTAATTGACATCAAGAGAAAAATATGGAGCTGGGCAGGTCATGTAATGCGCCGGTTAGATAACCGTTCGACCATTAGGGTTACAGAATGGGTACCAAGAGAAGGGAAACGCAATCGAGAACGACAGAAGAATAGGTGGAGCGATTAAATTAGGAAATTCGCGGGCGCTAGTTGGAATCGGTTGGCGCAGGATAGGGGTAATTGGAGATCGCCTTCGTCCTGCAGTGGACATAAAACAGGCTGCTGCTGCTGCTGCTGCTGCTGCTGCTGCTGCTGCTGCTGCTGCTGCTGCTGGTGATGGTGATGGTGATGGTGATAATGATGGACAGTAGACGAACTTCAGAAGCAGACGCGTTGCGCCCCATACGCTTATATAGTATATATTGTTATTACACAGGTTGTGCCAAGGACTCAAAAATAAAATATAGAATACACGAGGACGCAGTTAGTGGTATTCTGTGAGCAGGGACATACTGCACCTGAAGGACCTTTTTTTATCATAGAAGTACCGATAATTAGATAAAATTACCGAACTTTTGATTACTTAATTGAAGGCGCGAATTATTGATAGAAAATAATTTTACATAACACCCGATTCAGTTGTTTTCAGTGTGTTATGCCTGGCGTAACAATTTTTTTCCGCGCTATAAAGAAAATGAGTGAAATATGAAAATAGCCGCATGATTACGCGTCCACGCGCCGCGATACCTGCGGTCCCAGGCGTTACTCGGAAGAATTAACTCTGCTCAACGCCTAGCTCGGCATCCACATGAAAATACTGAGGCATCGGTACTGGCCACCGCGAAGTTCTACGTCGGCGATGGCTGCGTGTGGCGTGGCTAAGCGCAGCCCCAATCTTGAAAGCGATCTGCCATGGGTACCGAGTCAAGGAACACCCAGGGCTGATAGCTTTGGGTCCGCTGTGTTCTCGCCGCTTAGAGTTGGAGCGAGCGGAAGCATGAAGGTCAATTTGCATCGTTGCTGCTGCCGCTCTTCCTCATGCCCGCGTTTTGACAGCGAGTGTCCGCGCTCATTGAGTGAGATGTGTTTGTTTACCTGTGCGCGCGTGACACCACGCTTGTTAATTTAGTTAGTAAGCAAATGTTCAAGAATTTATACGTCCGATAAAACTACTGTCCTTACTCTGTATCGCTGTCTACAAATTTGCTATCGCAATCGATGCTGCGCCTGTCGGGCGAAACGGCTGCTTTTCGTGATACCCTAATTACTTGTCACCGCCATGCCTGTCACATCGCAATAATCAAATGCACAAAGTGACAACTGAACTGTGCAAACCAAGTATTTTTGTATTGGGAGCCTGTTGAAGCTTCGCATAGAAATCTTTTGTAGCCTGGTTAATTCGAGCTTGTAGTATGGAACTCTGATTTGAAGTTGGAGCAATGTCATTTGACTCGCATCAACTTTGTAGTTGAAATTAGTTTCACGAGACAAAGGTGTTTGAACCTCGCAAAACCATTGCAGAATGACCGATGCTGGTACTGAGAATTTTATTACTTCCTTGCAGCCCTGCTCCACAACAGAGTGGACCCTCCTCGAGTTCGCCAGACACCTGCATCGTGAAGTGCCGCTCCATTTTGCGACCGAAGAAGCTGTTCTGGAGCTCCTCCGACCCGCAGAGAAGTTTTCCTCTTTGGGCGTGGACATATCGCGGCCATGCACGCACCGACACCGTGGTCGTTGTTGGATGCACCACTACCAGAATGCTTGGAATGAATTCCTTAGCACTCATGGTCAAGAGCTGCTCGAGAGTCCTACAGGCCTGATCGTGCGGACGCTGCGTGTCCCAGGACGCGTCAATGTCGACCCTGAGTGCACGTTGCTTTCTATGTGCATTGTCCTCTGGTTGCTCTACCAGCACCGTTGCATCACGTCGGCCACCCTCAGCGCCGACGTCATAGTTCCGCACCATGTTTCCACTTTCTACAGGCTGCTGCGTTTCCACGAAGGCTACGTTAGCGTACATGCGGACGATGCAGAACCTGCAGGCGCTTGGAACTGTCACTTGTTTGATGCTCTCCATCGCACTAGCCACCTGCAGGTATTCCACGTCTCAGCGCTGCGTCTTGGCGAACTAGAGTGCGACGGTCTTTGTGCTCTCCTCGGGAGGAATCCGCACCTCTCCGTTCTGGTCTTTCGTAGAGTGACTGTCGACTCCACCGCTGCTGCTAACTTCTTCAAAGGGTTGACGGTCCTCAAGGCACTCGAACAACTCGAGTTCGAGGCGACAGCGGGTGAACAAAGCGAGTGTGACGTGATCATCACTAAGCTGCTTCAAACGACTGTGCGGTGGCTCAACCTAACTATTGCGTGTAACATGACAGAATTTTTCGAGCAGCTTGCCCATAATCACATGTTGCAGGAGCTAGAGTTAGGCCACCCAGTATCACAAATGGAATCTTTTGTGTCGCTGGCAACGTCGCTTGCGGTAAACCGAAGCTTGAGGTGTCTCAAAGTGGCGGTCAATATGAATCATAGCACAGGTTACGAGGACTTCTGTGACGCACTTTCTAAACTTGTCAGGAACAATAGAAGACTGGAAGTTTTGGACCTTTCGGGTTCTACGCTTCATGGAGGCCAGGCCGCGAAAGCGCTCAGTGATTCACTGCGTCATAATTACACACTCGATAGGTTGTACTTGCACCACTGTGATTTGACCTGCACCGACGTCCTTCTCATACTGGACGGTCTAAAAGAGAACGTTTCTCTGAGGGAACTGTGCTTTGGTCTAGTGAGCGACACGCCATCAGTACGAGCTTCTGTGTTTGAGAGCATTGTGCGACATGGTCTTGTCGACCGCGTGACCTTCGTGTGGAGAGACGACGAAATTTCGCTTCTGGCCGAGCACCTCGAGAGCAGCCTTTCCCCGCGGAAGCTTTATTTCAGCGCCGAAGACGCCTGGCCCGAAGATGTCTGCAACTTCCTAAAAGTTCTGCCCGAGTTCCATAGTACTCTGGACACCTTGTACATTCACGCTCCGGGAGTGATCACCACGGATGGTGCCCGCAGCCTGTCTTCACTCTTCGAGCTCAGTACTGCACTTCACAAGGTAGCCGTAATTTACGAAACAACTCAGGAGTCCTCGTTAACATTACTCGAAGGCCTTGCGAGCTCCAACTGCATCGCCTTCTTCGCGTTCGGGGGCTGGAACCTCGGAGGAATGGTGTCCGTGGCATTCCGCACTGCCCTAATGAATAACATGAGCCTCCTGCAACTCAATGTCCACTGGTCCGATGGCGAACGCGTGCCCTCGGAGTTTGAAAACATGTTTCCTGACGCAGTGTGTACCAGCAAGAGCCTTGTGACCGTGCGCCACTTCCGTGATCGTGAAGAAGTGAAGGAGGACATGACTGACGTCATCGTACGGTCAACGCTGCGAACAAATGAGATGGCTCTGCGCGACGCACTGGACGTCATCCTGCAGAAGAAACTGACAGCGCAGGCGTCGTATGCATACCACAGGTTGCGCTTCTGCGACGACCAGGGTTCCTGCTTTCCCAATGTCGGTTGCACATCGCGTCAGACCAACAGCCTCCTAGAATTGTACCACTCGATTAGGCACTCCCTACGCCGCTTGCGCCTACAGTACGACTCCGTGTCCGAGCCGAATCCGGAACGCAATTTACGCGCCGAGTTCGAAGAACTGTACCTGCATTGCTTGAGCCAGGTTAAGAAGCGTGTGTGCGCTTCGACGACCCTTTAAAATGATTTTCCGTTTTTAATTGCACATTTTGTGTACGCGGTGAGACTGTCATGCACTTTGCGCTCACTAAGGACTCTTATAAAGAAGATGTCTCCACAGCGCTTGTCCTGTGTACTTCTACTTCTGTGTCTTCCGTTGTTTTCGCGCTGATGAATGATAATTTACCATTTGAGATTGCCGAATATTCGTTTCTGCTCAAATATAAGTGATAACAACACTTATTCCGCTCTTGAGGTCGACAGACCGATGAAAGCAGGCACTGTTCTTAATGATTTCGCTGCAGGAGAGGCCAAGGTTTTTTATTAGATTATGTTTGGTTTGATGCATTGATTCCTCGTGCATTCGCGAGGGGACTGGTGCGTAGAGCCGCCAGTACGAACGCAAGGACAGAAAACTTCCACTTAGTAGTTTTCTGTCATCCAATAAGGCTTCGCTTTTAGGCAGCCTATACACGAGGCCAGGCCGTTTATTTCAAATGTGTCGCCATGTTTATATCCTGTTGTAGTATCACACTTCACTCCTTCAACGAACACAGCACTCTATAGGCTTGTGGTGGTTCCTGTCGTCATGTCTCGCTACTGTCCTGGTGCAACTGAAAGCTGTTTTCTAATATAAAAGATTTTTGGTTGACCAGATGTTCATTCCCGAACAGCAGCCACATGCATATATCAAATGTAAATAAGCCTCTTAATTCTCCCCAAACAGACTTCACGCAAACTTCATCTTTCACTTCGTTTAGAAGCAATATTTCATATTCAATTCGTTGTTCGAAGCCGTTTCCTTGAATATTCATATTCAGTTGGATTCGGTCATTTCAGATTTGAACGCCCTTACCTACACCTGTTGTTGCACCGGCCGTGGTTGCTTAGTAGCTATGGTGTTGGGCTGCTAAGCACGAAGTCTCCGGATGGAACCCGGCCACCACGGCCGCATTTCGATGGGGGCGAAATGTGAAAACACCCGTAAACTTAGATTTAGGTGCACGTTAAACAACCCCATGTAGTCTAAATTTCCGGAGTCCCTCACTACGGCGCGCCTCCTAATCGGATCGTGGTTTTGGTACGTAAAACCCCATAATTTAGTTTTTTAACCCGTTGTTGCACCCTTTACGTATTCCATTTACATGGTGTTTATGTTCACACTGCAAGAGGAAATCTTCTTAACCGATTAGTGCATAAGCTCATGTTGAAATCTGTCCTTGCAGCTACAGAAGGGTCTCAAGTGTAAGGAACGTATTTTCTGAGATAGAATATGCTAAGTGATGCAAGATTTCTTATGAAATGAAACAGCTTGATAATAGAAGATGTCTTAAGAAAAACTAGTTATGGTATAAATTATACAAGAAATTCTTTTTCATGACTACATTTGTCATGTTGCAGAGCCGATGTTTATCAATATCTGCACTAGTTTTCTGCCGCCTTTTTTATACACTTACATACACTGTACACTGTAGAGTGTATATACACTGTACAACAACGAATTATGAATGTCAATCATAGGCATCGGGTCATTACGCATTTATTTACCTACGTATACAGACAGACTGCCGCTCCATCTATGGCAGTGATAACGCCATTCGCACGTATCAACTACCAGTAGACGAAATTTAAACAGCCTTCACCGTAAGTTTTCCTTGCGCCACAAAGAGCTGTCCCAGTAAGGCAAGACAACTGTGGCTTACTTTAGAATGCTTCAAAGCTATCCGCGATAAAAATTGCATTGTTTGAAAGGTTCCTTAGCGCAAAAAGCGCCTCTGAATTACAAGCGTTAAGACTCATCAGAATAAAGTAAATTGACTTTAGCGCAGAAACAAAGAACGATACTTTGAAAACCTGTTTAATCGTGCTGCATCTAGAAAGCTGGAACTTGTCTGGAAAACGTTAACTTCTTTTATAAAAGGCTATTATCACGAAAACGCTGGTCGCAGTGAGATTAAAGTCGATGGCGATAACTTCGCTGGCTGTAAGCTAGCTGCCGTTTTTAACGGTTTTTTCCTCAGTCTCAAACTGCGTGCGTCATACTTCCTGCATAGAATTTATGCCTTCGCCAACACGTAAATCTGCTGGTTTCCCGTCTCCGAGCCAGAAGTTGTAGCAGTGTTATGTCTCAAAAATTGCAACTTCGCCGACGCTGATGATCTATAAATTCGTCCCATCAAATACGTGCCTGATATTATTGCCCGAGCCCTTACACATGTGATTATCGTATTCCTTAATGCAGGTCAAGCGTACTGACACCGACGGCGAAAAGAAGACAATTAAGGCGCTACTTCCAAGTAATTTTATTTGCGAGAATAACTATATATATATGTATATGTGTGTGTGTGTGTGTGTGTGTGTGTGTGTGTGTGTGTGTGTGTGTGTGTGTGTGTGTGTATATATATATATAATATGCCCCATCG
Source organism: Dermacentor andersoni (assembly GCF_023375885.2). Taxonomy (NCBI): domain Eukaryota; kingdom Metazoa; phylum Arthropoda; class Arachnida; order Ixodida; family Ixodidae; genus Dermacentor; species Dermacentor andersoni. Next base: position 384,545,521 of record NC_092814.1, on the reverse strand, counting down.
GCCGACACTCATACCTACGCGTGTCTGCAGAACGCTATTACACTATGAAAACGTGAACCGATGGAAGGTGTTGACCAAAACATCGTCAAAGGATAAAAGGACTATAAAAAGCTAAGCGCTATAATGGGGGTGTGAACAGAGTACAATGAGACAATCGAGTAGCTGTAAACCCAAAGCACGAAATGTTAGTCCGCCTGGAAAGAGGAAATGAAGGCGGGGAAGCAAGTAAGAGCGATCAGGTGATGTGGTACTCTCCAACTCTTACTGTTGTAGATAATCACCTTATTTTTCGAGAGCGACAAGGAAGCGGCGCTGACGCAACTCGGGCCAAGCCGATCGATGCACGATACATAGAAAATTTCTCGGGCGAACTGTTCTGTACATCTTCGGATTATAACAGCCTGGCCTAAATGCGGGGAACACCCATGTGTACATGTGGCGAAGTGCAAGGCCATATTGCTGCCCGATTTATGCTTTAAGTTGCCTTGTTCGCGTAGGTGGTCATTCATACATCGGCCTGCCTGGCCGATGTAAACACGTCCGCAATACAGAGGTATTATGTGAGCGACGCCGCACGCCACATAGCCTCTGACGTGATTCTCGCTGCAGAGTTTAGCTCGTTCCCCACTCACATTCACGCGCTTGCATAAACTACCCAGTTTATTGGGGGCCGAAAACGCAACCCTAACTTCGGTGCGTCCCGCAGCCTTCTTGATTTTATGCGATACTAAATGCACATAAGGGATGACGGCAGTTTTTGTCCTGTCGTTTTTCTTCGGTGGCGTAACACTGTTTCTTCGGAGTGGACGTAGCAGGGATTCCGCAAGGACGAATAACAGAAAGTCGGGGACACTTGCTTCTCTGAATCGCTCGACTTGCGAAGCAAGGCTCTCTGTCACTCGATGATGCCATGAGAGTGTGTGTATTTTTCATAGCAGTGAGTATAATGGCACGTTTAACGAACTTGGAGAGGTTGGAATCAAATGCAAGTCGTTTTTTCGACCTAGGGGCGTACATCCAGCAGGCATGCTCTGTGGTGAAGTCTATATTGTGGAAGCGAAAGTGGTCATAGGGATTTTTCTTGTAAGAGTTAGTCCGGGAAACGCTTTCCAAAATTTAGAAAATAATTACTTTAATTTGTGTGTGGCATCTTCTGCAGTCCCGTGAAGGACGAAGAGATAAACGTCGACGAAGCGGAAAATGTTGATCACATGCGGCATTGGTGAAGAGGCGCGTCATGGGGCAGTGTTAGATACGGGACCTTTTCCTGAGCCTCCTTCGAGTTCACCAGACCACATCGAATCGCGCCACAGCTAATTAACACGTTCACTGCGTATCCCCTTATCATAGTTTTGATCTCTGTGCGTCGTGGCCCACCGGTGGGTCACCCGATGCTTTCCGCGGGTGTGGCGTGACACACCGGTGGGGCGCACTTCTGAGGCTGTTTTTTCCGCCTGCTGAAAGATGGCTCTACTGGCATTTTCGGTCGCAGCTTGCGCGGGCTACTTCAATCATGTATGCTAGCGCAGAAAATCATCACGTGGTTCACTTGGCCCGTGCATTTCCAGGAAGTTGCTTCCCCTGGGGCCGCATTTTATAAGAATCCATTGTCCATTTTCCGCTCCATTTCGCGTGACGTAAGCCTGACGGAGTCATCAGACGAAAGCAGCAGTTGACCAATCACAGAAATGAAAAGCAGCAGATACCCGCGTTGACGATGGCCTTCGCCACTCGTTGCGCGCTGTGGTTCAATATGGGCTGCAAGGTGCATCCAATGGCAAGGTCCAGTCGCCAATGAGCAAATAGTCAGGTCGCTTCCCACGGACGTTTGAACGGCACGGCTACGTCACCGAACAATAATGACCGGACGTAAAGGACCAAATGATCATAAAAACAAAATGGATAATGGATACATGTAGCATACGGCATCTGGAGAATGTATCGAGTCATTTATTACCGCGAATCTGCTCGCTTCATCCCCAGTGAATGCGACTGAAGCGCGTTCTCAAGGATGTCCTTGAAAAACGGCGCCCTTTCTGTCTACAAAATTTCAGCTTTATGTAACTAGAGCACGGCCAAGAGTTTCGGCCATTCTGGTCCGAACAAGTGCCAGAGGCGCTTGTTGCTATCGCACCCTCGATTCTGCTTTCTTTTCCTGCGCATGCACAAGTTTCCACAAAAAGAGTTTGCGTATTGAAGCCGTTGCCTGCTACGTTTACTACCCACCGACCAGCTCCCCTTTGTGGGGCAACGCCACGCGACCCTGCGTTTTAGCATTCACTAAGCACCAAGACTCAAAAACAAGACCTCAAACTCGACATTTTATTGAAGTACTTCCAGAATAATTTTCGGAAGAAAAAAAAGACAGTTCAAATCGCAGCATTTGCAACTAAACATCTTACGTACCACCATCTCACGATGTCTAAAACGTAGTCTATGTTCACGAGTTCTACTCGTGCAGAAGATTGAAACATGGCAAACACATAAATGGCCTTCCCGCGCAATTTGTGCAAAATGTAACAACTTTCTTTGCCATTACCCTTGCCTGCTGTGGACTTCTGCAAGCTCTCAGCGATGCGTAGTATCCAGTACATCTCCTTCGGACAGACCCTGTAGGTCCATCGGCCTTTTCCAGCGTATGGGCGCGCTTTGTTCCGCGTGTCCTTTCGGTCTCACTCTGAGCTGTGGCGAAGAGTGGGCGTGCCAACTCCTAGCGGAATTCGATTATTGGCACGTTTTACCGTCCACCATTGAACGGCGGACAACCCATGCGTTCACAACTACAGTTCCAACGATGAGCTCCACCGCAGCTTTCCTATACCACTTGAGCCCTTTCCGTAGGCAGGAGTAGTAGGACGTCATTTGGTCACTGTAGTCTACGCCCTTTTTCGCCACCTTGCAGTCGAGGAGCGTGCGCGGTTTCATGATCAGCTCACCCTTTCTCGTTGTTTTTTTCCGGTATCAACAAGGCTGGCAACATGCTCAGCAACCGTTGTCATCATGAGAACGGGCCGTTTATCCAACCACTTCAGCACCTTTACGCCGTTGTGGGATTCAAGACCAACGACTTCCCCTTTTTTTACTGTAGCTTGTGTAACTTCTTTCGGAAGCCCCTTTCGGTTTCATCGGAGAGTGCCACAGAAGAATGTATCCTCTTTCAACAGGCGTGACGCAAGCGGCATGCTCGCGTAGAAGTTGTCGACGAAAAGTGTGCGACCACAGCCGGTGAAGCCAGCCATAAAATTTACTACTACTTCTTCGGCACGCCCCATGCCCTCTATGGCACCAGATTTTCCGGCATATATTTGCTCTTTCAATGAATAGCCCTGCTTCGTGCAGGCCTTGTATAGCTTGACTCTATACTTGGGGGCTTTACCAGGGATGTATTGCCTAAAGGCGAGGCGCCCACGCCACGGAATCATCGTTTCTGAATCATCGAATCATCGGAATCACGGAATCATCGTTTCGTCAATGACAATCTCTTTGACTGGCTCCAACACTGAGCAGAAGTTGCGATTCATTTTTTCCATCAATGGTCGAATACGATAGAGACGATCCCGCTGTGCACTCGGTTCCTCGTTAACTGCGAAATGCCAGAACATTAGTAGCAGCAGAAACCGGTCGCGGGCCATGTTCTGGCGAATGCAGTTTACGCCGCACAGATCGCTTCATGCCCAATAGTGCTGCAGATTAGGAAGCCTTACTAGACCCATGCAGATCAGTACACCAACGAACACTTTCATTTCTTTCACGTTTGTCTCAGTCCATTTCTTCACGTGCGATTTCTCTTGTAGGACGTTCGAGTCTATGTACTGCTTCCCATACCTGTTTGTCTCATGAACCATCATGTCCCATATGTGATCAGTCAAAAAAAGAGAAAACAAGCTGAGAGCATCGTTGCTAGTCGGGAGGCGGATTAGCACAGGAGGGCTCGAAATACATCGCTCTAACTCTAGTCGTTATCGCATTCCAGCTTTCGGCAGGTAATGCAGCCTGAACATCACCATTTTCCGAATCCTCAGATACCGCTTGACCGCAAACGCTTGACTCACCATCCCACAGTTCAGAAGAACTTTCCGATAACTCTTCGAGGCTGTCATCATCGCTGCTTGAAGACAACGTTCGCTGGGGCAGAAGTTGTGCCGCAAGAAGTGGATGGCAACGTATTTGGTCTGCCGTGTGTCCCGGCGGGTCCGCTTCCGCCGCAGAGTCTTTTATTCTGGTTTTCTGTACCTCCGTCGAATTTTTGACAGTCCATCACGATTTTTGAATGCTCGTAAAAAATGGAAATCACAAGGATGAGGACCACGAGGCTTGGCACTGAGAGTGAGCCAAGTAATTGCGAATAGGACAGACTAATTCTTCAGCTGAGCTCTTGCACACATTGTGAGCGCTTTTCAAGAGTACGTTGCGCATGTGGAAAGCGCCCGAACAATAGGCTGGAGCGGGTAGCTGGAACATATTCTACGCCGTTTCCTGATAGCCGTCAGCTTTATCATCAGACGCATTGCAAGCGCCAATGTCAATAAATACAGGCGCGCTTTATATCCCTACCGCCATCTGTGATACGATAGTGGAAACGCATTTTAATGCATTTGTGGAAGCATATGGTCGCCGCACTGCAAGAAACGCCTCGTTGTTTCCGCCAGCACGGCTGGACTGCGGTCGTCTCATTGTAAATAATGAAAATAAACCTCCAAGTTTTCATCCCAAAGTCCTCCTCAACTCTTACAACTGGTGGCAGCGGTAGGGATCGCCTCCTCAACTCTTACAGCAGCGCCCCAACGGCCTTCGCCGGCTGTCCGGCCAACACAGTGAGCCGCCAGTGACGCCATGTAGACGATACTGCGGCATATCTAACAGGTTTTATTATTGACGCTGCAACTAAATGTATTAAACAAACTAACGGACTGGCTAATAAGCGTCGCATGCCATGGTGGAGCGATGAATGTAGGAAAGCGCAAAGAAACAAAGCTTGCAGATTGCTTCGCAATTCTCCAACCGCCGAAAACCTTACTAATTTCAACGAGGTCAAATCACAAGGCACGAGAACACGTCGACATCCAAAGAGAAAGTTGGGATAGGTACATCTCCAGTATAAATCGTACACCCATGAAATAAGAATTTGGAATAGGGTAAATAAGTTAGGTCGGGAGTCACATCCCTTACCCTTAGTAAGTAGCCAAGGTGATAGCCTGGAAGATCAGGCGGATTGTCTAGGCGGACACTTTGAATATGTTTCAAGTGCAGCGCAATATACAGAAACATTCCTGAGACTGAAAGAACGCGAAGAGCGGCAGCCCCCAAACCGCAAAGGTTAATCGAGTGATGCTCACAAGTGCCCATTTACTTTAGCTGAACTGAAGGCGTCTCTCTCTTGTTGCAACAAGTCGACCCCAGGTGGCGATCGTATCATGTACAATATGATTAGGTACTTGCACCCTGAAACACTGAAAACATTCTAATCACTTTTCAATTACGTCGGGACGGTGGCGTATATTGCATCATCGTGGAAAGCAGCTGTAGTCATCCCGGTGCTAAAACAAGGCAAGGACCCGGCCTTAGCCAGAAGCTACAGGCCAATAGCGCTAACAAGCTGTCGGTGCAAAGTTTTTGAAGAAATCGTAAACCGGCGCTTAATCTTTTTCCTAGGAAGTAGCAACGTACTGGACTCCTTCATTGTTGTTTCAGAGAAGGTAGGGCACCGACAGGCCAGCTTGTTCGCATCGAGGCCAACATCAGCGATGCCTTCATGCATAAATATTTACTGTTCTCGGTATTTCTAGATCTAGAGAAAGCGTACGACACGACATGGCGATTCGGAATTATCCGCAATCTTTTCGCGATGGGCGTCCGTGGGAACATGGTAAACACAATTGAAATCTATCTGTCTCACCGCAATTTTCGCGTAAAAGTGGGCAATGCTTTATTTAGAGCATTCACCCAAGAAACTGGTGATCCGCAACGGGGCGTGCTTAGTTGCACACTCTTCGTTGTAAAAATGAAGAACCTGCATACAGTCGTTCCACACGCAAGGTTTTATCCCATGTATCTTGATGATGTGCAGGTAAGTTTCAAATCATACAGTGTTGCTATCTGCGAACGAGAAGTTCAGCTTCGAATAAAGAAATTGTCTGATGGGCGGATGAGAACGGCTTCAAAATAAACACCCCAATACGTACCTGCGTACTTTTCTCAAACAAGGGAGGGGTAGCACCACTGCCTAGTATTACGAACAAGGGGGACCAACTCTCTGTGAGCAGCCAACATGAATTCCTGAGAATCACTTTCTACTCTAAGCTCACGTTTATTCCCCATATTAAATATCTGAAGATGAAGTGGTCTGAAAACAATGAAGCTTCTAAATTTTCCGTCACGCACAACATGGCGTAGTGCCGAAAAGTGCCTTCTGAATTTGTATAACACTCTTAATTGTCCGCTCGCACCTAAATTGTGGAGCTACAATTCATAATTACGCAATGCTATGTACATTAAAAATCGTAGACCCCGTCCACCATCTGGGTATCCGTCTCGCAACAGGTGCTTTCAGGACAAGTCTGATCCAGAGCTACATAGAGTCGAATCAGTGGTCCCGTCATGTCATCATCATCATCATTAGCCTGTTTTATGTCCACTGCGGGACGTAGGCCTCTCCCTGTGATCTACAATTACCCCTGTTCTGCACCAACCTATTCCAACGAACGCCCGCGAATTTCCTCATTTCATAGCTCCACTTATTATTCTGCCATCCTCGACTGCGTTTTCCTTCTCTTGGTATTCATTCTGTAACCCTAGTGGTCCAACGGTTATCTAACCGGCGCATAACATGACCTGTCCAGCTCCATTTCGTTCTCTTGATGTCAATTAGAATATCGTCTATACCCGTTTGCTGTCTGATCCAAACCGCTCTCTTTCTGTCTCTTAACGTTATGCCTAGCAATCTTCATTCCATCGCTCTTTGCGCGGTCCTTAACTTGTTCTCGGACTTCTATGTCAGTCTCCAAGTATCTGCCCCATATGTCAGCACAATAAAATGCACTGATTTTACACCTTCATTTTCAATGATAATGGTAAGCTTCCAGTCAGAAGCTGACAGTGCCTGCCGCATGCGATTCAACCCATTTTTATTCTTCTATGGATTTCCTTATCATGATCGGGGTTCCCTGTGATAAATTGACCTAGGTAAACGTACTCCTTCACAGACTCTAGAGGTTGACTGGCGATCATGAACTATTGTTCCTTTGCCCTGCTATTCACCATTATCTTTGTCTTTTGCATATTAATATACAATCCCACTCTTACAATCTCTCTGTTAAGGTCCTCAATCATTTGTTGTAAGTCATCTGCATTGTTGCTGAATAGAACAATGCCATCGGCAAACCCAAGGTTGTCGAGATATTCGCCGTCGATCCTTACTCCTAAGCCTTCCCAGCTTAATAGCTTGAATACTTTTTCCAAGCACGCAGTGAATAGCATTGGAGAGATTGTGTCTCCCTGTGACCCCTTTCTTTATAGGCATCTTCCTACTTTTCTTGTGTAGAACTAAGGTGGCTGTGGAATCCCTGTAGATATTTTCCAGGGTATTTACGCAAGTGGTCTGTACTCTTTGATTACGCAATGCCTCTATGACTGCTGGTATCTCTACTGAATCGAATGCTTCTTCGTAATCTATGAAAGCCATATAGAGAGGTTTAGTGTACTCTGCGGATTTCTCGATAACCTGGTTAATGACATGGATGTGATCCATTGTAGAGTAACCTTTGCTGAAGCCAGCCTGCTCCCTTGGTTGACTAAATTCCAGTGTTGTCCTTATTTTATTGGATTCTTTTGGTAAATATTTTATACAATACTGGGAATAAGCTCATGGGCCGGTAATTTTTCAATACTTTAACGTCTCCCTTTTTGTGGATTAGTGTAATGTGTGCATTCTCCCAGTTTTTTGGGACCCTTGCAGTCGATAGACTCTTCGTATAAAGCGCCGCCAGTTTTCCAAGTAGTATGTCTCCTCCGTCTTTGATTAAATGGACTGTTATGCAATCTCCTCCTGCCGCTCTTCCTCGTTTCATGTCTTGCAAGGCCCTTCTGACATTATCGCTAGTTATAGGAGTAGATGCTATTTCCGGTTCATTACTCTTTCTAATGGAGGTATCCTGACTCCTGTGGGTATTGTGCAGGGCAGTATAGAACTGTTTCGCCTCTTTTACTATATCTTCGAGATTGCTGATGATATTGCCCTGCTTATCTTTCAGTGCATACATCTTGGTTTGTCAAGTTTCTTGCCAAGTTTCTTCTCACTGATTGCCTATGCCAAGTTTCTTTCTCGCTGATTTAAGGTTGCGTCCATTTTTTACGGCTTCTTCAGTCTTTCTCAGGTTATTGTTTCGAATATCACTTATTTTCGTCTTGTTGATCAGTTTTGACAGTTCTGTGAGTCCTATCTTATTTCTTGAGTTGCATCTTTTCATTCTTTGTAGTTTCTTTATTAGATCCTTTATTACTTGGGAGAGCTTGCCTGTTGCTTGCCTTGGTGCCTTGCCTCCCACTTCAATTGCTGCATCTGAAGCCAGCCTAGTGACGGTTTCATTCATTATCTCAATGTCATCATCGCTCTGTTCTAAGGCTGCATATTTGTTTGCAAGTACTAGCCTGAATTTATCTGCTTTTACCCTTACTGCCTCGAGGTTGACCTGCTTCTTGACCAATTTTACTCTGTCTCTCTACAAATTGAGGTGTATCCCACCCCTCACTAACCTATGATCACTGCACTTTACCCTGCCTATCATTTATACATCCTGCACTATGCACGGATCGGCAGAAAAAAGGACATCATTTTCATATCTTGTTTCGCCATATAGAGCTTTTCCAGGTTCACTGTCTGTTACTACGGTTCTGTTACTACGGTTTCTGTTACTTTCTATTCTCATCTCTGGTCATTGTCATTGTTTTAATACTTATACATTTTACGCTATCCAGAGCGACTGATTTTAGGCCTATTTACAATCGTGCCACTTCTACCATTCGAAGTACATTTTTGGCCATATCTGGCTCTTGGGCTATAAAACCCCATACATCATCATCAAGGACGTCGTAGCGTACCCTCTCACCACAGGGTACTCCTGCGATAGTAGCGTTTGTGGAGCACACGCCTCCGTACCGTTGCGCTTAAGGGTCGTCGAGAGGCAGTAGTTCTAGTTTCATACTCTTAAACTTTATTCTTTGATTGTTCTGTAACATATATTTTACAGACATAGCACACCGCACTGTCATGTTCGTTATTTAAATATATCTATCTTACGCAGTTTACAACGACTGATTTTAGGCCCTTTTACAGCTAAGTAACATCTACTTATTGCATTGAATCTGGCCACCGCATTGACAGGTCATTGTCACCACATCACCACTTGCATGGTGCTCTTTGGCCATATTTGGCCCTTGCACCACTAAACACAACGTATCATCATCATCACTGACCACATGGGCCAACCCGCTGGGGCAACGTCTCTGTCAAACATGGTTAGCAGAAGGTCACTCAACCCTGGTGCGAGGCGTGACCCGGTAGATATACCGGCTTTTTGCACGAGGAACTTCCTGTTGTGATTAACAACCGTACATGCTAGATACAAGGCTAATAATTACTTAAATCTGTCCACTGGGGTGCCGATCGTGTTCTGAAACGAACAGTCAATACTCATCAATGCCAGCTTGAATTACTTCCGCGAGCGCAGCATGCGGCAGGGAATAATACAGGTCCTCGATGTCTACAAAAGACGCGCATACGGAAGGTGTACAAGAGGCCTCCAGGAATTTAGATACCTGACCTGGCCCTTTCACGAGGAACTGGTTGCCGACGTTCAGCAGGGAGAGTATGTATTGGCCTTTTTGAAGGAAGGACCCCACACATCGCTGCCAAGTTCCTCCCTCCGTCACGATCACTCAAAACGGGAGGGATTCTTAGTTGGTTTTGAGAGTGAAGGTGGTGGTGAGGCACATAACTTTCGAAGTTTTCAGAGGATGCGAGCTATGACAAGCCAGCAGTCTCGCAAAGCTCCAGTGCTTTCTTCTTCGCTTTGGAACGAAGTTTTCGTTGAGAGTGCGATCCGCTTTTTTGCAGTATATGTCAGACGTGAGAATGACAAAGCCTCTCTCTTTGCCCGATTGAAGAAGTTTAGCATCTTTTCTTTTAGTGATGTGACCACCTCAGAAGCGGCAGACTGTTTGAACCTCGTCTACTTTTTGGGGAGGCCATCAACGCTCTACAGAGTAATGCAATTTGCATCGGGTGGGATGGCTTCTCTTGCCGTGGTTCATACCATTGCGAGAAGTGCAGCCTTGTCCAGCCTCGGGGCAACGCAGAACTTGGGACCCAAGCTAAGGATGTATGGTAAAGAACCCACTTGATTAAATTTTGTTCTTACCATTGTAACCATGCTCGCGCAAGTGCTCATTGATACACCTTCTGGTCTGTCCAATGTAGACACCTTTGCACGACAAGGGAAACTTATATACCACTGCTCGAGTCCATTCAATATACCTATTTGTATGCCTTCTTCCAACACTGGTTGCGTTTCCTTCTCAGGGGTAGTAAATTTGCAAAGCCTGCCCAGCTTATCAGAAGCAGAAAAAACTGTTTCGATGCTCATTCTTCGGGCAAGCTTTTTCAAATGACGGGATATATTATGAATATGTGGCAACACACTTGCTTTGCTGCCAGCAGTCGCTACATCGCTCTCCTGCCCTTTACGCTTCCGAGAATCTTTAAGCAAGCATTCTGCTGCGGACACCTGCACTGTCAACGGATCCCCTGCTTTAGACAACAGCTCACTTTGCCCTTCAAATCTAGCGAACACAGCATTATGCCACGATTTTATCGGGACATTTTTAAAGCAATGTTTGGCTATCTTTCTTTTTACCAGTTTGGAATGCACTGACTTGTACGATAGGAGAGGCTTACTAGACCGCGGCTCATAGCTTCAGCAAGTGTGCCCTACCGAATAGGACAGACGAAGGTCGACAAACCGTATGGTACCTTCTTGTGGGTTTTCATAGGTGATGTCAACGGGAGCCAGACACTCCTTAATGGTTGGCTGAATTGTGGCAACCTGATCTTCCACTTCAACCGCAAAGCATACCATAATTAAAAATATCATTAACAGATTGCAAAGCTTTCAACACTGGTCTGCTTCAGCTCGTCAGAGAGGTTTACGTCGAGTCTGGATAGAAACACATCGCTGAATTTGGGAGCAATGTCAAGAGCCTATGCATATTCACTTCTTCTGCAGGTAAATAGCATCGTCTCAGCTCTTTTCTTTTATTATTTATTTATCACATACTGCAGACCGAATAAGGCCCCAGCAGGAGAGGCAGAATACAAGAATGACAAATATTCGACTTGAAAAAAAAGCACGCGTATTGACAAAAAGACACAAAAAATGGATGATGCATGATTATACAAAACTGAACGAGATATTGCACGCATAGGAAAAAGCCACAAAAGAAGAGAAGCAACGCGCAACGTTAACAATATAGCACATCACAGACAATGCATTTTGACGGTCCAAGTTACTGATCAGGGGTAAGGGCAACATAATCATGTGGCAGTGCATTCCAATTTCTGATTGTATTGGGGGAAAATGAACACTTATAAACATTTGTACGAGCAAAAATAGGTTCAATAAAGTGTTGATGCCTATGACGAGATTTTTCAAATGCTTGTTTAGTTATGTAATATTCGGGATCAATCCCTAGTTTCGAATAATATAAGCGGTTAAGAAACTTAATTCTAGCAATTCTGTGTTCTCTCAAACATTCCCGCTTTGCTTCCTACGACATAGCAGACGGAGAGTCCCGGCGTTTATAGCGGTTACATATAAAACGAGCCGCTAACTTTATATTTTTTTTTATTTTTCTATATCTACCGTTGTGTGACGGTCCCGCACAATACTTGCGTACTCTAGAGAAGGTCTTACTATGGCTTTGTTCGCCTTGTTTCTTAGTTTGGTTTGACGATCTTCCTAATTTGTGTTTCAGGAAGCCTAATTTTTCACGACCTGAAGAGCATACGTTATCAATGTGGGTGGTCCATTTAAGCTTGGACGTAAGCGTAATTCCTAAATACTTATATTCCTGTACTTGTTTGATCATGTTACCATTTATGTTATACGAAAACACCAGTTCGTTTCTTTTATTAGTATGACACTTCTGTATTGTTTTTTTTCCAAAATTAATAATCATATCCCACTTAGCACGCCATTCTGCTAGTATTTTAGATTTACGTTCAACTCAAGCTGGTCAGAAACAGAATTTGTAGTTTTAAAAGTGACACAGTCGTCGACAAACAGTTTAACAGAGCCTACCGCATAATTGATGTAGATGTTAAACAAGAGCGATCTCATTACAGACCCTTGGGGTACTCCCGAGTAAACATCCAAATTTCAAGAGCACGATCCCTCTATATCTACATATTGTTTTCTATTAGTCAAATAAGATATAACCAAAGTAATTATTTCGGAAGGTATACCAGTTGTTCTCATTTTCAGGATTAGTTTATTGTGAGACACCCTGTCAAAAGATTTGGAGAAGTCCGAAAATATTACGTCCCCTTGACCATTCGCACCTCCACCAAAATGTTACGCGAACGAAGGATTAAGAACTGGAGATTATTTACAGAGTATATTTACACAGGATAACTGCAGCTCTGGCCAGTTCAGCCGACAGCTCGAGAGCCAGAGAGCGTTCGTCGTCTTCGTCGGGGCGCCCGCGTGCATTGTCCACAAGAAACACGCAATATGCATGTATATATAAATACCTAAAACTTTAGCAAATTAATTAATGGTATCTATTAATTGCGTATTATTGCTATTAATTGCGTATAATTGCTATTAATTTCCTAGAAAAGCCTCGTCGAAACCCATGCTGTGCATTGTCATGATATTGTGTTTATCGAAAAAGTTACCTAAATATTTCACCAGAGTATGTTCCAACACCTTGCAAGAAATAGACGCAAGGTAAATTGGTCGATAATGACTAATTTATACCTGGCTGCCCTTCTTAAAAACCGAAACAACACGAGCCAGAAGCCAATTTGTGCGTACTTTAGTGGTTTTGAACGACTTATTAAATATTATGAGAAAAAATCTACCTGTAAGCTGTGCGTATCTCTTACGAAAATTAGCCAGAATTTTATCTGGACCTGCTCACTTTGCGTCTAACCGGACGAGCAGTTCTACGCCCTCCAAGGATATGGACGCACCGCCTGATCCATCTGTTGCGGGAGTGACATCGCAATCATTGTCCGGCGTTGAAAACACGCTTTAAAAGTGATAATTAAACATTTCCGCTATTTGCCTGCTTTCTGTAACGAAAGTGTTGCCCAACGCCACCGCCTCGATTCGTCGATGGCCCTTGTGCCCCAAGAACAGCCAAAATTTTCCTGGGCTTTCTGAGGCAAAACGCCCAAGTTATTCAGTGAAATAACGTTCTCCGGACTCTCGCATTTTGTACTCAAGAGTAGTTTCTAGTTCTTTTAAGCACCTTTTCGTCAGCGCACTTAAATTTCCTGCGACGCTTTAGCCTACGTTTTATCTGGAGCAGCTTTCTGGTGATCCAAGGGTTCTTTCGACCAAGCTTTCTCAATCTGTTTGGAATAAAGTTTTATATACAGTGGTGACACCACGATTTAAACTTGGTCAATAATACGTCAATGTCGTCATCACAAAAAGAGAAAAGACGGTCCTCTAAATAAAGCGAAATTTGAACATCATCCGCCCCAGAATAATCTTTTACAACCACAGGTTTCGGTTTATAAGAACCCGCCCTTCGCGGGAAAATGCAAGTAAAATAAATACGTTTGTGATCTGAAATTCCATCCTGAACCTGCGTTGCGCAATCCTGAATGTCGTTTAAGCAAATAAAAGGTCTAAAATTGAGGAAGAATCTGTTACAAGTGTTGGGAAAATGACAATTTGATTAAGATTATATGCAAGCATTATGTCAAACAACGCTTCAGAACGGTGGACATCAACCAAACCAGACTTCATTTCCTCCCAGTTAATACAAGAATGGTTAACATCTCCAGCGACAATTATGTTTTGTTTTGATCGTGGTATTTTTCTAAGTAATCGCAGAATTCTAACAAGAATTCTGGTGTGGATCCAGGTGGCTTTTAAACTCACGCAATAATGACAGTGTTGCCGCTGAATTCGACTTTGCAAAAAACGCTTTCGTGACCATTATCGACTTCTGGCAGCGTAAAGGATGGAAGTCCGTATTTTACAAGAATTGCAGTACCGACTCCTTTTGTTTCACGATCTTTTCGATAACAACAATATGAAGGATGGAATACACAGCTATCTGGGCTATCAGCGTGAAGCCACGTTTCTGTGATGATGGCTATGTGAGGGTTATATGACAGCAAAATGCATTCAAGCCGTTCTGGTTTATTGTACATACTTTGCCTATTCAAATAAACGATACGAAGAACCTTCTGCGCAGGGTCCTCTGTAGTGCAATAGCGTGAGTCATCTCATTTAGTGCTCTTACGGAGCAAGAGTTTACAGTTCTTGGCATTGTCCCATGCATAGACATCACCGTTCACAAACAGCTTATCGTGAAAAAATTTTGTCATTTTGACGAATATCTTCTAATCCGGACTGCCACAATTTCTTTATCTGCAAGGTTTCTTGAGAATAATCGTCGGAAATTGATATGCCAGTACCCTTACGTTTCGAGCAATTCGTAAACAGGGATATATTTTCGTTATAGTTGCACAGGCGCACAATCACAGGTCTTATTCTTTCTCGGCCTACCAATCCTATGAATACATTGCACTCAAGTGACACTAACGCTAAGCTTTTCTTCGAAAACTTTGCGGACAACTGTGTTTTCAAGATCCTGTGTTTTTTCGTCAGGCGATTATTTAATACCGAAATCTAAGAGCGTTTCTTTTGTAGCGTTTCTTCCAGTTTTTGTATTATCAATTCGTTTGCTTTAGTGAACTCCAAGACCGTGTCGAACTTAGTAAGCTTCTGATTCAATTTTAAAAGGGTAGGATCGCGTATCTGCCCGCATTTTTTGTCTCTTAAAGTTCGTCAAGAATAAAAGTTTCTCCGCAACGGCGGGACCGGGGTTGCTTTCTACGTCACCACAAAGCCGGACTAGGAAAACCAGTCCAACAGTCATTAATAATCTTAGCACGTCTTCGAGGGCATGGCCGCATGGCAAGATCACAAGAATTCGTACGAACAGTAGTAACCAGACTGTGAAATCTAACCTGCACAGCGATCCAGACACGGTGAAACATGCTGCTTCAATGAGCGCCGCCGTGCCCTCGGAGGTGATAGAAAGAATCCGCACGCTTTACTGCGTTTTCCGTCGACGTCACACAGCTGTGAGGCCAATGAGACGTTCCATTTTTTGGCAGTGATAACAGAAACAAAGACTTGTGGGCGGAACAGATGTTTCCACGAGCCCGAAGATCCAGGAATCCCCAGCGCATGTCCAGACGAACCAGGCGGATCAGGTCGGCTGAAGCTTGAAGGCGACGACAAAAGGGGTAAAAGACGATGAAAGCTGACACGAGATAAAAGCTTAAAAGCTTTAGAAAATGGCTACTGGACATCAAATTATCAAACATCATCCAGTAATGCTTGGCCTTCGAGATGTGCTTTGTCGCGATCTTGCGTGCTCTACAGGCGAACTTGTTTTTGGCTCTCCCTTTCGTCTTTCCGGCGACTTGTTTGCCATGAAGAAGGCGCCACTTCAGCACCAACCAATCAATGCCTCACGACAGCTTACGCGACCTACAGCCTGTTTAAACTAGATCAGTGAAGTAACACACATTTGAGCACTCGGACCTCGCGTCCGCCACACATGCTTTTCTTAGGCGAGACGGCTTGTGTGGGTGCCTGCAACGCCGGTCTGTGAGTCCGATTCTGCACAGTTTCTTCAAGAGTATTGTCGCTGGCAGCAGGAACATAAAGAGATACTCTAAAGGATTTATAGATCACTTCAAGCCGACCTACGTGGAGACACCCATCTGCATCTCCGAAGTGCTGATTTCTCAGAGCACAGCCTTCCGTTGAATTCTCTAGAGCTTCCGCATCACGTCCATTTCACGATTTCGGTATAGATGGGTGGAAATGTACCACCTGCATCTGCTCGGATGCCAGGGGACGCTCACTGCAAGGCAAGAAAGAAGGAAAATAAAAATACGCAGTGGTTGTCTGCTCAGTTATCAGTTCTGCAGCCTGAGTGGCGGTCGCGTTTTCTTTCGCGCTCTACGACTCTTTATGCTTCGATAGGATGCTAATTTTCGCAGTTTCATCTGACCACGGGAATCGTAGTTCTGGCAGAAGAACGGGCAAAGGTGACGGCAATAAGAAACCGACTCTTGTTGCCAAGGGCGCAGCTCATGCTGTGCATAGGAAAGACATCTTGGCGAGAAAGAGTGCGATCGGCATGGTGCCTAGAAGAAAGGTGTCTGGAGAGCCACCAAAGAAGCCGTTAACGCCACAGAAGGCTGGCGTCCTCTCAGATGAATTGTACTAAAAATTTGAAAGAGGGACCACACTGTTACTTCTTCAATAATGCTTCCTACAAGCACTGCCACTGGCGCAGGTAAGATTACGCAATTAGTTGCAATATCCTTTCAAGCCCGAGGCAGCTGTGATGAGTGGCTTTTAATGTGCTGCTACAGTTTCTGTTATTTTCCACAGCAGCACTTCGACACTGGGGTGCTGAGAAAGGAGTCTGCTTTCAAGCGACGCTAGAAAACATAAGCTGAGTCCTCGACGAGGAGGTTCAAGACTCCTAAATTTAAAGCGGCGAGAAGCATAGGAAGGTCAATAAAAGTTATTAATTTTTTTCACACCACTGCCAGCTTCTTGCAAGACCAAAGCAGGAGGGCACCAAAACTATAATGCACACTACGTTACTACATTTTGACAGGCGGCATAAAAAACAGCACACATTTTGAAACTGAAAATAACAATGCTAGTTACATGCAAACAGGATGGTGGACCAATTTATACACCACAAAAAATACGCACACCTAGGAAGCAGCCAACTGGCTCTTTGCTACGACAGAGAATACTAAAAAAAAAGAAATAAAGAAACAGAAGACTAGTTACTAAACCTATTTTCAATTTTCGAGGTGAAATCCGCACAGCATTCTGTGTTAGTAATGGATGTGTCTAAACGATTCCATTCAGTGATTGTCCGCGGGAAAAAAGAATGCTTGAAGCAATCGTTGTTATAAGCGTATTCTCTTAAAGTGTATACATGTCGGTTTCTTAGTGTTCGAGATTCTGCAAGAAAGATCTATTTGGACGCATCTATTCGGCTGTGGGAGTTGGTGCAAAAACCTCAGATGTGCCAGTTTTGATCTTGTCTCGAGTGTAGGTAGTCCGGAAGATGCGAAAAAGTTAGTAGGGGAGTCGGTCCGCTTATACTTCTTATGAATAAATCTAACTGCCTTCCTTTGTACTCGTTCAATTTCAACTAAATTAGTGACAGTATGCGGAAACCATACAGTGCTAGCACACCCTAAAATTGGGCGCACGAATGTTGTGAAGTTTAAGAGATTATATATTGGTGTCAATGGTAGGCGCCTTCATAGGAGAAACAGTTTACGCAGAACTGTTGGTGTGACGTTGTCAATATGCTTATTCCATCTCGGATCCGAAGTCAAGGTGACACCGAAATATTTCTGCTGCGTAACTCTTTTCAGTGGTGTGTTGTTAAGTATGTAAGTAAATTCAGATGCTTAGAACGACAGAAAGCTGAGCTAGTTGGTAAGGATTCATTATGCAAAAAAAGAGGTGAGGCGTGCAGACAGGACACAAGAGTACAGAAGTGAACAACACGAGTGTTGTCCACTTCTCTACTCTTGTGTCCTGTCTTCACGCCTCACCTCTTTCTTGCATAATAAATTCAGATGGTTCTTTTTTCCTTGTTATCGTAGTACAGAATGTTTTGATATGTTGATAGACATTAGCCACTGCTTGCATCAGTGAGCTATCTTGTCATTGGCTGTAATTAGTTGCATCCTTGGTATCTTGAGCCCTGTGGCAAGTCGAATACTCCGGCAGTAAGCTTGGCATGAACAGGCTTCTGTGCCCGCTTGTCCGTATAATTTCTTGCTCCAGCACCTACTGGTGCCAGTAACTACTGTGAATCGACTAATCAACTACTTGAACTGGGACCAGTAGCAAACCAATTGCAAAATTCTCACTGCAATTAACACATATTTGTACATAGTGTACATGTACATGTATATACATACATACATGTACATGTACATATTGTACATATATATTGTACATATACATATTGTACATATGTAGAATACCTTAGTAACTTGCGATTCGCTGATGATATTGCCTTGCTTAGAAACTCAGGGGGCCAATTGAAATGCATGCTCACTGACCTGGAGAGGCAAAGCAGAAGGGTGGGTCTAAAAATTAATCTGCAGAAAATTAAAGTAATGTTTAACAGTCTGGGAAGAGAACAGCAGTTTACGATATGTAGCAAGGCACTGGAAGGGGGAAGGGAATGCATCTACTTAGGATAGGTAGTGACCGCGGATCCGGATCATGAGACTGAAATAATCAGAAGAATAAGAATGGGCTGGGGTGCATTTAGCAGGCATTCTCAGATCATGAACAGTAAGTTGCCATTATCCCTCAAGAGAAAAGTGTGTAACAGCTGTGTCTTACCAGTACTCACGTACGGGGCAGAAACCTGGAGGCTTACGAAAAGGGTTCTACTTAAATTGAGGACGACGCAGCGAGCCATGGAAAGAATGATGGGTGTAACGTTAAGGGATAAGAAAAGAGCAGATTGGGTGAGGAAACAAATGCGAGTTAATGACATCTTAGTTGAAATCAAGAAAAAGAAATGGGCATGGGCAGGACATGTCATAAGGAGGGAAGATAACGGATGGTCTTTAAGGGTTACGGACTGGATTCCAATGGAAGGGAAGCGTAGCAGGGGGCGGCAGAAAGTTAGGTGGGCGGATGACATTAAGAAGTTTGCAGGGACAACATGGCCACAATTAGTACATGACCGGGGTAGTTGGCGAAGTATGGGAGAGGCTTTTGCCCTGCAGTGGGTGTAACCAGGCTGCTGCTGCTACTGCTGCTGCTGCTGCTGCTGCTGCTGCTGATGATGATGATGATGATGATGATGATGATGATGTACATATTGTTAGGCTAATTCATTATTCAACTTCTGTTATCGCAAACACCGGGTGGACAGCTGGGCTCGTTGCGGTATCTGGAACATAGCGTCGCCGTGTTTCTGGTGGCAAGCGAAAAATTAAATATATTTTGCATATTTGACTCTGACTTCGGGGTCTTGAATAATTAAAGTAAAAGCATGGAATGATGTGCGGAAAAAAATGTTTCCTTGTATTTTCTCTTTTTGACGTACGTTTTGTATTTGCTTGCTTCATTCGTTGCTCCAACGAGCGGTGCTGTTGCGGTTCTCGCTTCGGCTGCAATTCTGTTCGTCTGCTCGTGACGCTCATTGCGCACGTGCACACCTTCGACGTTTACTGTGTGCTGCAATATGTTGTTTCGGTATCGGCCATTATTCCCGCAAAGTAAGCAAAATAGTAGAAATGCCATCAGACGTTCAGCCGGCTCCATGGTGAACCAACACGGGAACGAACAGCACGGCCACTTTCTTCCACTTGCTATAAAATGAAAGGTAAGCACGGTCTTGTTGCAGTCGTTGCGTAGCGAATAGCCGCTGACATTGTCGAAACGACTACAAGACGAAAAGAAGGGCCCCCGTGCGTTTTACATTTGTCGGTAGTGCGCAAACTCATTGAAGCTACCTATCGACAGCAGATCCTGAGTCGAGTGAGTGTTCGCTAACCCGCCGAACTAAATTGCGCTTCGCTGTATCTCGGCGACTGCTGTTCGTATTACGTAGGAATAAAAAACTTATAATTTATCATTACTGAAGATGTTTGAATGCGTGCTGCATGGACGCGGTTGTTAGGTTAGAGTACACTGTTGCCTGTTCTTGGTTAGACATTGCAAGCTGCCTGGAGCTTCGCGAGGTGCGGAAACCAATCGAAGGAGCACTGCGAAAGCAGAAAAAGTACTACAAGTGGTCTTTTCACTGCCCTGTCTGCTACGGCACAGGGCGCATTCTGCGTTACGAAGAGATATTTCTTGTGCGTCACCAAAAACAGCCTGCTTGTCTGCTATTTATCCGATCTTCCCCTACGATGTGCGATGTTCGCGTTTGCTAGCTGAGACTAAGCAGCCCAGCAGATTTTGCTCAGAACAAGCGAATGTATCTTCGCGGCAAGTCGCGCTGCCACGCAATCAGTGCGGAGGTGCTTACGTCGGCGCTTAGCCAGCCACGCACTCCGGTGCTCCTGCAAAGATTTCTACCCCTGTGCAGCACAAATTCTCCTAGAGAAGGAAATGCTCATGGCTTACAACGTTTGGAATCCGTCGCGGTGGCTTTGTGGCCATGGTGTTGCGCTGCAAAGGTCGCGAGATCAAATCCCGGCCGCGGCGGCCGCATTTGGATGGAGGCAAAATGCAAAAACGCTCCTGTCCGGTGCATTGGGGGCACCATAAAGATCCCCTGGTGGTAGAAAGTATTCTTGAGTGCCCCGCTATGACGTGCCTCATAATGAAATCGTGGTTTGGAACGTAAAAAAAAAACAGAATTCAATTCAATGCAATATTTGGAAGCTAGTCTTCCTGTATTATACCTTCGTCCGAACGCGGAAGACAGGAAATAAATAAAAGGTTGAACAAAATAATCCTTCAGAGCCTAGTTTACAAGTGAATAATAAGTTCAGGGACCGAGATATTTACTTCTCAGAAATTAAACGGTATTTTCGGGAAGCTGTTGAGAAAGGAAAATTACCAAACCTTATTACTTCAATACATTACGCAAAGTAACGACACAACCTAGGGCGCAAAAAGTTTCAGAACAGGAAGTTCAGGACACGAAAGTTTCGCCCTTAGTAGGGTCTTTGCGTAATAAGATGAACCAATTAGCCCAGCAACAAGCATTGATACCTGTTACTTCAAAAGAGCAGCAGTTAAAATAAGAATTTGGCTTGTTAAATTTCTGTGCCAGGTTTTTAGCATAAATCCCACTACAAAGAATAATGAGAGTTGAACTTAATGAATTGAATGACCTCTTTTCCGGAAACAGTGCTGAACGCTGTTCCAGCATTTACGTTGTGTGTAAGCATATACCTTATTGCCTCTGTTTCTTCCAGACCACAGCCCCATGCAGCACGGACAACTCCAACTCCTCTGAATCTCTGCCTCGTCTGTCTGGGTATGCGAAATGTGCTGCCTTCAGCCTTTCAATCAGTCTTGTTCACTGATAATTTTTTGCATAAGTAATCACAAATAAAGGTTGTCACAAACGATTCGCTTTTGTAGGATTGTCACATGTAAAACAAAGGAAAATGACTTTGCTATTAAGAAATTGTAAGAAGCTTTGTTATGCGCTGATGCGCCCATAGAACTTGCGCTTTATAAGTGCTGTATATGCTAGATACTCAGCGCGGTAATATGGTGTTCTGCACTGTATCTCTTGCTGGTTCCACAGTGGCAAATATATATGCGAAATAAAGCACATTTATTTAGAGGCGTAAGAACTATTTCTCTGGTATGGGGGTAAACAGCAAATGACCTAACCTCTCTCTCTCTCTCTGTCTCTCTCTCTCTCTCTCTCTATATATATATATATATATATATATATATATATATATATTATTTATTTACTTAAAATACCTTAAAGGCCCTATGGGGGCATTGTGTAAAGGGGGGTTACAAAATCAAGGCAAAAAAAGAGTAAGCAGCCTTCTAAAGTCTAATACAAAAGATACGCCTCAATGCAGGGCTCATCAATATTGCTACCAAGATCAAAACATGAAAAAGGAAAAACTGAAGTAATGAAAGGCCACCAAGGTACACTTAAGGAAATAACACGAGTAAAACTTAACGTAATGCACTAATACTAGAAAGTAAAATACACGAAAAATGAACAGATCAGGGAGTACAATTCTTGAAGGAATATTTCGGGAAAAAAATGCAACAAGAAGCAATAATATATATACAGGGCATACATGTGAACACGTGACGCAGCATAAAATAGCAATTCATGAGAGCGAGATAGCAATGCATCAATAAAAATAAAAACATCACAAGAAGTTCGAAGTACATTGCCAAGTGTAAGAAACAAGATAAAGTAATTTGTAAGTGCTATTATGAAAAATGCTCGTGTAGGAGATCACGAATTTTTCTTTATCTGACTCAGAAGCAATGTGATCAGGCAGATTGTTCCGCAAGCGAATGGCCGTAGGCAGTGCGGAAAAGTTAAAAGCATGCGTCGTACTTTACATGCGCGAAAAACTTTAGTGGTTATTTAATCGGCGAGACGTGTTCGAGGCGATCTGGATATGCAGTGTGGATGCATTATAAACATATTTGTGAAACAAGAATAACATAGCGATATTACGGCGAAGAACTAAAGGCTGGATGGAATGATTGAGTTTCATTTGCGTTACGCTGGAGTGATGGCTATAATTACGTGAAATTCAATTTTTTTCAAATTCATGTTTATTTACCAGACAATACGCTGGAAGGTCCGCTGGGCTAAAAGACGTAAAAACGGCTTGACGGGGCCCAGGTAACCGTTACATGGCAGCGGCTATACAAGGTGCGGAGGAAAAGGACTAAGATACACTGTTACAAAGGCAAAAATGAAAAGATGCAGAATACATGGCGTAATATAACATTCATAAATCACACAAATACACTTGAAATACGATGCACATGAAAATGCATATGCAAATTTCGACACATAGTACCGCATGTTTACACTCACACAAACACACTAAAAATGCAACAAAAAAATTAATGTTTTTAATAGCCGATTTGCAAGCAATATTGTATATAGCAGATATTTGTAGATACTGAATGTTTTACTAGCAAACAATAGAACAAAAGAAAGAACGTAACTGTTTTTTACTGCAACTGGTTGTGTTTTCATACGTGTTTAGTGTTGTTGGGACGTTGTATGCCAAATTTTGATATTTATAAGTTGTACGAAATCGCGGTATAGACCATATTTGGGTGTTTCTTGTAGGTACTGCAATTACACGACGCTCTAGACATGATAAGGCTGTAATAAAGTCCGAGAGTTCTCTGTTTGAAAAGTAGAGTGTGTTCAACAAGCGGTATCAGTAAATATTGTCAACCCGAACTATACTGAACCTTTCAAATGATTTGCATGTGGTTCCCAGATGTTCAATGTTCCCAACGTAGCGAATTATCCTTTTTTGTAGAACAAGTATTTTATTTATGTTTCTTTTTGTTGTTGTGCCCCAAATCAACGTACAATAATTTAAATGTGAGTTAAATAATGCGTGATATATTTGAAGTTTGGCCTTGAGTGGCAGCAGACTACGGCAGCGAGACACGACTCCTGTTACAGATGAGATTTTCCTACAAAGGTAATTAACGTGAGCATCCCAACTTAAGTTCGATGAAAAGTAAACCCCAAGTATTTTATGCGTATCAACAATATCTATTTGTTGTGAATCAAGAATTAACGGCTGGTGAGTAGGCACTATTTTATTTTTAGCATGAAATATTACAGCTTTAGTTTTATTTGGATTAATCTTTAGTCTATTGATTTTTGACCACGAGGAAATCTCCGAAAGTACGTCGTTAGCTCTGGATATTAGATGAGGCAGGTTAATGTCAGAGATAAGTATCGTTGAATCATCTGCGTATATTACGTACTTAACTGTTGTGTACGTGTTCACGATATCGTTGATATAAACATTGAACATCAGGGGGCCCAGAATACTCCCTTGCGGTACACCGCAAGTGATAGGTAAGAATGACGAGCTACATTTATTAATGTGTACACTCTGGAATCTGTTTTGAAGATAAGATTCTAGTAAAAATAAGCAACTACCACGAATGCCATTTAATTCTAGTTTATGCAAAAGAATGCTGTGGTCGAGGGAATCAAAAGCCTTGCTGAAATCTAAAAAAATACCGAGAGTGAATTCGTTTTTTTCAATGCGATGAACTATAGCTTCTTTCAGTGTCAGCAGTGCAGTTTCAGTAGACCTGCCGCTTCGAAAGCCAAACTGTGCGTCTGTTAGGACATTAAATTTATTGAAGAACCGCGTAATTCGAACGAAGATAATTTTTTCTAGGCACTTAGAGAAGACAGGAAGGACAGAAATAGGTCTGTAATTACTTTCTATGTTACGATCGCCTCCCTTAAAAATGACTGATACTCTGGCTCTTTTCATAGCTTCTGGAAAAACTCCAGATTCGATAATTAGGTTAAAGATATGTGCAAGAACTTCTTTGATGAAATGTATAACGTGTTTTATAGGAGAGATCTGCAAGTTATCGGCATCGAGTGATTTAGTATTATTTAAGCACTTAAATTCCGACACACTTCATTTTTATCTGTTGGATCAAGAAAGATGCTCTGCTTCATATTACCGCGTCCTGTAGCCAATAGCATATGTTCATTAGATGGAGTTACTGCGTTTAGGAAGTGGTTGTTGAAGTGATTTGCGAGTGATGTGCCAGTTAAATCACGACCGCCAAGTGTTAAGGATTCAGGCAGAGCATGTTTATTTTCACGCCCAAGTATATTATTGTTGAGCTTCCAAGTGGCATTACATCGTTGTCGACTAGCACTTTCAAAAATACGACGATAATAGGCTTCTTTAGCACGTCTAAGTTCTGCGTTTAGTCGATTTCGAAGTTTCTTAAATTCTTGCAACACTTCCATAGAGCGTGTGCGCAAAAATGAATGATAACAGGTATTTTTACTTTTTATCATTTTCAGATGCTCACGGGTGACCCAAGGTTTTTTAGACTTTTTTACAGGTTTGAAAGTTTTGAAAGGAAAATGTTTCGCGTAGATACGAATAAAAATTTTAATGAAATCATCATAGGCGTCATTTGCAGTTTTCTTCTCCTTTACAGTGGACCAGCTTTGATTCATTATGTCGTTTTTGAATAATTCAATACTCTCAGCTGTTATTTGTTGAATAATCAGCTGCTCCTGTCGTAAATTTTTATTTAGTGGTTCGTTATCGTAATTTAGAAAGACAGGACAGTGGTCACTAATATCGGATATAATAGTACCTGCGCTGTAGACTATAGTGTCAATATTTGTCACAATAAGATCTAAAGCCGATGCGGTGGAGCATGTAATACGAGTGGGCGTTGTAATTAAGTTAGTAAATCCAGTGGAATTTAACAGGGTGTTTAGTTCGCGGGTGACATTGGTTTCTTCCATCATATTAATATTGAAATCTCCTGCAGAAACCAGGTGTAAGCTGTTATTGCAAACGTATTCCAAAAAAGTTTCATAGAACTGCAAGAAATTGGCAATACTTCCACCTGGGGGTCGATGCAGTACAGAAAACAGCTCAAGCTTACAATGAATTGTTAGTATTTCATAGTCATCAGTTACTACAGTAAATTGAGGAACAATATGGCAATTCTTTTTTGTTGTAATGAGCAGGGCCACACCCCCACCTCGTTTGTTTGGACGATTTAGGGAAAATAAATTGTAACCGTCCAAATTGAATGCCTGATCATCATTTCTTCCCCAAGTTTCCGTCAACATGGTAGCGCTAAAGGTTAACTGAAATTGTTCCAGAAGAATTGCGACATCATCCTTCTTGTGGTTAAGCGATCTTGTAATAATATGTGGAACTGAGTCACTTGTTTGGTGACGTGAGCTAACGCACTGGGGAAGGGCAAGCTCTAGATAATCCATATCAAGAAGAAGAAAAAAAGTTACTATAAATACAGGCAAGCACGTTACTCTAGCTCAACAACCGCCCTGCCTTACAAAAATCTTATCGATGTCGCGCTCGCTTGGTATGTGCACAACGGGTGTTGCGTCGGACTGTCTAGCATATATCTTTCCGTTAAAGGACCAGACTGATTTCCATTTCATTTCATATTTCTTTTTCACCGCAAGTGACAGCAGCCTTTTCAGCGTCGGGCAAAGATGCTGATTGACGTACACAGGCGGCGAAATAGGTGTTGAGCTGCTTATGCCCAAGTCTGCATTAGTGAGGCGTGCCTTTTTGGCTTTTCTCAGTACATTATCGCGCGGTACACGAGACTTGAACTGAACAACAATGTGGCTTTTGTTCTCTATTCTACTTGGTACGCGGTGACATGCTTCCATGTCACCTCTAGCAATCGGCTCACCGATGGCTGCACCAAGTTTGCACAGCAGGTCATCGACACATTCGTTTTCCTTCTTAATGACATCCTGTAGCTCCAAATTCACATTCCTAGAGTACTGCTCACTGCTAGTTACTCGATGCTCTAGATCATTCAAATAGTTTTTTAGGGCCGCGTTTTCTTGGCGCAGAGTGGCATTTACAGTTTCGAGCTGGACGTTTTTGGCGACAGCTTCGTCCAGTTTTTTCTTTAAGTCCGCGATTGTGTCATGAGCATAGTCGATACTTTTCGTCATGTTTCTTTGCTCTGTTTTCAATTCTCGTATATCATTTCTGAAATCTCTTTCTACAGTCTCGCGGAACATTTTAAGTTCCTGCTGTATTTCTTCCTTAACTTTCAGGCATTCCATCTTTACTTCCTCTTTGATTTTTGCCATAACAAATCAGTTACTGACTTTTGAAACCGAGGTATGGAAATGACAAACAGATGCGGCAACACACAGAATAGCACTGACAACTTGGCAGCAGCGGCGGAACACTGAACAGAAAAATTCGCTAGAAGAAATGCAATTCGCCTAAACACTGACCTGTACAGAAGCAGATAAATTAACACGACGTTCACAGTTCCGTCGCCACTGCCAAGTGAAGCAGCCGCTGACGGGAATGCTCCTCTTGTAGACTGTAGCTTGTCACGTGGTATGAGGCAGTAGTAGCACGCAGGCGCCCGACAGCACGCAGGCGCAGCTTGTTCCACGCCAATCTTGCGTCCAAGCTTGGGCCGCTTGGGTGTCACCGGTGAATGAATGCACGTGAGCCTGTACAGCAGCAGATAAATTAACACGACGTTCACAGTTCCATCGCCACTGCCAAGTGGCGACGGAACTGTGAACGAGCAATGAAACGAGCAATGAAACGAGCAGCTTGGTTCTGGACTGATTCAAGCATGTCGATTAAGTATGTAGGATGTGGGGACCAAGTGGATGATGCAAACTCGAGCTGTAGACGAACAAATGTCTGATAGGCCAATTTGCGGATGTTGGAAGGTGAATTACCCAGATTACGACGTAGGTAACCTAATGTCCTTGAAGCTTTTGCGCAAACGGCTGCAATGTGGTCTGTCTAGGAGAGGTTTTCGGTTAGGTGAACACCCAAATATTTATATGATACTGTATGCAACAATTCTTTATTATTGACGTTGTATAAAAAATGTGAGTTGTCACGCTTACGACTAAAAGAAATTACCTGACATTTTGATACATTTAAAGCCATTAACCAGGTGTTACACCAATTATAGATTAGGCTAAGATAACTTTGAAGGGCCAGGTGGTCGTCAGTACTGTTAATTGATCTGTAAATAATGCAGTCGTCAGCGAAAATACGTAAGCGAGAAAAAAACATTAAATGGCAAATCATTTGTGTAAATTAGGAAGAGTAAAGGGCCCAAAACGCTGCCCTGAGGCACACCATAAGTAACGTAAGTAGGAGACGAAGCAATATTATTAACTACTGTGAACTGTTGACGATTCAAAAGAAAATTACGAAGCCATGTTAGAGTGAAGGAGTAAATTCGAAGTGCAGTTAATTTTGCAATAAGGCGACAATGAACTACACGATCAAATGCTTTGGAAAAGTCAAGGAAAATGCAATCGGTCTGCTGGTTTTTGTTCAGGTTAAGGTGCAGGTCAGTCGTGAATTCGAGTGACTATGTCTCACATGATAATCCTTTCCTGAAACCATGTGGATGGCGAAAAAAGAAATTATTGGACTCTAGGTGATTATAAATATGAGAATCAATTATATGTTCGAGCATCTTACAGCAAATGCAAGTCAATGAAATTTGACGGTAATTTTCCGGGGAGTTTTTATTCCCAGTTTTAAATATGGGTATGATTTTGGCCATTTTCCAGTCATTTGGGCAGCTGTCCCAATGACCAAGACTGCTTGAATATATGGTACAGAATGTTACTGGATATAGAAATCCTGGTTATAGAAACTGGTTTGTATATATATATATATATATATATATATATATATATATATATATATATATATATACACAGAGAGAGAGAGAGAGAGCTGCATTTCACGACACAAATTCCTCCAGCGCTTCCGCATAGTATGCTTTCTATTTTAGTAGGAGTAGTACAAGTGGAAGCATTAATAAACAGTCGTGCTAGTTTCTCCATTATTCGCCGTGATTTGTGTTCGCGTCAACGTAGAGCTACCTCTCCATTTGATATATAATCTTGATCACTTTGGGCGACTCGTCTTGAGATTGATCTGGGCCTTGAATGTGATCGTTGCGCAATGTCTTCGGGGCGTATTAAAGGTCGTGCTTACTGTTACGTCACACATGGTTGCTCCTCGGTCCCCCGTCCTCTACACGCCCGCTGTACCTTCTGGAGCTTCGCTCAGGTCGCCCGTTCTGCCAGCTGTCTGCCAGCATGCCGCAGTACCACGCATCTGGCACTTCTACATCTAAAATCTTGGCTCCGGCTGCCGCAGCCTTTCCGGCCATCTTGGATCGTCAGAGGGCCGCAGCGCGATCTCCATCTGTTAGCTGGCCTTCGCGGTGAAGATGTGGAGGATTGGCTTGACAGCTACGACCTGGTAAGTTCTGCTAACCGTTGAGACGGGGCGCTAAAGCTACGCCACGTTTCCTTCTATCTCACGGGTGTAGCGAAGATTTGGTTTTTCAACCACGAGATCGACTTCACCGACTGAGTACTTTCAAACAGCAGCTCCGACAAGTTTTTGATACTCCGGTGGTTCGTTCCGCCCTCACGAAGAAGGCACTCGACACTCGCAAGCAACAGCTCAAGTCCTACTCAAGTCCTACAGCAAGTTCTATACATTGTATATAGAGGATGTCCTCGCTCATTGTCGCCGTGTGAACGCGTCCATGACAGAATGAGACAGAGTACGCCACATACACAAAGGCATGGGGACTATCGCCTTCAATGCGTTGGCCATCAAGGACCCAGCAACCGTTGCTGATATTCTACCTACGTGCCAAAGCCTTGACGAACCCGGATCTGTACGATTGCCGCCGGACACCCCTGAAGCCAACCCCACCGCCGATCCCTCTATGCGCGCAATGGTCCGTGAAATCATACGAGAAGAGCTGCAATCTCTTGGCTTCTCGGCAGGTCATATTCTTTCGCACTCCTCCAGTACCATTTTACGTGACGTTGTCAAAGAGGAGTTGGCGTCCATGACTGGTACTGCGTATACAGACCCTCTAGCCCCTAAGCCCCCACCAACATACGCGCATCCTTCCATCGATGCCTCCAAGACCGATGCCGACCCACTTGGCTTCGATGTCTTCCAAGGCAGCTAACCAACCTTACTATCCGCCATGGCGTATGCGCAGCACTATGCGCAGCAAACGCCCACCCCGTTGGCGACGCGAAAGCACCCATGCAAGGAAAACGGTGTAGTAGAGGTGTTCCGAGATACGCGGAGGGCAACACAGCTTCATGAACCCTAGCTTAGCGTTACATGACTGCGCTTGCCACTGTCGTTGGTGCAAGCAAGCAACTTGCGCACTATGCAAAGCAGTCGGTCACCTTCTTACTGCAAAGTCAGTGAAAGAGGTGAAATATGCTTTGTATTATCAATTTGAGCCACAAATGGGCTCTGCCTATGTCCCACGACTGTTTTTAATAAGAAGATAGCTTCCTTCTCAATATGTACACCTGTCCATCCCATTACAACAGTAACAGGTTTTCGACTAGGCATATCTATATGCCTCGATCCCTACTGTCATATCTTGGTGCTCCCACTAGGAATATAATTTTCATGGAAAATTATTATCTGACAACTTTTGACTTGGAGTTTAGTACTGTGCCTGCTGTATAGCGTCGACAAAATGCAGATTAAAAAATAAATCTTAAATTTTATCAGCCCTAATGGTGTCCCATACATTTGCGTTCTGTGCTCTCGAAAGTTTGTCATTGTTCTTCTCTACTCGAAAGCGCTTGTGCTGATAGTACTGTTTGTCAGTTGGGGGATGTCTCATCACCTGCTTTGAAGCATCTCTTGCAATATTCTGATAGACTAGTTCAGCTCTACTCTGTTATTGAGATAGAAATGGAAGTGTACGCTTTGGATGGTAACATTTTCCATTCAGCAATGAAGTAAAGATGATGGCCAGAACATGCCTTCTGGGTAACGCATCAGTGGATTAGTGAGGCAGCACTTCTTACAATTCACAGATTAAGTGATGGACCACTTTGCATGCAATGCAAAGTAAAAAAATTGTGGCTGGTAATCAGTGCACACTTTACCAGTGTGCTGAGCTGGGCTGGTTAGTGAAGTCGAGGATTCGACGGAAGCCCGTCTGGTCAGGATGAAGCATGAAGCTTCGTAGGGTTGGTTAGTGCATGCTGAAGGGAATCGAACAGTGAATAGACCAGCCATATTGTGCATATAACAGCACTGTGCCTGTTGTTTACACTATATGTCCAGTCTTTTGCGCTGTTTCATTTACTTCAATGTGTAGACCTTCACTACGATTATAACACTAGCTCATTAAATGCGGGCTGTTAGTAACATTGTGAGCAAATGCACTATGCATTTCTTGTTACTAATGTGTGTACCTGCGTGTGTACTTTGTGGTTGTTACAAGTCTCTCCGATTACTATTAAAATTGGGGGATTACAGACAAAATCATTTTTGCTAACCAACCTTAATAGGAGTGGCCGACATCAGAAGTTGTGCTATCTAACTAAGTTAAGTGATTGATAACTAAATTTAAGCAGTTATGTTAGGAGGCATGTTAACATGAAAGCACAGATTTGAAGCCGTTTGGTACTTGAGGAATACCATACCTAGAACTTCTGTGCCTTATTAAACACACTACTTTCTTGAAGTAAGCTCAAAATTTGAAACAAAATACATTGCTCTTGGAATGAGCAGTTTTTATTACACCATTTTTCGTCAGCAGATAACAATATTAACTGGAAGTCCTTGCAAAACTTTGATAATTATTTAGCCAATTGGCAATTATTCCACAAATTCTGATGTCCACTGTTGCTATGTAGCTTGGCCTGCAAAATTGTAAGGTGACTCGAATCCCCCATTTCTCATAACGTGAAACAGACATAGCAAAAACACAAAAGATGTGAGTGTGTGCGTCAACGTGTGCATATTCTAGAAAACTTAACACTAACCCGCCGTGGTTGCTCAGTGGCTATGGTGTTTGGCTGCTGAGCACGAGGTCGCGGGATCGAATCCCGGCCACGGCGGCCGCATTTCGATGGGGACGGAATGTGAGAACACCCGTGTACTTAGATTTATCTACACGTTAAAGAACCCCAGGTAGTCAAAATTTCCGGAGTCCTCCACTACGGCGTGCCTCATAATCAGAAAGTGGTTTTGGCACGTAAAACCCCATAATTTAATTTAAAACTTAACACTACGTATACAGGGAGTTCTTTTTTTAGCTGCACATCATCATCAGCCTAGTTACGCCCACTGCAGGGCAAAGGCCTCTCCCATACTTTTCTAACTACCCCGGTCATGCACTAATTGTGGCCATGTTTTCCCTGCAAACGTCTTAATGTCATCCGCCCACCTAACTTTCTGCCGCCCCCTACTACGCTTCCCTTCCCTTGGAATCCAGTCCGTAACCCTTAATGACCATCGGTTATCTTCCCTCCTCATTACATGTCCGGCCCATGCCCATTTCTTTTTCTTGATTTCAACTAAGATGTCATTTACCCGCGTTTGTTCCCTCACCCAATCTGCTCTTTTCTTATCCCTTAACGTTACACCTATCATTCTTCTTTCCATAGCTCGCTGCGTCGTCCTCAATTTCAGCAGAACCCTTTTCGTAAGCCTCCAGGTTTCTGCCCCGTAGGTGAGTACGGGTAAGACACAGCTGTTATACACTTTCCTCTTGAGGGATAATGGCAACCTGCTGTTCATGATCTGATAATGCCTGCCAAACGCACCCCAGCCCATTCTTATTCTTCTGATTATTTCAGTCTCATGCTCCGGATCCACGGTCACTACCTGCCCTAAGTAGATGTATTCCCTTACCACTTCCAGTGCCTCGCTACCTATCGTAAACTGCTGTTCTCTTCCGAGACTGTTAAACATTACTTTAGTTTTCCGCAGAATAATTCTTAGACCCACCCTTCTGCTTTGCCTCTCCAGGTCAGTGAGCATGCATTGCAATTGGTCCCTTGAGTTACTAAGCAAGGCAATATCATCAGCGAATTGCAAGTTACTAAGGTATTCTCCATTAACTCTTATCCCCAATTCTTCCCAATCCAGGTCTCTGAATACCTCCTGTAAACACGCTGTGAATAGCATTGGAGAGATTGTATCTCCCTGCCCGATGCCTTTCTTTAATCGGATTTTGTTGCTTTCTTTATGGAGGACTATGGTGGCTGTGGAACCACTATGGATATCTTCCAGTATCTTTACATATGGCTCATCTACACCCTGATTCCGTAGTGAATGACTGCTGATGTTTCGACTGAATCAAATGCTTTTTCGTAATCAATGAAGGCTATATATAAGGGTTGGTTATATTCCGCACATTTCTCTATCACCTGATTGATAGTGTGAATATGGTCTATTGTTGAGTAGCCTTTACGGAATCCTGCCTGGTCCTTTGGTTGACAGAAGTCCAAGGTATTCCTGATTCTATTTGCGATTACCTTAGTAAATACTTTGTAGGCAACGGACAGTAAGCTGATCGGTCTATAATTTTTCAAGTCTTTGGTGCCCCCTTTCTTATGGATTAGGATTATGTTAGCGTTCTTCCAAGATTCCGGCACGTTAGAGGCCATGAGGCATTGTGTATATAGGGCGGCCAATCTTTCTAGGACAGTGTTCCCACCATCCTTCAACAAATCTGCTGTTACCTGATCCTCCCCAGCTGCCTTCCCCCTTTGCATAGCTCCCAAGGCGTTCTTTACTTCTTCCGGTGTTACTTGTGGGATTTCAAGTTCCTCTAGCCTATTCTCTCTCACCTTATCGTCGTGGGTGTTACTGGTACTGCATAAATCTCTATAGAACTCTTCAGCCACTTGAACTATCTCATCCATATTAGTAACGATATTGCCGGCTTTGTCTCTTAACGCACACATCTGATTCTTGCCTATTCCTAGTTTCTTCTTCACTGCTTTTAGGCTTCCTCCGTTCCTGAGAGCCTGTTCAATTCTATCCATATTATAGTTCCTTATGTCCGCTGTCTTACGCTTGTTGATTAACTTAGAAAGTTCTGCCAGTTCTATTCTAGCTGTAGGGTTAGAGGCTTTCATACATTGGCGTTTCTTGATCAGATCTTTCGTCTCCTGCGATAGCTTACTGGTTTCCTGTTTAACGGCGTTACCACCGACTTCTATTGCGCACTCCTTAATGATGCCCATAAGATTGTCGTTCATTGCTTCAACACTATGGTCCTCTTCCTGGGTTAAAGCCGAATACCTGTTCTGTAGCTTGATCCGGAATTCCTCTAGTTTCCCTCTTACCGCTAACTCATTGATTGGCTTCTTATGTACCAGTTTCTTCCGTTCCCTCCTCAAGTCAAGGCTAATTCGAGTTCTTACCATCCTATGGTCACTGCAGCGCACCTTGCCGAGCACGTCTACATCTTGTATGATGCCAGGGTTCGCGCTGAGTATGAAGTCGATTTCATTTCTAGTCTCACCATTCGGGCTCCTCCACGTCCACTTTCGGCCAACCCGCTTGCAGAAAAAGGTATTCATTATCCGCATATTATTCTGTTCTGCAAACTCTACTAATAACTCTCCTCTGCTATTCCTAGAGCCTATGCCATATTCCCCCACTGACTTGTCTCCGGCCTGCTTCTTGCCTACCCTGGCATTGAAATCGCCCGTCAGTATACTGTATTTTGTTTTGACTTTACCCATCGCCGATTCCACGTCTTCATAGAAGCTTTCGACTTCCTGGTCATCATGACTAGATGTAGGGGCGTAGACCTGTACAACCTTCATTTTGTACCTCTTATTAAGTTTCACAACAAGACATGCCACCCTCTCGTTATTGCTATAGAATTCCTGTATGTTACCAGCTATGTTCTTATTAATCAGGAATCCGACTCCTAGTTCTCGTCTCTCTGCTAAGCCCCGGTAGCACAGGACGTGCCCGCTTTTTAGCACTGTATATGCTTCTCTTGGCCTCCTAACTTCACTGAGCCCTATTATATCCCATTTACTGCCCTCTAATTCCTCCAATAGCACTGCTAGACTCGCCTCACTAGATAACGTTCTAGCGTTAAACGTTACCAGGTTCATATTCCAATTTCTTTTTAATTGCCTGTGACCGATAACACAATTCTAACCTTTGATCTAAACTACTTGATAAGGTGGGCATTACTTCTGCAAGCAATAAAAATACCTAATTGAATAATTAACTTTATTGTAATAATTAACTTATAGTTAATTACTTTATGGTACCTATTTCAATTGGCAAATTGTAGCCAGTGAAATTGCAACGCGTATTCACTTGAAGCAAATTATCAGGACTAGCCCAGTTTCGAGATATGAGTTTTCAAGTGTCCAATGAAATGCATTGGTATTCCAGTTACTTTTGCGCTGCAATGCATAAAACAGTTTTTATAAGAAGTAAAAGGAACAAAAGTGCATTTTTACAGCAAGTTCGATGTCGCATATCTCAAAACCGGTGCCATCCTCAGAATTTGTTCCCAAGAATATATGCCTTGCGAACTCACTAGCTACATTTCGTAGACTTGGAATGCCGACAAAGGGAGGGTGGTGCAAACGTAGACATGGCCAACGTGGGTCAAAGTGTAGTATCTGTTCTTATCAGCTTAATATCTGATATGGGTTCTATTTGGACCAAAGATATTAAACTTAGTTTTGCCAGTTGCCGGAGTGCTTGAAGCCTGCTTCACCAATAATAATAATAATAATGATAATAATAATAATAATAATGTAATGCGTCGTCGACCAGCCCCTGAAAATGAGGGAAACTACTCCCCGCAGTTCGTGAGGCAAGAACTGCGCTGTCGAAATGCTCAAGTCCTCCAACTTTGCCGTCGAATATTGTCGAATGAATATGAATGAATGAATAGAATTTATTGATAGGAAAGACAGAGAGGTCGACCTGAGCTAGTGCGCTCTAGTCTGCTACTCTGCACTGGGGAAGAGGGAAGGGGAGTGAAAGTATTGGGATGGATGATGATAAGAGAAGTGGTGAGTGCTTATGTACATGAGACAGTTGCCTCGTTAGAGCCGCTCGTCGAGCTTGGTGTCCTGCAGGAACTTCAACAATACTTTTGTTGCACGCATTGAAATTGCAGTGTCAGGCCATGGGCCATGGATAGCTTCCACCGACAGTAGTTGTCTGCCAACGCTGGCTAGGAAACTGTCTAACGTCCTTCGCTCCAGCATATATGCTGGGCAGTCGCACAGTACGTGTTGCAGTGTTTCGGGCATCTGGCAGTGTACACAATCAGGGCTGTTCGATTGGCCGATGAGGTGTGCGTAGCGACGGGTGAAAGCAACGCCGAGCCGAATCCTGTGTAGCAATCATGTTTTGCTCCGTGTAAGCTTCGGGTGCAAACAGAATTTACCGTCTGGGTCAATCATATGTAGACGTCTGTGAATGTTATCAGAGTGGGCTCTGTAAGCCTTTGTAAGGTCCTGCATGAGTGCCTTGATCATGGAGTTGGTGTCAGGTCGCGAGTAGGCAATCCGTACTTCATCAGAGGAAGAAGAGGCCGATCTTGCCTCACTGTCAGCGAGTTCATTACCAAAAACACCACAATGGCTAGGCACCCATTGAAAGGTGATCACGTGGCCACTTAACTCGGCACTGTGATGAAGTTCGACGATTTCCAGCACGAGCAGATAGTATGGTCTTTTCTTTAAAAAGTATTTTAGCGCCTGTAGCGCTGATTTGGCATCGCACAATATCGTCCATTTATGGGATGGCTGCGTTCTCATAAAACGGACAGCCTCCCGTATTCCCGCAAGTTCCGCAGCCGTAGATGTCGATTTGTGGTCTAATCGAAATCATTGAGTAATTCCAAGTTGTGGGATGACAAATGCGGCCGTTGTGGCAGATGGCGTGACCGAACCATCGGTATATACTTGTACAGTCCCACTATATGATATAAATATATGGGACAGGGTGAGCTGCTTCAAGCCAATGGAGGAACCGTGAGATTTCTTCATAGTTCCGGGTATCTGAAGCCTCACTAGTGGTCTTGGCAATGTCCATGGAGGTGTCGCGGGGATGTCGGTGGCCTGGAATCTTGCAGGTACAATGCTTGCGTGACATGCAATAGCTTTAGAAAAAGCACAGTCAAGGTTGGTGCTTGGAAGTGTTGACAGTGTGAGTGTCTGGTTAGCAGGTGAAGATAGGTTCGCACAGGTTCACAAGACCTGTATATGTCGATAGGACAAGCCCGTGCTTCCGCTATTGTGCCCTTAGTTGACGTGCAGCGTGGCAAGCCAAGACATATCCGTAATGCTTGTGCCTGAAGGCTCTCCAGCGTGCGTATACAAGATGACCCATGCATGTTAGATAACACGGGCATGCTGTAGCGTATGTAGCCCACAAAAAGTGCCTGGTACACTTGGAGCAAACTTCACTCAGAGGGGCCCCATCTCAGTCCTGATATTACACGAAGAACGTGTATGAAATTGGTCAGTTTAGCCCTAAGCGCAGTAACTTGTTTGGTCCAAGAAAGGCTGCGGTCTATTATCACGCCAAGATATCTCTGGTGGGTGACTAAAGGGAGCGCCGTTCCGTCGACAACGATTGGATAATGTGACATTGATTTGCGCGTGAATGCCATGACTGCACACTTAGTTGCTGAGAGTTGCAGGCCTCTACGGCGCAAGTACTTCGCCGTTATGGTAGCCGCACGTTGGAGCCTTGCACGCACTTGTGGACGCGTGACCCCAGATGACCAAATACAGATATCATCCGCGTACGTACTGATACGCGCTGTTTCAGGTAGCTCGTCTGCAAGGCCCACCAGTATGATATTGAACAATATTGGGCTAAGGACACCACCCTGCGGAACACCCCTGCGAACGTCATGTCTATCAGTCTCGCCATCCGAAGTGGACATAAAGATGGTGCGGCCACTGAGGTAACTCTGCAGCCATGCATACATCCGGCCACCAACACCAATATCCTCTAGCGCCTGAAGAATCGAATGGTGGAAGACGTTGTCGTAGGCACTTTTGATATCCAGAAATATTGCGCACACCAGACGACAGCGTCTCTTTTCCTGTTGAACAAAAGGTACTAGGTCGATCACACCGTCAATGGATGATCGGCCTCTTCTGAATCCATTGATGAAATCAGGAAGTCCACCACTTTTCTCGAGTAGCCATTCCAGTCTGCTCAGTACCATCCGCTCCATCACTTTACCGACACAGCTTGCCAAGGCTATTGGCCGATAATGTGAGAGATCATGTGGGCATTTCCCAGGTTTTAGCAAAGCCACAAGACGACTGCACTTCCAGTGATTAGGCACAGTTGCTGTGTCCCACGTAGAGTTGTAGAGCGCCAGGAGAATTTCTCGAGCTTCTACTCCAAGATGACAAATCGCGGAGTATGTAATTCTGTCTGGTCCTGGACAAGTTGACCAGCGGGAAGAAGATATCGCAGCGTCGAGCTCGTGCATAGTAAAAGGCGCGTCCAGACGGTGATCACTAGATGACGGGAAAGTCAGTCGTGAATGGGTAGGTATATCGTTTGAGGAGCTCACGAGTAATTTGCAGAAGTCATCGGCGACCTCAACTTCACGCCGGCCTTGCTGTATGGCCACTGCGCTGAACGGGTGAAGCTGTTGTGGAGGCGAGCGAAGGCTTCGTACAATTTTCCAAATTCTAAAGAGAGGTTTTCTCGGATCCAGAGAGCCACAGAATGATATCCAGCCTTGTTTGTCAAGCTTGTCAAGGTGGCGCAGGACATGACGCTTAGCCCGGCGTGATGCAGTGACGTCTAATGGTGATTTGGTCCTTCTGTATTTCCGTTCTGCTCGACGCCGTATCGCGCGAAGTCGCTCGTACTGGTCATCAATAGGTGATCTAGGTGAAGGTGCGCTGAGGTGTTTTGTTGTGTCACGTAAAGTTGCCGCGATGACATCTTCAATATTGGATGGTGCTTGGATGGCTTGACATGCGGTGGTCACAGATTCTCGAAATGTTGGCCAATCGATAGAACGCACAGTGTGCGGAGCTGGGGGATGTAACCATTTCAACTGAACATATGTTGGTAGATGGTCACTTCCATGGGTGTCGAGATCAGTACACCATCGTGTAGCAGACAGCAGGCTTTTTGAAACAAACGTAATGTCAAGACAACTGCTGTAGTAAGAGCCTCGAAGGTATGTTGGCGAGCCATCATTGATCACCATCAAGCCTTGACTAAGCATGAAGTCAGCCAAGTCTCTACCGCGGGCGTTCGTCGAAGCAGAGCCCCACGTGGGATGGTGGGCATTAAAGTCACCGATGACTATGTGGGGACCCGGACAAGCTTTCAGTATGGACAGCAAATATGAACAGTCTATGCTCGATGTTGGGGGTATATACCCGCCAATTACTGAGAGTGTGCGCCGCTTGTACTTCAGCGTTATACAAACGTACTCGTTGGAAGCGTGTGCAGGAATGTCTTTACGAAGGCACGTTAAATTCCGACGAACAAAAGTGAGCACTTTGCTTAAATTGTGATCATTCCTTGACCACAGTGGCACATACCCAGATACGCATAGTAAAGGCGTCATGTTTGGTTCACATAT
Organism: Dermacentor andersoni; assembly: GCF_023375885.2. NCBI lineage: Eukaryota > Metazoa > Arthropoda > Arachnida > Ixodida > Ixodidae > Dermacentor > Dermacentor andersoni. The sequence goes on along the minus strand of NC_092814.1, from coordinate 384,506,534 downwards.
TACAGCCACGGGAAACTGGTATTTGAACATCCATTGCCGAAAGTCTGCGAGGCGGCCTCGTAGGCCTCTGACATTCTACTGCATTATTGCAGATCTTCGTAATTGGTTTTCAAAAGAGAGCGCCATGATGCCTTATTGTAGAGCCGCGAGGAGCGGTTCCAAAGCATCTAGAACATGTACCGCGGTCTTAGCAACCGGCGTCTGTAGTCCGCAGAGAAGTGAACGCATCGTAGTTATCAGGTGTTTCAGCATACTTCGTACATTTTCATTTTCTGTCTTATCATTCCCAACCACCTTTGCAGACACATCACCCGACGCATTTAAGCCTGTTTGTTTGGGTGGGAGCGACGGTCAGTCAATGTCAGAGTCGGTCGGCGGAAGCGTCGTTTTATGCAGCGCATGTGTTCCACGTGCTGATGCCGAAGAAGGTACGTCGGGCCCGCATTTGATCGCAGAAGCAAACTTGGCAAGCGAGGAGTTTGCCATGCCGCCGATGGTCCATCTGTACGGGAAGTACTCTTGTCTTGCTGTCGTCTGTGTCGCGACCGACGTCTGCGGCGGCGTATCGATGTAGCAGCCTGTCTGTGAGTGGAGTTGTCCCGCACCATCTTTCGAAGCACTGACATTTCGTCCTTGATTTTCTGGCAGTCTTTTGATGTCGCTTCATGTGGACCGGCGCAATTAGGACATTTCAGGGCAGTAGCATCGCAGCTATCATTTTTATGGGCCCCTCCACACCGTTGGCATGTTACGCCGTCCTTGCAAGCTGCGCTTACGTGTCCTATTTTGAAACACTTCCGACACTGCACCAGTTTTGGCACGTAAGGGCGCACACGGTGTCTTGCGTATCCTACTTTTACGTAGTCAGGTAATGTTTCAGAGTCAAATTTTAAAGACTATTTTAATACACCGGGAATCTGCACTATTGGTGCGGTGGAATTCAAAAGCCTCTGGAGGTCAGTGTCTGCGATTTCTTTGTCCACGTCAGAAATAACGCCAGTCGAGGTTCCTTTTCCATACGCAAAGAAGGAGCGCACTGGGAAGTTTCCTAGTAGTATGGCAACCTTTAGCGTATCCAGAATTGACTTGTTGTTCACGTCAACCGAAAGGATGTTCCTCCGTGCGTTAATTCTGATCTCGCTGACTTGGCCTGGCGCAATTCGCTCAAAGTACTCTGTTAAGCTCTGCCTGTTCAAGGTATTCAGATCGTCGGTAGCTGTGGTAGGGACGTAAGCAACAGTGAATGATTGCTTACCAGTGTCCTGCCTGGGCAACGATTCACTGTCTGTTGATGTCCTCCTGAGTTTTCTCTTCAAACGGCGACCCACGGCAAGTGTGAAATCGTTGTCCGATTCCATTTCTTCAACCGTTGAGCTGTCGGAAGATTCAAGGGCGACAGTGGAAGGGCCAGTGCGGTCCCTTGTCTTCGATGCAGCCAGTGGTGGACGACCAGGGTCAAATGCTTGGTTGGGATTCCTGTCCCCCATCCTGGAGGAAGACGTTGTGCCCTTCGAAGTTTTTGTAGAAGGCACCCGTGCATATGCTCTTGTCGATACCGGTGCTGCCATTTCTATTATAGACGCCACACTTTGCCTCAAGCTTCGGAAGGTGACCACGCCTCTTGAGATGATGCCCTTACGTACAGCGAATGGAGACCCTGTTCGGCCTATAGCTGCCTGCACTGCTCGACTTATCGCTAAAGAGCACTACATTGTTGAGTTTATCGTCCTTTCATCCTGCTCGCACGACATCATACTTGACTGGGACTTTTTATCGTATAATCACGCCGTTATTGATTGTGCCAGATCTGAACTTGAGCTCTTCCCGTTGTGTGACCAGTCCTACAACCCCGCTCATCAAGCCGCACACAAACTAGTCGTAACAGAAGATACCGAAATTCCGCCGACAGCAGCTGTTTTGCTCCCAGTGTTCTGCAACCCAGTTGAAAAAAACAATTTGACCCAATTGGAAGATTTCCACTTGTTTCCAATTGGTCCCATTTTTGTATTCGTACCCAATTGGGCCACTTAGAACAATTGGGCCAATTGGTTGTATACCATTTGGATCAAATGGTGCAGTTGGCATAGAACCAATTGGTTGTTGCCAATTGGGTCACATGGTGCAGTTGGAATAGAACCAATTGGGCCAATTGGCATGGAACCAAATGGTGCAAATGGAGCCGCTCGACGGGTCAAATGGTTTCGAATGTGCACCGCCTGCCTGCGCTGTGTGAATCTGGCAAACTATGGCAAGCTGTTAACAGCATATGTGATGAAGCTGAATTCTTTGAACCATCACGCCTCCTTCTAAGTCGGAAGCCACTTCTTCTGCCTTATTCGACCCTCTCTATTTCGAATGGAACAAGCGCTCTCTGCCTCACAAATCCTCTTCCGTATCCCATCAAACTGCTTAAAGGTGAATCCCTTGGATGCGTGCAAACCATTGGTATCGGTCAAATTTTTTCCGTGCAGCAAGATTCAGCTCGACGAGACCTCGACGTCGTCAGTGCTCTTAATCCTTCTGATGTACCAGCTGCCGACCTATTCGATTCGTCGATCGCAGACGGACTGTCACCATTTGAACGCTCTGCTCTTCTCCAGCTGCTCTACCAGTTCCGCGACTCTTTCGATGTTGCCCAACATGCCCTTGGCCGAACTTCTACCATTGTTCACTACATCGACACCGGCTTTAACTTGCCAGTGCGACAACGCCCTTACCGTGTCTCCACCGCGGAACGTCAAGTTATTACCGACTAGGTGGACGATATCCTTAAACGCGACGTTATTCGCCCTTCACAAAGTCCGTGGGCATGACCTGTGGTTCTCGTTAAAAAAAAAGGATGGATCAATTCGCTTCTGCGTGGATTACCGGCGCCTAAACAAGGTCACTCGAAAAGACGTGTACCCGTTACCCAGAATTGACGATGCCCTTGATTGCCTACAAGGTGCCGAGTTTTTTTCATCGTTAGATTTGCGTTCCGGGTATTGGCAGGTGCCTTTAGCAGAGGCCGACCGTTCAAAGACAGCCTTCGTCACGCCTGACGGTCTATATGAATTCAATGTCTAGCTTCGGCCTCTGCAATGCGCCTGCCACCTTCGAGCGCATGATGGACTCGGTTCTGCGGGGTTTGAAGTGGCACATGTGTCTCTGCTACCTCGACGACATTGTTGTCTTTGCGCCAGATTTCGCAACCCATCTGGAACGCCTCAACCATGTCCTGACGTGTCTGAAGACCGCTCAGCTGCAACTAAATCTCAAGAAGTGCCGCTTTGCTGCGCGAAAACTTACAATTCTCGGTCACGTCGTGTCAAAGGACGGCGTGCTTACGGACCCGGCTAAACTACGTGCCGTGACCGACTTCCCCAAACCGACGACTCTAAAGCAGTTACGAAGCTTCATAGGGTTATGCTCCTACTTTCGTCAGTTTGTGCGCAACTTCGCCTCTATAATTGCGCTTTTGACCCAACTTTTAAGCAGCGCCTCCAATCTTTCGTCATGGTCTTCTGAGTGTGACCGAGCCTTCTCCACCCTTCGCCGTCTCCTGACGTCACCACCTATACTGCGCCACTACGATCCCACGGCTTCAACTGAGGTGCACACAGACGCCAGTGGTGTCGGCCTCGGTGCTGTTCTCGCACAACGAAAGCCTGGGTTCGCAGAGTATGTCATCGCATACGCCAGCAGAACGCTCACCAAGGCTGAGTCAAACTATAGCGTCACCGAGAAAGAATGCTTGGCAATAGTCTGGGCGCTTGCCAAGTTTCGCCCTTACTTATATGGCCGCACGTTTGAGGTAGTTACGGACCATCATGCATTATGTTGGTTGTCTTCGTTGAAGGATCCGTCAGGTCGCCTTGCCCGCTGGGCTCTCCGACTTCAAGAGTTTGACATCCGCGTTATATATCGTTCCGGACGCAAGCATGCCGATGCTGATGCACTGTCGCGGTCACCACTATCCACCGAAACTGCGTCCATATCCATTATAGACCACCCATTGTCAGCTCTTGACGTCGCCACCATCTCCTCTGCACAGCGCCACGATCCCTGGATCGCTTCGCTTCTTGACGTTTTATCCGAGGCACCCACCCTTTCGACCACTCGAACACTGCGACGCCAAGCTTCGCACTTCAGCATCCGTGATGGCCTCTTGTACCGGCGCAACTACTCGCCAGATGGTAGGAAGTGGCTCCTAGTTATCCCCAGAACGCTGCGCTCTACAATCTGCGCGTCCTTTCACTCCGACCGGCAGTGTGCTCACGGCGGTGTCTTCAAGACCTATGAACGCTTACGCAAAAGGTACTACTGGCGCGGAATGTTTCGCTTTGTCCGCAAGTTCATTCGCGGCTGCCACGAGTGTCAGCGATGAAAAAAACCACCGCATCCTGCCGCAGGTTGATTACAGCCCCTTCCGTGCCCAGACCGCCCATTCGACCGCGTTGGAATTGACCTTTATGGACCTTTACCTTTGACCACGGCGGGAAACCGATGGACTATCATTGCTGTCGACCACCTTACACGATACACCGAAACCGCTGCTCTTCCCACGGCGACAGCACAGGATGTCGCCTCTTTCATCCTCCAGCGTTTTGTGCTTCGACACGGTCCTCCTCGTGAACTCCTCAGCGACCGTGGCCGCGTATTTCTCTCTGATGTAATCCAAGCACTTCTCCACCAGTGCAACATTGTACATCGGACGTGTACTGCCTACCACCCTCAGACGAACGGTCTCACTGAGCGGTTTAATCGCACACTGGGCGACATGCTTGCGACACATGTTGCATCTGATCAGTCAAACTGGGACCTGGTTGTTCCATTTGCGACATACGCGTACAGCACCGCTACGCAAGTCACAACCGGGTATTCCCCCTTCTTCCTTCTGTACGGTCGCCAGCCGACGCACACTATCGACACGTTGCTGCCATACGTACCAGATGCCTCAGAGTGCACGCCCGTGTCGGAAGCCGCCCGTTACGCTGAAGATTGCCGACAACTAGCCAAGCGCTTTACTACAGCCGACCAACAACGCCAGAAAAACGCTCGCGATGATGACCACTCTCCTGCCGCAACATTCGCTCCTGGAGCACTTGTGTCGCTGCTTGTACCACCCTGCGCCCCTGGCTTGTAGTCCAAACTATTCCCAAATTATCATGGTCCCTACCGCGTCGTCGAGCGTACTTCGCCCGTAAACTACGTCATTGAACCTCTTACGCTGCACGGCGACCATCGTCAACGTGGACGTGATGTCCACGTAGACCGCCTCAAGCCGTACTTCGACCCTCTTGTCCCCACCTGTTAGATCGCCAGGATGGCTCCACCTTTCTCGACGGGGGCATTTCTAATGAAGAAAGGAAGATAATGGCATCCCGATCATCATCAAGAGCGGAGGGCACGAGATCGGCGCTCTAGCACCACCATCTTGTTCTCCCGACCTACTGTTCAGAGCTACCGCCTGTTTGTTGGACTCGTCCAATAAACCTCCTTACAATAATAATAATATTAATAATAATAATAATAATAATAATAATAATAATAATAATAATATCCTTTATTTCATGAAAATATTGCACATTCAAAAAACCGGTAAGCCCAAGCCATGAAGGCTTGTCGGGCTCTACCCGGCAGTCAGCGACAAGTACTAAAAAAATAAAAAATAAAGCAAGGTTAGCAAGCTATAAACTGAAGCAATTTACAAAACAAAAGCAAACTACAATGAAAAAGCAGGCTACAACACAAAAGCAAAGTGCTAGAAACAAAACGTGAGCTACGAGCAAACGCAAGCTAAGAAAGATAAAGTAAAACAAACAAGGATACACACCAATCTAGACCAAACGAAACTAATCGAAACTGTACACTCTTAGGCAAAGTTACACCCTTTGGCTTGCCCCTTCTGCCACACAACAATAATCGTTATCTGCCTTGATGCGTTTCCTTTCTTTAACGCTGCGAGCCCCGAACTTTCCAGTAACGAACGGCACGCGCGTTATCAGAAGGGGCACTCCAAAGGGTGTAAACTGTTCTATGCTGATAATACGCGTGCCGTTCGTTACTGGAAAGTACCGGGCTCGCAGCGTTAAAGAAAGGAAACGCATCAAGGTAGATAACGATTATTGTTGTGTGGCAGAAGGGGCAAGCCAAAGGGTGTAACTTTGCCTAAGAGTGTAGCACGGGCTCTAATGACAACTAAGCAGAAGAATAATTGGCTTTGATCTACAGTTTGAGTGTCCGTTTTGATGAGATAGAGTACAGTTCAGTGGGTAAAGAATTAAAAACGTTAGGAACATACTATTTTCTGGTATAACGATCGACCAAAACGGTTATAACACTGCTGGGTAGTGAACGTATTATGGTGTCTCAGTGGTCTGGCAGGAATCAACGGAAAAAGAAATCACTGTTCCAAAGATGTTTTATCACCACAGTTTGAAAAAATAATGCTTCAAATGAGGGTAATTGTAAAACGGAAAATAGAATATTATTAGGGGGAATGGTCTCATTGAATGCAACATTTCGAAGAACTGATTTCAGAATAGAATTCAATTTCGCGCGCCATGGAAATGAACAGTGATAAAATATGGTAATTCCGTATCTAAGATAGATGGGCACAAGTGCGTGAACAATGACTTTCCGGACAGAAAACGGGAACAGGTATCTATAGAGTTATACAGAAGACAGGATACTGTACGTAGCTTTTTGGTAATACCTGTAAAATGAGTGTTCCATGTCATATCAGAATCAAACATGATGCCTAAATATTTTACCTTAGTGGTGAAACTCTAATGGTATGCATTTGCAGTTTATACAATTAGAGTCTTGAACAAAAAATGGCACAGGACGATCAATTCTTTATGGGGATTTTGAAGCAAACTAGTTTAGTCTTTTGTCTATTAATTCGAATTTCGGTACTTGTACACCGATCCATTAAAGACGTGGCATCTGCTTGAAGGCTATAAACATATGTATTAAATGATGCATGAGTTGACAGAAGGACAGCGTCGTCGTCGTACTGGAATATGCGGCATTTTGATACAAATTGAGGCAAATGATTGACGTACAGGTTAAATAAAAGTGGAGATAAAACAGACCCCTGGGGAACAACCAATTTTAACATTATTTTTTGTACTGGAATAGTCACCTATGCGCACCACCTGAGAGCAATTGCTAAAATAACTAGGCAATAACTTTATAAATGGGCCCCTGAAGCCAATTCTTTCTAGCTTATCAAGAAGTAATATGTGAATAACGGAAACGAAAGCCTTACTTGCATCTAAAAGAAAAGCACATTCCAATTCGTTATTATCAAAAGCTGAAGAGATAATGTTCGTAAATTCTTCTAGTAGGGAAATAGTGCTTTTTCCCTGGATGAAACTAAACTGTGCTTGTGACAGAACATTATTTTTATTCAGGAAATTGGTCATCGTTACGAGCAGGTGTTTTTCAATTATTTGACTGATTGCAGGCAGAATGGAAATCGGTCTGTAGTTCTCTACTTTGCTATGAGAACCACTCTTATAGAGCAGCTTAACCACAGCCACTTTTAAATCGTCGGGAATAACGCAAGGATCCATATACCCATTAATAATGAAGAGAAGGATGGATCCAAGCACAGAAAAATTACGTTGAATATCATGTATGGAGATACCATCTATACCAGGTGGTAGCTAAATAAGACGCTGCGCAAGTCTCCTGCAGTAATCGGTGGCAAGAATGCCGATCGTACAGTATTAGGAACAGCGCTAGACGCATCTGGAGCAAAAGGCTGAAGATATGGGAAGATACTATAGAAAAAGAGTAATTAAATTCTTGAACGGCTGACGTGAGGTTGCTGAAATGTTTTGCGAATACATCTTCTAAAGTTTGATTGGTGTTTCGTCCGAATACTTCGTTAATAGCTGACCATGTCTTTTTGGGGGAGTGCTTGCTTTCATAAAAGGTCTTAGCAGGTCTTAGTATAATACCGATGCCTTGCTGACCGAATCATGGCATTTGCCCTGTTCCGGAGCGATCTGTACAGATCTCTAAGGTGTGTATAGTTTGGGGAACGCTTACAGCGTGCCGGCATCTTTTTCTTTAGTAGCTGTCAGTATAACGCACATTAGCCATGGAAGTTTGGGGTTGCCTTTTTTCACAGTGATTGTTTTCTGGGCGGTAATTTTTAAAGAACGGATTGCATCAACAAAACGCGTATAAGCGGTGGACGTCGTAACATTACGTAAAATTTGGTCGAATCATAATTGGCCACAAGATTATCAAATTTAGCGATATCAAAGATGTTTAGGCGATGAAGGTTAGGGCAGGATCTTGATAGGGCGTGCAATATTTTTGTGTGTACCTTAATGTGGCAAATATGCTGCAGTGTAGGTTGTCATTGCATGTGTGAGTGTGCCATTGTTAGAGCATAGCAAAAACAGAAGTAAGAATATTGGGCCTCTCAAATTAGTAAATTAGTTAAAAGACCAGGAGAATAATTTAGATACATTTAGAGACATCCATCTGCCTTACATACTGCATCTTTAAAATATTAATGGTTATATCTAAAAAAATTAGCAAAGCTATGGAAATCACCATGCATAAGCCCACGTGCTTAACAAATTATTCAAATGTATGGTGATATTCATTTATTGCATTCTTTGCCACTTGCTTAGCAACTGCACAATTCCTTTTTTGATAACTCTCGGAGAAGTTTGCTGGAAGAAACATGTAAATCCACTTAAATGTCCTCAGGTGTGGGGAAATTTTCGATGTTGACAGTGAACTTGGAAAAGACGAAGTGAGGGTACAGTACGTTGGCGGGGGGAGTGTCAAGCAATACATCCCACTCAAGCACAAACGATCTTCCCTCAGATGTTGTGGGATCTGGCATTGGCATGATGAAAAGCAAAGCTTCTGTTAATTTGAAAAATTAGGCCTTTCTCTCCTAGATTGTTGTGCATAACTGATTGAATAAGCAACATTATTTTGTATAAATTGACTATTAGGTTGTTTGCAGTAAAGGATTTCTTGTGGAACGGTTTGTGGTCATTGTTTTTACACAGCTGGTCGCTTATCGGGCGCAGTGATAAAGGTTGCAGTCACTGAACTTTTGTAGGATTGAAATATGTTATTGGTTGATATATGCAGTTTTTTAGAAATGGCCATGAAGTTTTGGGCTACATTTTGAGATCGTTTGGCCATCTTTTGTTGGGGCCATCTGGCAACCCAGCAAGTGATGGCGGAGCGCGAAACCTGCTTGATGCCCGCATGTATGAGTGCAGTTGCCGGCTCTCTGGTCTCGGCGCGCCCTTAATTCTTTATGAACACGCGCCGTACTGCTTGTTAGTGTGTCGTTAATGATGCGTGCTTTCCTCCCCCTGCGAAGTTTTCGACAAACGTCACAGTGACCGGCTACCACGCGAGCTGCTTCATTGTGCGTGCTTTGTGTTTACTGCTGTACCATGCTCCAGTGTGTACGAGAGTCTGCCCTGCTTCTGTTAGCGTTGCGAAGATGCCGGACAGTTTGCGGCCATCGTGCGTGCGCTACAAGGCCAGTGTATTGCACACGTTCAGGTACTGTCACGAAAGGCCAGTCTTCGGCAAATACCGACGTGCCACTATGTTGAACCGCCACGGTTTAAGGTTTACACGGATACTGCTGCATTGGCCGCACAATTAAAGTTTGTGAAAGTTCACGCACCGGGAACTATCGATTTACAGTGGTGCTTTCTTTCAATTGAAGACTAGTAATCTCATCCGATGCCATCTCGCGTAATTTTTGCGAATGAGAATATGCTTTGCTGTGGGCGCTTTTGGTGTCGCCGTATTTTCTTTTTATTGGTGTGCTAGCTCACTTGTGCGCAAAGCGCCAAGTCAAAATATGTGCAGTTTTCTCCCATTTTCGTTCCAGCGCGCACACAGCACTTTGCATCACGGGCCACCAGTGGCGATGTGGCCGTAACCAGAAGCAGAGTGGCATGCAATCGCAACGGTACGATAGCAGTCTGTTCGTTTGTTTACTTATGTTAGGTTCATCGTGCGCTGGTTTACGGCACTGTGGGGACAAAGAGAGTCAAGTGTGACAGTGTTCGTAAGATACCAGAAAGAGAGTTGGAGAGGGGCTCATTGGTTGGTACCATGCGAAATGTCGAATATGGCATTACTTATTTAGCAGCCAAGCACAGCTTTTTCATGACGCAGCAAAATCATTGGTAGTCAGCGGCGAGCTTGCCTAAGGTGCTATTGCAAGCAGGCTGCTGCACGATTAACGTTAGTTTCATGCAAAAGAACTCGGTATTGTGGCTAAGAGCGTAACTCAAAAACGTTCTGACCGAAACTTTCAAATAACGAATCGAACTGTGTCCTATTCGATTCGGTCTTTGAATCGAATAGTCAATATTTGTAAATGAATATTTTTAGAATACTTTTCGAATATTTCAAAATTTTGATTGCACTCAATTAGACATCAAATTGGAGCTAAAGTACGGTAAATTTTCACCCCTGCTGGCACAATATCGACCTGAGGCATGAGAACATGTCATCAGAGTGGGCTGTGTTGCTTAGCAGTCTTAGTTTACAGGCTACACAGCAATCATTCACACTCTTTGAAGAGTCCTGTGCATGCAAAGAAACCTCATAATGCTCAATTTGTGCTTTTAATAAACAATGCCTCTTAACATAGCGTAATAACAGAAATTTGCTAACTTAATCAATACTTGGATGTGAACATCATTTTAAATTAGTTGTAAAAATGGCTTTGTATTATTCAAAACGTATTTGATTTGATTTGCTTCTGGCACTATACGATTTGCTCTCAAATATCCCCATTCACACCTTCTCTTGCAAGCTGACAGAAAGCATTCAGTGTGGTGCCCACTGTTGACAAAAATTTGTGCGAAGCACCATTTTTCCACAAGTTTGTGTCCATTAGCAGATAATGTTGTAATAGGAGCAGTTGCTTATAGATTGTTTAACTAAAAATGTGCAGTTTTTTAACTTGAAATACTTTATGCATGATTCATGCACAAGCGTGACTAGCACCACTTAACAGCTTTTTGTTGCGCTCTTGTGCGTTTGTGCAAAGTGTTTCTCGTCGTGTTTTGCATGCAAGAAAATTTCGCATTTTTAGGTTCAGAGTGTGCAGTTGGCAGACACATAAATTTGCTTGCCCCTCTGTATCCCTTTGTTTCCAGAAGTTGCTCAAGAAAACAGCAATGTTCTGCAATATTGCTTGTTTCTGGTTGCATTTCTAAGTTAGGTGAAGACTAAACGAATTATGACACACTATTTTGCATCCAGACTTTGACTCTGCAGGAATTTAACTTTTGATAAATACAAGGGTTGGAGGGAAAGTTTTGGCTCTAAATATGGAGGAGTCGTCATAGAATTGTAAATTTTTTTTGTCAACAAGGTAGTTCTAACAGTCCATGAAATGCATCACATCAGCTGTAAATGCTTGTGAAAGTGAGCAGCTCCAGCAATGATAACCATGCCACTAATCATGCTTTAATTTACTACCTGTTGACACATTTAACAGCCATTTGATATACAGCGGCGGCTTAGAGGTAGAGCATCCGCCTCGCGTGCAAGAGGACCGTGGTTCGACTCCCGGTGCCGCGCAATTTTCCACCGGATATAAAAAAAAAAAATCCGTGTGTTGATAAAATTACATAAACAGGCCTGGAGTGTGGCCTGATCCCGGTGACCAGAAACGGTAACGGACTCCCTCACCAGAGTAGGATTGGCCACCCTGGTGCAGTATTGGCCACAACCTCCTATATGAATACAACAATCAAACCCCAGCCCTCAGTCTCCAGCAGCTGTGAAGCAACTGACCACGGCGGTGGTCAGACCTGTGACGCAGCAGAGGGTGCTAAGATTCCCTGGATCCGGACAGGCCGCCATTGGAATATGAACCTGGCAACGTTTAACGCTAGAACGTTATCTAGTGAGGCGAATCTAGCAGTGCTATTAGAGGAACTAGCGGGCATTAAATTGGATATAATAGGGCTCAGTGATGTTAGGAGGACAAATGAAGCATATACAGTGCTAAAAAGCGGGCATGTCCTGTGCTACCGGGCCTTAGGGGAGAGACGAGAACTAAGAGTCGGATTCCTGATTAATAAGGATATAGCTGGTAACATACAGGAATTCTATAGCATTAACGAGAGGGTGGCAGGTCTTGTTGTGAAACTTAATAAAAGGTACAAATTGAAAGTCGTACAGGTCTATGCCCCTACATCCAGTCATGATGACCAGGAAGTCGAAAGCTTCTATGAAGACGTGGAATTGGCGATGGGTAAAGTCAAAACAAAATACGCTATACTGATGGGCGACTTCAATGCCAGGGTAGGCAAGAAGCAGGCTGGAGACAAGTCAGTGGGGTAATATGGTATAGGTTCTAGGAATAGCAGGGGAGAGCTTTTAGTAGAGTTTGCAGAACAGAATAATATGCGGATAATGAATACCTTCTTCCACAAGCGTGATAGCCGAAAGTGGACGTGGAGGAGCCCGAATGGCGAGACTAGAAATAGACCTTATACTCTGCGCTAACCCTGGCATCATACAAGATGTGGACGTGCTCGGCAAGGTGCGCTGCAGGGACCATAGGATGGTAAGAGCTCGAATTAGCCTAGACTTGAGGAGGGAACGGAAGAAACTGGTACATAAGAAGCTGATAAATGAGTTAGCGGTAAGAGGGAAAATAGAGGAATTCCAGATCAAGCTACAGAACAGGTATTCGGCTTTAACTCGGGAAGAGGACTTTAGTGTTGAACCAATGAATGACAGTCTTATGGGCATCATTAAGGAGTGTGCAACTCCGTTACACAGGATACCAGTAAGCTATCGCAGGAGACAAAAGATCTGATCAAGAAACGCCAATGTATGAAAGCCTCTAACCCTACAGCTAGAATAGAACTGGCAGAACTTTCCAAGTTAATCAACAAGCATAAGACAACTGACATAAGGAAGTATAATATGGATAGAATTGAACATGCTCCAGGAACGAAGGAAGCCTAAAAGCAGTGAAGAAGAAACTAGGAATAGGCAAGAATCAGATGTATGCAGTAAGAGACAAAGCCTGCAAATCATTGCCAATATGGATGAGATAGTTCAAGTGGCTGAGGAGTTCTATAGAGATTTATACTGTACCAGTGGCACAAGAGAGAATAGTCTAGAGGAATTTGAAATCCCACAAATAACGCTGGAAGAAGTAAGGAAAGCCTGGGGAGCTATCCAAAGGGGGAAGGCAGCTGGGGAGGATCAGGCAACAGCAGATTTGTTGAAGGATGGTGGGCAGATTGTTCTAGAAAAACTGGCCACCCTGTATACGCAATGCCGCGTGACCTCGAGCGTACCGGAATCTTGGAAGAATGCTAACGTAATCCTAATCCATAAGAAAGGGGATTCCAAAAACTTGAAAAATTATAGACCCATTGGCTTACTGTCCATTGCCTACAAAGTATTTACTAAGGTAATCGCAAATAGAATCAGGAATACCTTAGACTTCTGTCAACCAAAGGACCAGGCAGGATTCCGTAAAGGCTACTCAACAATAGACCATATTCACACTATCAATCAGGTGATAGAGAAATGTGCGGAATATAACCAACCCTTATATATAGCTTTCATTGATTACGAGAAAGCGTTTGATTCTGTCGAAACCTCAGCAGTCATGGAGGCATTACGGAATGGGGGTGTAGACGAACCGTGTGTAAAAATACTGAAAGCTATCTATAGCGGCTCCACAGCCACCATAGTCCTCCATAAAGAAAGCAACAAAATCCGATTAAAGAAAGGCATCGGGCAGGGAGATACAATCTCTCCAATGCTATTCACAGCGTGTTTACAGGAGGTATTCAGAGACCTGGATTGGGAAGAATTGGGGATAAGAGTTAATGGAGAATACCTTAGTAACTTGCAATTCGCTGATGATATTGCCTTGCTTAGTAACTCAAGGGACCAATTGCAATGCATGCTCACTGACCTGGAGAGGCAAAGCAGAAGGGTGGGTCTAAGAATTATTCTGCGGAAAACTAAAGTAATGTTTAACAGTCTCGGAAGAGAACAGCAGTTTACGATAGGTAGCGAGGCACTGGAAGTGGTAAGGGAATACATCTACTTAGGGCAGGTAGTGACCGTGGATCCGGAGCATGAGACTGAAATAATCAGAAGAATAAGAATGGGCTGGGGTGCGTTTGGCAGGCATTATCAGATCATGAACAGCAGGTTGCCATTATCCCTCAAGAGAAAAGTATATAACAGCTGTGTCTTACCAGTACTCACGTACGGGGCAGAAACCTGGAGGCTTACGAAAAGGGTTCTACTTAAATTGAGGACGACGCAGCGAGCTATGGAAAGAATGATGGGTGTAACGTTAAGGGATAAGAAAAGAGCAGATTGGGTGAGGAAACAAATGCGTGTTAATGACATCTTAGTTGAAATCAAGAAAAAGAAATGGGCATGGGCAGGACATGTAATGAAGAGGGAAGATAACCGATGGTCATTAATGGTTACGGACTGGATTCCAAGGGAAGGGAAGCGTAGCAGGGGACGGCAGAAAGTTAGGTGGGTGGATGAGATTAAGAAGTTTGCAGGGACAACATAGCCATAATTAGTATGTGACCGGGGTAGTTGGAGAAGTATGGGAGAGGCCTTTGCCCTGTAGTGGGCGTTACCAGGCTGATGATGATGATATACATGAAGACTGCAGGACTTCGCTGGGCATTATGAAACCGTGAAGCAGTGATTCTTTTAAGGGCACGATTTTGACCCAGAAACTACACAACAGTCAAAACTGTGAAAACAGGTCAGCCCTACACCTCCATAAATGTTTCGAGTGCAAGAATCTGCAAGAAAGGTTGTGGCTTCTATTTGCAGTGATGCTCAGGAAATTCTGACAGTTGACTACATCCAGAAAGGCCAGACACTGCATGCAAAATACTACGTGAGCCTCTTGGAAAAGTTGAAAGCCAGCATCGTGGAGGAGCATCCTAAAAAAAGCATGCGCTTGGCATCATTTTCCTCTAGGTGATGTGGCCTGTCGACAGTGGGCCGGGCCATGCTAGCAATCAGTGCCTGCGACTTCTAACTGTTCTTGTTTCATTTGCCTGATCTCACACTGTGAGACAATCATCTGTTTCCAACAATTGTGAAAAGCTTGAAAGAAAGGCATTTTTCAGTGGATAATTGGCTAAAGTCCACGGTGAGTAGCGCGATGACGAGGAATAAACTGGCCCTGAAATACCTTTTCTTCAAACCTGAGCAACGGGTTGGAAGGAGTCAAATGCCTTTCGAGGGTCATATCCATGAAAAAATTTCCAACAGCAAATGAACAAAGGTATAAGAAGTGCACTAATTACTTCTCTGTCGATACATTGGTTCCTCTCAGCTGGCACAGCACCATTACGAATGCCCTGCCTATTGCTCCTTTCATTTATTCCTTCGATCGTGTGTTAATTGTAAACTTTGAAGGTAGGTGTCTGACAAAAATGCCTGAGCACCACAAAGGAGCAATAACAGGCTTGGCAGGAAGAGTTAGCCACTTACCTCCACTTCTTAGATCTGCAAGGGTGCATGCAGAATTTTTGCTCATGAAGTCATGCTTATGAACATTTCCCCAGTAGCAGGTCTCTGTGGGCTGTTGTGCTTCATGTAACGTTATTACTGATGTTGCCTAAGGTGAGAAAAATGGGAGGGTTTTGGAAAGCAGCAGGATAGAGCAAGCGATCTACTACATTATATTTTAGGTCCCCTGCTTCACGCAGCACGCATAATGTTTGCCTCGCAGATTACAGCAGCATTGGCTGTTGATTGGAAACATTTTCTTGCATGTTGAAAAGTGTGTAAGAGGCACTTTTATTTTTAATACTTTTTTTAGATATTGGAAAAATGGAAACATAAGTATGAAGTGCTGTGTTATAGTGTCGAAAGACTGGGAAGATTAGCCAGTCTTAAACAAGTGCATTTCATGTAGGCACATAGCTTTTCTTATAATTCTAAGCGCCATGCTGTTTGAAATGCCATGATATATTCAAAAACTACCAACTGCGGGGAGGTGAGATCATTGTGCACCAAACACATGAATCTGTGGAAGACACCTGTTAAAAAGCTGAAGCACAATGCTCAGTCGGTTTAGATCGGGAAAGTGTCCTTTAAAAACTGAATTTTTCATTTATTCAGCCAAAGAATGATAATTGCTACTGGAAAAATTAAATACCAACTTCAGTATTTGTATGTATCGCAACGTCAGGGACTTCAAGACATTATTTCCTATTTGAGCCCGTTTGGTGTGGAAAAGGTTCTCGCATCCTACTAGGCTGACCATTTCATTATTTTAGAATGCAATGTAGGATTTCTTTGTCAATAAACAGCTAACCATGGCGAACTGGTGGAGGAATTTCTGGATGCCATCCGTATTTCACTTTTGCATGTATTCTGGCTAAGCAGACCTACTGTCACGATCATGCAGAAGCATAATTTAATACAGCTCAGCTTAAAGGGGCCCTAAGGAGAAATACTTGGTTAATTTGTACTAGCAAATAACACATCTATCAGCATAATAGCCACTTTTGAGGAGGTCCTGGTAAGCCAGAAAGGATGCCCAAAGCAAAAGGTGGGTGGTGACACCACCCTGAATTTCTCTCGCTCTCTTTCTGTGACGTCATTGATTTTGATAGTGGCTACACGTGCTTGGTTAATTGTTTATTGCCAATGAAAGTGTACCTTGCATTCTAAAATAATAATATGCTCAGCCTAACAGGTTGCGAGAACCTTTTCGGTGCCAAAATGTCTAAAATAAAAAATGCCTTGAAATCTGTGATACCACACAATGTTAGGGTGATTCTATTTTGGCACAAAATTCAGAGCTGGAATGTTTGGCCTGTAGTTGTTATACTTGTAACCATTTTTCAGCCAAGTGTATCAGTCCTATAGCATCTGTTTCATTTTTAGCATTCCTTTAATGAAATTATAAATCTGTATAATTGCACAGTGATTATTATTGCTATCATTGTGGCAGATCATTTAAAATCTTGTGTTTCCACATTGTCTGTAAAGCCTTGTGCAAGAATAAAAAAAAGTTGCTCAATTTTTATTTGCTCATTTTTTCATACACATGACGAACTGTGAACGCTCAGCTCTTGCTCAATGATCTGGACACTGTCTTTGTCTTTACACTCAGCAAGCAGTATAACAGAAGTCCAGACGGCTGCTTCTGCTTCCCTGAGGAACACATTCTCGTGGCGGACTCACACGTGTGGTGAGCTGCGACCAGAGCACGTCGGCCAGGAGGTGACGCTGTGTGGTTGGCTGGCCTTCAAGCGCATGGACCGGTTCTTGCTCCTCAGGGATGCCTATGGTATCACCCAGGTTTTACTGCCAGACGAAGGGGTAAGAGGCAGCTTGGTAACTCACTCATGGCGTGCAGGAATGCGCAGCATACCTGTTCTACTTACGTGTAACTTGGCATACAACAATGTGCAATCAGATACACTTGTACACATCGTTGAACCACCCAATAAGTCGACAGCAGTGCTTTGTGTGCCTTGCCTGGTAGGCGCATGGGGCAGCTGTTGACCATGCACCCAATGGCAGTCAGGCCTAATCAAAGCTCATACTTGTTCAGGAGCCCTCGTCTGCTTCACTCACCAATGGTAGCAGCAAGTTATACTCACTGCAGGCTACTCTTCTCATTGCAAGACTTCACACAACTAATATTAACCGTATCAATGGCTATGGGTGCCTGCATTCCTATGCACTGTTCTGAGAATGCTGTCGCCGGTAGGCGTTGATGTATCTGGTGCTGGTCACTGAAAAAGCCCAGAAAGCAGTAGTGCATCCCTGAAAGTGAATAACAGACAGCTCCATTCATGCACTGTCATGCCCATGTCTTGGTGCATGTTTTGCATAGTTCAAGCATGCGGACTTCACAGTAGCAAATTTATATTTTGCACCACGTTTCTTCTGTGGCTTTCTAAATGTCCACAGATTTTATCAAACTTTGTTCTGCTGGGCAGTGTGGTCATGTAAGCCAAATGGCTCATCTGAAAGTTATGGTATTTTTCGACGGAATAATTTGAAAAATTGGCATCTGTGCAGTCATGACCTGTGCCCTTGAAAGGATGATTTCTACTCGCCAACCTGTTGCTTTCTGTTCACGACTCCAGCATGGGAACAGCAGTACTGGTGCCAACATTGTGCAAAGTCAGCATGGCACTTGCTGCCTTGAGCAGTGGGGTGACACTTATCTGTTGTAAGAGTTTCAGCAGCAACATTACCTTCGTAGTGCAGTGCTTTTGCTATATCTTTCCATTAAAGGGACACAAAGGCAAATATCATCAATATTATTGAGAACAGAGCTTTAGTAAGTGAGAAGTGTAGGTAAATGTAGGACATAATTTGAGACTCTACCAGGACATTCTAGTATACAAGGTGAATGATGTAATACCTCATCATAATTGTGTCACTAGTACTCAACCCCTGGTAATAAAAAGATAATTGCGTTATCATATGGAAGAAAGTGCAATTTCTCCACTTCTATTAGATTCATAGAAAAAAGGATTCATTTACATTACCCTCGACAACGATGTGGATGGTCAAAAGGTTTAGTTTTCGCTCGACCACACCACCACACATGCTCACCTTTGGTGATTTTGGTATGGTGTGATGCTGCACTTGTTCTGTTGGCTCGCGAAGCTCATACTGAGGAGGCAATCACATGCAGGCGATATTCAAGCGATGTGACACATGGACTATGTCACATTGCAATGTGGGGCAACCACACGGGTGTGTCTGTGTGTGTGAAAACTTTTATTGTAATGAGGTCCGGAGGTTCGACGGCGGGCCAAGAGAAGTTTATTTTACCATTTACAGTAGAAGCTCGTTGATATAATCCCATTACGTACGATTACCCGCCACCTAGCATTTGTGATCAAGAACAAAAAATAAAAATGACCCAATGCTTTTTTACCAGTTCATACGTTCTCGGAAAACACAATCTTTTGGAACCTACATTCAGTACTTAGACAAACTATGATTGTATGATATATTTTCCGGGTTCTAGATGCCATGTAAACAAAAAAACGTGCAAGGCACACATGATTGCAAATAGTAGCTGCCGGCTGTAGCAGCTTCCCCATAATACTTCTCATCTGCCCATCTTGTGTGGAAGCACCGGCGCACACTCAGTTTCCTATTCCGTTACCTGCAGATCTCCTCCCGGATCGTTGCACACCGCATTCACAGATAGCACCGCTAACTCTGTTGCAATAAACATCTTCACCTATCTGTTTTACAGTGTGTGGGGCATAGCACCATTAGAAGCGTACTGCATGCTTTTGATAGTCAATAACCCAAATGTGCCACTGTTTCTTGTGCAGGCGGTGAGAAATGAGTGTCATGTTTCGCTCTGGTGGCATCGTAGGCATTGTATTCCAGTGTCGCCCCACCAGCTCGATTTCGTTACGGTTTCTTGTCGTCGTCTTTATCGTTATGCAATTGGAAAACGACAGTGTGCGTCTCGGGACACTCAAGCCCTATTAGCTCCAAGCACGTCCAGCGTGTCCTCTTGTGCTGCAGGGATTTGTGCTTTATGGGCACGTCAAAACTTCCTGCCGAAATTCTCTGCTTGAAGAAGCTCCTGACCCAGGCTGAATTCAATTTTTGTTCAATTCAATTTTTATTTTTCCAGAAATAGGTCCTGGAAAGGGTCAAGAGCTAAAAGCTGTCTCGACAGCTTGACTAGGCCCATGACTCCCTCTACAAGGCAGTATTGATGTACAGCAACAGGTAGTGTCCATGACATCAAGAAATGCGAAGAACAATGAATTATACAGTAGCATAAGAGCAATTAATTAATAAATCTACAGCATATGATTTCAAAATGTGTGTAATAACTTCTTTATCTATAGTTGTGAACATATCACAATACAAACAAAAGAAGTTTAAAACACCAGAATATAAAGAAAAATAGAATACATACATGTTCATGTGAAACAGTACTTGCAAAACAAAAGGCAAACATACATAGCCATTCATTCTTTGGATACAAAATACATTCTCAGTCCTTTTACGCCGTAACTGATCACACATTTATGCTCATTTAGAATAAATGGCAGATTATGCTGTAATGACTGAACTTTATAATTATTTCGAAATTTCGGTTGAAGCCAAACATCATCGTTACGTGTAGATAGTGTCATATGTCTTTTTCTTAGAGATGCTAGATTCATCAGAAAATCTTGGAAAGCTGCCGTGGAAAAGTAAAAGGAGCGGAGCAAGCGATACGGATACATATATTCCACCCTAATTATATTGTAGCTTATAAAAGCACTTCACGTGGGAGACTGGTAATCAAGGTTTGCAATATGTCGCATGATCCTTTTTTGAAGTACACCTATCTTTGCAACGTTTCTTTTAGTCGTTGTAGCCCATACTAGACCACAGTAGTTAATATATGAAGCAAACATTGCATGATAAAGTTGGATTTTAGCCTGTGTTGGAAGATGTCGGCAACGAGATAAGATTCCCGTCACTGCGGCTAGTTTTCTACAAACATCTTCTATGTGTTTATCCCAACTTAAGTTTGAAGAAAACGTAACCCCGAGAATTTTGTGTTCATTCACTACTTGAACTTCTTGGTCTTGGCATCTGACAGCATGGCATGTTTTGACTATCTTATTTTTAGCTCTAAATATTATTACTTTCGTCTTCTTTGGATTTATTCTGATGCAATTCAAATTGGACCAGAGGTGTAATTTGTCACGTTTTTGATTACATTTGATAATTAGGTCGTCTGCATTAGGACCCAAAATTAATATGCTGCTGTCGTCCGCATATATGATAAATTTTATGGTTGAATCAATGCTCACAATATCGAGGGGCGCAAATGTAAGTTTGCTGAAGCCGCAAAAACTACAGAGTGCATCCTGTGCCGCTCAAGCCCCACCAGCTCGGTGCGCGTCGGTGTCTCGTGCTGCAGCGATTTGTGCAATGGTTTGCATTATGCAGATGTCAACTACAGTTGAGTCTGACAAATTTATCAGAGACTTTAGATCGCACTTCGTCCTGCTCAGTACATTTTTCCTCGAGTTTTTATCCAAAACGTATGAACGAGGTTCTACTGTATTACTTGCTGTCATGGCGGAGAGCAAGAGCGAATTCAGATTGAAGCAGGCGATTGATTGCTGCCACATTGTTACACAATCACATGGACTTTCGGGTGAGAAGCAAAATTTCCGCAAGCAGCAAGATCTATCTGATGTCTCTGATGCCTTTGGGTGCTGTTGTCTCTGCCTTGGCTCAGTTTGTGGCCGCACTTTCGTATTTTACCCAAACAACCGTTGTGTAAAATGGACTGATGGCAGTAAAGGGCGATGATGACAAATGTAGCATCGCACCGCCTTGCTTAATTTCGTCAGTTCCATTTGGGTCGAATGAACAGTAGTCTACTACTGGATGGGGTGGCATCTCATGTATACGTATTTGCATGCTCCCATGGGACGTGTCAATTATGGCAAGTCTTTCTGATAAGCATATTATTACCGCCGCAAGAAAGACGAAGTGTCTGGCCTCTTGGCGTGAGTGACTGTCTGCCTGGTGGTCTGGCTCCACTGTAAATACAGTGTAAATAGTCTCTTTTGTCTGTGTCTTTCTACACGTAACAATATCGTAGGAACATAGATAGTATGTACCGTACATTGCACTGTTAAATGGCAACGTTCAAATACCCTGTCTACAAATAATGCACAAATACAGTGTTTGGCTATTGGCTACAGCTGAAATGTGGCTTGAGGGCCTGCAACTATATATATATATGTATATATATATATGTATATATATATATATATATATATATATCTATGTATGTATATTGTCGCGAAGCACTTTGAGCAGTAAGCGTTCGCGACTAGAACGTTGGAGCAGCGAGAGGTAGTGTAGCCGACCGAGCACCGAAACAAGGTTGTTCTCTCTCGTCGTCGTCTCTCTCTTAGCCACAGCCCCACTGCTCCCTATTTTACAGTACAGTTATCTCCCCCGCGGAAAAGGAAGCCGTCCCGGCTAAAGCCCCTTGATAATTTGAAAGTAGCGACACTCTCCTCCTCACGGCGCTTTCCTCCTTGATTCTCCTCGCCTGCTGGCTGCGCACGGCACGCTATTCCTCCTGGGCTCCCGCGGACGGACCGCAGGATTCTATGGAGGTCTGTTATTTTGGGCCAGTTGCGCGCCCCAGTGGGGCTGAAAATTTTGAGAAATGCTAATAACAGCATCGATAATGCTGGAGGCAACGTTTATGAGGAGGTTGGTTTTTTCTTAAAGCCGTATGAGCTGGGTATAATGGTTTAAAGGGAGTTTTGAGGCGAGTTCTATACTCCAGACAATTTTTCTGCCACACGATCAGACGCTTTACTTCGTGCGTCTGATCTAGTATTCATTGTGACACATCCCTTTGTGTGTGGCTTATTAAACGAAAGCCTTAGACCTCTGTTTCAAGGTCCCGTTGTGAGCTACATAAAACATCGCGTGACCAAAGGAAGGCGGGAAGCGAACCAAAGCATATGCAGCCGCGTATAAGAGGTGACTAATGATTAGCAAAGTAATGATTGATTAGTGATTGGATTAAGATGAATTCGGGTGTATTAAGTAGGATTAAGGTGGATTAAAGTCGATAAAGGTGCATTAGGGTGATGAAGGTGGATTAAGGTCATAAGGGAGGTTGGATAAAGGTGGATGAAGGTGCGTTGAGGTGCATTAAGGACGATTATAGTGGATTAGGGCGGATTAAAGTGCACGAAGAAGAATAAGGGTGGATTAAGTGCATTAAAGAGGATTATGGTGGGCTAGGGAGAATTAAAGTGAATGAAGGAGGATTAGGGGGGATTAATAAGGATTAGGGTGGACTAAGGTAGATGAATGTGGATTCGGGTGGATTAAGGTGAATTAAGAACGATTATAGTTGATTAGGGTGGATTAAAGTGAATGAGGAAGCATTACGGTTGATTAAGGAGGATTAAAGTGCCTTAAGGAGGGTTAGAGTAGATTAAGGTCGATGAAGGTGGATTAGGGTGCTTTAAGAAGGGCTTTTGTGGATTATGGTGGATTAAACTGAATGAAGGAGTATTAAGGTCGGTGAATGTGGATTAATGTTCATTAGGAGGATTATGGTAGACTAATCGGTCTTAATACTCAATGAACCCTAATTCCCCTTAGTCTCCCCTAATCCACCTTAATGCTCATTCATCCACCTTAATCCAGCTTAATTCTCCCACTCCACCTTAATACAATCTAATCAACCCACATCGCCCCCAGTGCACCTTATCCTACCCTATACGGTCTTAATCCTCTTTATCAACCCGAATCTATAATAATCCGCCTTAATCCACCTTTCCCCACCTTAGTCCTTATTCATGCACCTTAATACAACTTAATCCTGCCTAATAGTCCCAATCTACCTTAATACACCCTAATCCACCTTAATCCAACCTAATCGGCCTTAATTCTCCTTTACCAACCCTAATTCACATTAATCGACCTTAATCTCTTTTTATCCACCCTAATCCCGCCTAATCGTTGTTCATGCACCCTAATCGGTCTTAATACTTTGTCCACCTTAATCCTCCTAATCCTTGTTCATGCACCCTAATCGGTCTTAATACCCTTTCATCAACCCTTCACCTTAATCCACCATATTCCGCCTTAATTTCCCTCCACCTACCTTAATCTTTATTCATGCATATTATCCTCCTTAATGCACTATAATCCACCTTAATCTTCCTTAATACACTCTAATCAACCTTAATCATCCCTAATCCACCTTAGGTCAATCACTAATGATTCATTAATTAACTTGGGTAATCATTCTCTTATACAGGGGTGGACATGCTTTGGGTCACCTCCGGCCTCCTTGGGTCACGTGATACTTCCAGTTTACAACGCGACCTTGAAACAGAGATCTAAAGGCTTTTGCCTTAAAACTTGAAAAAAGAAACTCAATGTTGACTGGCTTACGCTTATCACCCGCAATACCACGGGTATACTTGCCACTGATTTTTTCAGGGCGCAAAGCAGAATCTATAATGCTGCACTTCCGATTGAATAACAACAGTTAGCGACGTGCGAGGTGATGGAGCCGCCCCAGAATATTAAGCATACTGAGGACAACCGCAACAAAAACGCTGGTTAGCAGGCCGGAAGAATGAAAAAAAAAATGCAGCATTATGGGATGCTTTGCTACGAGCTATAAGAAAGATGCCTCAGCTCGCAAACAACGTTGTTCTTTGTCGGAACAAAGTTCTCTCGGCCAATGTCATGCAGCCACTGCTTCCTGCGCAAGCCGTCACGCTTTCCTTGTGGTATCACAAAAACGGCACAACCATCTTCAGGCTTCTTGCTGCTGTTATATGCGCAACAGGCCGGCATAGCGCTAGCACATAGAGCAGGAAACACAGCGTACAACGTTCGCTGCGCCGAGCTAAAGGGCCGAGCCAGCCGTGCTGAGGAGGAAAATGGCGCGAACGAAAAAGAAAAACACAAGCAAAACTCAAGATCCGCGCGTTTCCAAGGGCAACGGCAGGGAGACCAATCGTCGTGCACAAAAACGGGGGCAAAACGGGGGAACGCGCAAGGGGCGAGGAGGAGGCGAGGAGGTCGCGCGGCGGCGGCAGAGTTCAAAGAGTGTCGCTACTTTCAAATCATCAAGGGACTTTAGTCCCGGCGACCTACGGGTAGGACAGCACAGGCGGATCATAGTAGGGCTTGAGACGCTGGGCATGCACAATTTCGCGTCCACGACGGCGATGATCCAAAGGTAGCTCGAGGGGTTCCACAATATAGTTGACTGGAGACGTTTGGTTGATCACGCGGTATGGGCCTTGGTACTTCGACGCGAGTTTCGGTGACAGTCCGGTGGTAGAGGCTGGAACCCAAAGCTACACTAGCGAGCCAGGAGCATAGGATACAGGAGCATTCGAACTTTCTCGATGGTGCTTCTGGCGTTGCTGGTCTTCTGGCGTAAATATATGGGAAAGCTTGCGACACTCTTCTGCGTGTGCAGCCAGCAGCTTCGGATAGGGTAGTTGTTTCCGTGGAGTCAGGGCGGTACGGAAGGATAGTATCCATTGTCGAAAAAGGTTCGCGTCCGTACAGGAGAAAGAAGGGCGAAAATCCCGTGGTAGTCTGCGTGGCGGTGTTGTAAGCGTAGGTCAGAAAAGGTAGAACATGGTCCCATTTGGTTTGGTCGGATGCAACGTACATGGCCAGCATATCACCAAGAGTGCTATTAAAGCGCTCGGTCATGCCATTAGTCTGCGGATGATACGCAGTAGTGGTGCGATGAATGATGCGGCATTCTTTGAGGAGAGCCTCGATGACGTCGGAGAGGAAGACGCGGCCTCTGTCACTGAGTAATTCCCTGTGAGCTCCGTGGCGAAGGATAATGTGGCGCAGGAGAAACCAGGCGACGTCACGTGCAGAAGCGCTGGACAAAGGGGAAGTTTCCGCATATCGCGTAAGTTGGTCGATGGCCACGATTACCCAGCGATTGCCGTCTGATGTGGTTGGCAGAGGTCCATAAATGTCGATGCCTACTCGATCGAAAGCACGTGCTGGGCAAGGCAAAGGCTGCAATGGGGCGGTTGAATGACGAGGGGGATCTTTACGGCGTTGGCAAACCAGACAGGAGCGGACATAATGATGGATGAATCGATACATCCCCCGCCAGTAGTAACGAAGGCGTAGACGCGCGTATGTCTTCAGTACCCCTGCATGCGCGCACTGGGGATCGTCGTGGAATGCTGCGCAAATATCCGAACGCAGGTGTCGCGGGATGACAAGCAACCATTTGCGGCCGTCCGGGAGGTAGTTGCGACGGTACAAGAGCCCGTCGTGAATGGAGAAGTGATGTGCTTGGCGACGTAATGCACGATTGTTAGTGGGTGTCGATGGGCTGGACAAAAAACGCAGCATGGACACAATCCATGGGTCTTTCTTCTGCTCCAGAAGAATGTCCGTGGCAGCAAGGGAAGACTCGGACAATGAGGCGTTCGGGAAGCTAGCCTCGTCTGTTACTGGTGAACGAGACAAGGCATCCGCATCCGAATGTTTTCGGCCAGAACGATACAGCACGCGAATGTCGTACTCCTGCAGTCGAAGGGCGCATCGAGCAAGACGACCGGACGGTTCTTTTAAGGACGACAGCCAGCACAGCGAATGGTGATCAGTTATGACGTCAAACGGGCGGCCATAAAGATACGGACGGAATTTGGTTATGGCCCAAATTATAGCCAGGCATTCCTTTTCTGTGACAGAATGGTTCGATTCAGGTTTAGTGAGTGCACGACTGGCGAAGGCAACGACGTACTCATCGAAGCCAGCCTTTCTCTGAGCGAGAACGGCCCCAAGGCCAACGCCACTGGCATCCGTGTGTATTTCAGTTGGAGCACTTGGGTCGAAATGGCACAGGATTGGTGGTGACGTCAAGAGATGACGCAGCTTTGTGAAGGCGGCATCGCAATCCGGTGACCAGGTTGAAAGGTTGTGGCCACCATGAAGAAGGTGCGTTAAAGGTGCTATTATAGTGGCAAAATTGCGGATGAAACGGCGAAAGTATGACGCTAATCCAATGAAGCTGCGCAGTTCTTTCAAAGTCGTTGGTCGGGGAAACTGGGCAACAGCTTGTAGTTTCGCCGGATCAGGGAGTACACCTTCTTTTGACACGACATGGCCGAGGATGACCAGCTGCCGGGCAGCGAAGTGACACTTCTTCAAGTTAAGCTGGAGGCCAGCATCGGCGATGCACTTTAGGACGCGTTCAAGTCGAAGTAAGTGGGAGGGAAAGTCCGGTGAAAAGATAACGATGTCGTCCAGATAACACAGACATATCTGCCATTTGAGGCCGCGCAAGATGTTGTCCATCATTCTTTCAAATGTGGCAGGCGCATTACACAGGCCAAATGGCATCACGGTGAATTCAAATAAACCGTCAGGTGTGATGAAGGCCGTTTTCGGACGGTCTGACTCAGCCACTGGCACTTGCCAGTACTACCCGGATTGTAAGTCTAAGGATGAGTAGAATTCAGCGCCTTGGAGGCAGTCTAGCGCGTCGTCAATACGGGGTAGCGGATAAACGTCCTTGCGTGTGATCTTATTAAGTCGCCGGTAGTCCACGCAAAAGTGAATTGTGCCATCTTTCTTTTTTACCAGCACTACAGGAGAAGCCCAGGGACTGTGCGAATGTTGTATGACACCGCGTTGGAGCATGTCTGCAACTTGCTCAGCGATCACGCTACGCTCCGTGGCGGATACACGATACGGCCTGTGGCGTAAAGGCGCATGGTTGCCAGTGTCGATGTGATGGACAACAGTGGAAGTACGGCCTAAGCGAGATTGTTGTAGGTCGAATGACGTGCGAAAGCGGTCTAGAAGATGGACGATCTGGGCGTGCTGCGCTCGAGTGAGGTTGGGATCAATACACTGGTAAAATGTTGGGTCACACGGCGGCGTGGGAGGAGAAACTTGAAGGGCCAGAGCGTCAACCGGAGGAGAAGCCGGGTCGTCAGGCACATCGTAAAGGAAGGTTGGTTTGATTTTGTCGGCATAACCAAGACACTCATTGTGGAGCAGGCTAGCAGGGCAAGGAAACAGGTGCGATACATAAAGTGCGCTCGAACCTTGTCGAATGGCAAGAATGGCAAAAGGAAGCAAGAAAGGATGGCGGCGAGCAACAAGCTTGGACGGCGTGAAAAGAACTGTGGAGTCGGACAACCCAACGCAGGAGACGGGTACAAGTGCGGCAGAGTATGGAGGAATCTCGGTGTCGGCGCTGACGAATACACGACCGGAAGTGTCATCAGTATCTTCAAAAACGTTGGTGCCGAATGGCGACAGCTCGAGTTCAGCACGGGCACAATCATTAACGGCATGATGAGAGGACAGAAAGTCCCATCCTAAAATCATGGCATGGGAGCAGCGAGGCAGAACAACAAACTCAATATGGTATAAAGCGCCGCTTATAACAACACGCACGGTACACTTCCCTAAGGGTTCAATCGGCGCAGCGCTTGCTGTACGTAATGAAATGGCTGAATAAGTCGTCGCGACTTTTTTAAGGGTAAGACGAAGCGGCAATGTCTTCTGCATAAACTTCAAGGACGTTCGCAGGAAAGAAATGAGGTCTTGAGGAGTTTGCTGAGATCGCAGTTCTTGCCTCCGGAACTGCGGTCCTTAGTTTTCCTCTCGGATAGCTTCAGGACGACGGATAAGCGGCGACAGAGAACGCCGACGGGGAGACGGAGACCGACGGGTATTGAAGGGTCGGGAAAGAGGAGACGAGGCTTCGAAGGGCTGAGCGGCAGTAGCAGAACGGGACGGAGAGTCGAAACCGTTACTTTGTGCCCTCGGAGAATCCGAAGGATACCATCCACGCCGGCGGCAAAGCCGTGCTACATGCCCAGGTAGGCCGCACGAATAACAGATAGGCCAATTATCATGGGTACGCCATGGATTGAGAACAGCGGGCGGAGACTGTTGGAAATATTGGCGAGGTGGGCGCACGGGCTGCTGTGGCGGCCAGTAACTGCTTGGGGGGGCAGGAGAATATGCTGGAGCTGTTTGCGGAGGTGAAGGAAAGGCGCTGGTAAGTCTGGATTGATTACCTGCAGAAGGAGGCCTTGGATTAGCGACAACGGCAGCGTACGTAAGTGGCACAGGCTAGGAGGCGATTGATGAGCAAGTGGTACTGCGTTAGCGACTTGTTCTTGTATCATGTGACGGAGATCTGGAGACAAGCACGGCTCTGAGGCTGGAGCGACTGGCAGAAGAGAGAGTTGGCGCGCCACTTTTTCTCGTACAAATTGCTTGATTCTCTCGAAAATTTCTGAAGTGACACCATCACTCAGAGCTGAAAGCGCGACGTCCTGAGCGAGAGCTCGGCGCGTAGAAAGCCGTTGTTTGCGCAGCTCCTCATAGCTCTTGCAAAGCGTTATGATGTCGTTGACCGTCTGAGGATTCCTTGCCAAGAGCATTTGGAAGGCGTCATCTTCTATGCCTTTCAAGATGTTCTTGACCTTGGCATCTTCGGTCATATCTGGGTCTATACGCCGGCAGATGTCAACTACATCTTCAAAGTAGCTCGTAAAAGTTTCGCCCTTTTGTTGGGCACGACAGCGAAGCTGTTGTTCAGCCCGAAGTTTGCGCACAGCAGGGCGACCGAATACTTCTTGAAGTGCCGTTCGGAATGCTGTCCAGGTGGAAAAGTCAGCCTCATGGTTACGGAACCAAAGATGGGCGACCCCGGAAAGGTAGAATGGGACGTAGCCAAGCTTGTCAGCTTCAGACCATTTGTTGTGGGTACTTACTCGGTTGTATGATGACAGCCAGTCCTCTACGTCATGATCGTCAGTGCCATTGAATATGGGAGGATCCCGTTGGCGTGGCGCACCAGGACAGACGACTGGAGGCGGTGCCATGGGTGGCGCGGTAGGACTAGTCTGCTCAGGCGTGGGAGATGTGACAGGGATCGTCCGGCTTCGGAGTTCTAGGTTTGCAATAAGTCCAGCACCTTCCACCAAATGTCGCGAAGCACTTTGAGCAGCAAGCGTTCGCGACTAGAACGTTGGAGCAGCGAGAGGTAGTGTAGCCGACCGAGCACCGAAACAAGGTTCTTCTCTCTCGTCGTCGTTGTCTCTCTCTTAGCCACAGCCCCACTGCTCCCTATTTTACAGTACAATATATATATATATATATAGATATATGTATACACATACTAGTGCCGAGAGTCGAGCCTAGTGCATCTAATCAGCCATTACTTTCTCTCAATAAAACAGAAGTATTGCTGAAAAGGTCCTCTTCTTGGGTGTATAGGAGGGTTCTGTTAAACCATATTTTTTGGTGCAAAACGAGACAAACACAAGAAGGACATGCACAGAATAATGTCTGGCAAAGCAAGATGGCTTGAGATATAGTATTGGCTTTATTGCCAGCTGGGTTTAAAACTGACTGCACTGAATAGTGCAATCCACTGTTAAAGGGAACACACGAGTGTAGAGCATGTGTGAATTTTTCCTCTGTGGCAAGTGTGCAATCAATGGGTGAGCTGTATAGCTGATGACTTGTAGTTGGTGGCACTGGTACCTTTCTGCGCAGGGAGTCGACATAGCTTCAGCCGACACTTGCAGCTAGAGCTCCAGCAGAGCGTGCTATGATGTTCCCTTTAACACTGGACCGCACGGTGCATGGGGCAAGCCTACTAAGTGGGGCACAAGACTTGCTTCCTACTAATCTGTCTTCTGTAAAGCTCACAGATGATTGTGAAAAATGCATATTGATCTAAACCGGTGTCACACATGGGCATTGGTGAATTCGAGGGCGGGGAGCAGTGAGCTTTTGTGGTGAAGTACATATTTATAGGTTCAAGTTGTTTATTTGCATCATTACAATGCGGGCATGATTGAACAAAAATGGAAAAGCAATTCACTTGAGAGCACCCAAGCTCCCCATATACATGGCATACAACAAGGATTGTATTAAGATTACAACAGGTGGAGCTATATTGATAGACATTCCTGCTTATTCAGCATGTTCTTCATCTTTGATAAAACATTTTTCAAGTGCTATCATGCCCTAATCGTACGCGAGAAAGGAAGTAAGCAACGCTGATTTTGCTTCTTTTTTAAACTGTCATGTATGATTGTGGCGTAGCTGGGACACTAAAACACCATGGCTTAAAAATTAAGCCTCTGTGATCACAATGCAAGAAGATGATGACAGTCCACAGTCAGAATGCACTGACGTAATT